>NC_136802.1:17870531-18435531 GCF_951216825.1 Electrona antarctica
AGGGTCAAACACTGCTGAACGTGGCCTTAGATTAGAGCTGCCCCGTGGCTGTAATCCAGCCCATGCAGCATCCTCTGCTCCTGTGCAGATATAATCTGCTTGTGTCTGGAAGCACAGAATCTGCCTGTACATCTGTTTGTCTCTCTCTCTATACGTTTATGGGTCAGTGAGGCGATGCAGCGGATGTGAGCGTACGAACGGAAACAAAATGAACCCTTTGGCCTTTGGTCTATACAGCATATAGGGTTCAAGTGTTCATTATTGCAATTCATTATTACTATACTGGAGTGAAAATAATTACTTTTTTCTTTACTATTTTTATTTGATTTAGCTTTTTGCCTTTATTGATAGTTACAAGTGAAGATAGACAGGGAAGAGGGAGGGAGATAAGGAGAGAGACATGCAGCAAAGGTCGTCATGAACGGGACTCGAACACGCTACGCGCTGTCAGGCCAAAGCCTATATGTGGCATGCGCCTGGACAGCTAGGCCAGCAGGCGCCCTGAAAATAATTTATTGATCCCCTCACTAAACGCAGGGTGATTGAATAGAATTATGTATAGTCAACGTCCGGCCATTGCTTCATGTCACCCACTCTGTGACAAGTGCTGTGTGAGGCGGTGTGTACAGAACCTTCCTCCACAACTTTTTAAAACATCCGTACATGTGAATCCACTTCCAGACTTTGTCCCGTTGTGCTACATCCCTGCATAGCTATACATCCCTGCATAGCTACATCCCTGCATAGCTACATCCCTGGTAGTTCAACCGGAGTTCAACGAAACTGACTTCTGCTGCATCATAGGTTATCTTGCAAAGTCAGGAAAGGTGGATATACTTTGGGTTCAAATCTTGACAATCTGACAAAAAGTTAAAGTTAAATATTACAACAAGTATAGAACATAATGTGAACAAAAAGTAGTGGGCTTCTACGTTAGTGCAGAAAGAAGATATGTGGTGTTGATCGTCCAGCAGTTTATGAAATGAGCTCTGGACAGTTGTACTGGCTGAAACATTGTATCTTGTTGTCAAGGGACACAGCCTTTAGTCCAGAATATGAATATAGCTTTAATTTAAACTGTAGTTAGGGAAAATAGGTAACCAGCAAGATTGGATGTCTTTCTCCTTCTTCTGTGTGTATTCTCTATCTCTCTGTGTATTCGCTCTCATCTGTCTGTGCTCCCTGTCTCTCTCCATGTGATCTCTCTCTGTCTATGTCAAGGAATCTCTCCCATTTCCTCTCTCAACACACCTCTGCCTTTCTCTGCCACTCTCATTCCTTCTCTGTCATTGTGCGTGTGTGTGTGGGGGGGCGGACAGAGAGAGAGAGAAAGAAAGAGAGAGAGAGAGCGAAAACTCTGACGTCATGGCCACTTTAAGTAGGTCAGACACAAAGATGTTGATGTTATGTTATGTTATGTCATTTGTGTTGGAATCGTCCTGCTGGACCAATCCTGTTCATGACACACACACACACACACACACACACACACACACACACACACACACACACACACACACACACACACACACACACACACACACACACACACACACACACACACACACACACACACACACAGCAACTGTATAGCAAGGATCCGTCCAACCTTAATTCCAGGGTGGATATAAGCATGCAATTACAGTATTGAAATGCAAAACAATAAATAACTAGAAAAAGTGCCCTTCTGGGCACAGGTCTCCACCAGGAGGTTAGGAGTGTGTGTGTGTGTGTGATGTTTGGCAAAATGTTTAGGAGCAATATAAACGTGTGTGTGTGTGTGTGTGTGTGTGTGTGTGTGTGTGTGTGTGTGTGTGTGTGTGTGTGTGTGTGTGTGTGTGTGTGTGTGTGTGACGCGGCTTGGCCTGTTGTAGTGCCACCATGAGGCTGATTTGAAAACTGTCAAGTGGCATTTCTTCCAAAGCCTAGTGGGAATATGCATGCAGTTTCACCACAATCGGACACTGCGTTGAGTAGTTGTGGCGATTTGTACAAAACGGGTACAAAGCGGGCTACTCCTGAAAAGTTTAGAAGCCAATCGTAGCCAATGAGGGTGGATTATGAGAAATCAAACAAACCCGTCTTGATCACATGACTATGGAGAGCATGTGTACCGATTTACGTGAAATTTGGATAAAATCTGAAGGAGTAATATTAGAAAATGTGTTTTACATATGTCGGCCTCCTGGTGGCGCTATAAAGAGCAGATGTGAAAAATTCCAGGCAAAGGTTTTTCCTTGGCCTCTAGGGAGTTGGCATACAAAGTTAGCCACAGATCCGTGCAGTTAGAGGTAAAAACACTTTTCGGCCAGTTATAGCGCCACCATGAGGCTGAGTTGAAAATGTTCATGTGCATTTCTTCCTCTGCCTAGTGGGAATGTGCGTGCACAATTTCACGGAAATCACATGATGTGTTCATGATTTGCAGCATTTTGTTTGAAACTGAGCACTCCTGCGAACTTTGCAAGCCAATCTTAGCCAATCAGGATGGAGTCTGAGAAATCTGAAAGACCCGTTTCGTTGAATGGCTCTAGAGAGACTGTGTTTCAATTTGCGTGATGTTTGGACAAAATCTGTAGGTGTACCGTCCAAAAACTTGTTTTGCACAAAGCGGCCTCCTGGTGGCGCTATAACAGGCTGTTCTGGAAATGTTGGGGCAGAGGTTCATTGTTGGCCTCCAGGGAGTGTGTGTGCAAACTTTGGCATCGACCGGGTTAACGGTGCCGGAGATTAGCTGTTCACAGACGGAAGGACGGACGGACGGACGGACGGACGGACGGACGGACGGACACACACACACACGGACGGACGGACGGACGGACGGAGTGCAAAACATACTCTCTCCCCATGCCTTCGGCCTGGTGGAGACAACAATAAAATAATAAAACTGTTAAAGTACTATCATCAGGTATAACGAGGGCCTAAATACAGTTATAAAAATCACACCCGTGGGAAGCGAGGGGCGCTCTTATCATCGTACATCATTGGCCATTTCCGGCCAATCCGAATTTGCGTCCTCACCTTCGTCTTCAATGTTTGTGTTACGCAAGGTTTGCGTTTAAACGAACACTCAAAATTGTCCATTCATTGTCAATGGCATTTGTGTAGGACAAGGTTTGTGTTTGCACACACACTAAAAGCTGGACATAGGACCCTCAAAAATCCAACTGAAGGGCGCCTCACTCCTATAAACAAACATTGTACTCTAAACAAACTAAAAACGAAATTAAAAGTCCATAGACTTGGCTGCCACATGACGTAATTTCCAAAAGCCAGACATTGAAGGGGGTATAGCACCCCTCAAAAAATAAAGTGCAGAAATTAGAAATAATAAATGAACATTATAATTACAACATTTTAATTTATGGAAAGGCCTTTCGATACAAAATGACATCAGGCCATATTTGTCACATTGGCCGATGTTTATCTGTTGTGATGCATCAAATTTACACCGGCTATGATGCATCATATTTACACCGGCAATAGGTGCAAATTGGGAACTGTTACATATTCTAATCTCTGTTTCCTTGGCACAAAGGGGAGAAAAAACAAATAACAACAAAAACTATATAAACAAATATTGGTATTGGCTATCGGCCATTATAAGGTGCATCCTTAATTGATACGTTCTGAACACACGTGTACTTGCTCACATACTCAGCTACATACCCTTACATAATTTCCACGGTGGTCCTTGGTTTTGGACAAACAACACATTACAGAGAACTCATTGGAACATATGTTCCAATGAGTTGTATAGTATAGTGTAAAAACACTATACTATAAACGATAAAACTAAAAACCCAGCATAAATAAAAAATAACTATTTAGCTATTCTGCAACCTCTTCTAAAAGCCATGATTCAACCGTTTTCTTAAAAAGATAACGACCGTTCCATATCATCAGGGGTTAACCACCAGTTCTATATAGTTCTTATAAGTTTAACTCAATATGGGGTCTAATAAATAAACATCAAATCCTATAGGGAGGTGTTCTGTACAACTTGGAGCTATTAACATTTTGTATTACATTTTTATTTTTAAATTTTATTTATTTAATATTGTATAATTAATAATTCATACATTTTGCTCAAGACATTAAAACACAATTTTGTCAATGTGTTATTTTGGTTAGTTTGTCCGAGTTCAAATAAAGGACATTATTTGAGTATTAAGTATTTTAATATCTGCTAGACAGTTAACCAAAGCGGGACAAGTTTGTAGGGTTGTTGGACTTCACCAGAACATATAATTGTCGTCTGCATAAAAATGAAAGTTGTGTCATGACTAGTATGAAGTCACCATGGGAAGCATTATTGCCTCTTTTGGGGTGGAGACCTGACATGTCCAAAACCCTTGCTTTTCAGGAGCCGTGTTTCGAGCGTGCAGATCTGCTACTTTTGATGCTTTTGTGTGTCGCTGTAGTAGCCTATGATCAAGTACATGTCGGAAGAAATGACACTTGTGTGAAGTGCTGGCCGCCTTTGGGGCACACAAACATTACATCACGGGGTCACGCACAAAAGCAAACGTAAAAAGCTCCTATCTTTGTAGGAGCTTTCTGTCCGACAATAAGACAGGGTCCAATAATGGACTGTATAATGGGTGTGGCTCCCATGTGGATCTCAGACAGAACTCTGAGATCTTTGACTAATAGGTCTCTGGGACCTAAACTGTACAATCCGCAGTGTTAATTTAACTCAAATGGAACCAAATACCCTTTAACAGACCCAGTTAACAGATCCATAAGGGGTGAATTTGGACCCCTAGTGATCCCTGGGGCGCATGTTGAGAAACTGTGCTTTAGACGACGGCATCTTGTAAAAATAGCTAAACTAAATTCTCTCCAGTTTCTTCAGAACAGTATTGTGGCTTCCAGCTGCTGTGGCACTGCATGTCCTCAGCCTATAGAGGGTTATCCAGGTGTCCATCCATAGATTGGTACTGGAGTTTCACATTCCTAGTCAAAGCCTCATTTTCTCCCGATAGTCCCTGTCTCTCCTTTCCACGTTTCTCCTGCTCCATGCTAAATGCCAGATACCAGCGATTCTCTCTCGTTCTCAATTCCTCTTGGACAAGGTCGAGTTTTTCAGCTAAAGCCTTATTTTCTATAGCTAAAACCTGTTTGTCCTTCACCCATTTCTCCTTCTCCATGCTAAATGCCAAGTACCAATGAGTCTCCCTGGATCTCAGCTCTTCCTGGATCTGCTCCAGTTTGTTCTGGAGTTGCACATTCTTCTTGGCCACGGCCTCGTCGCTAGCTAGTACCGGTCTCTCCTTCCCCAGTTTGTCCTGCTGCGTGCACCTGCTGCAAGGCTCTTTTGTTCTCTGCAGCTCTTCCTGCACAAGGTCCAGTTGGTTCTGGAGTTGCCCATTCTTCCTAGACAAAGTCACATTTTCATCAGCTAGTGCCTGTCTCTCCTTCCCTAATTTCAATTTCTCCTGCTCCATGCACCTACAATAAACCTCTTTGGTTCTCAATTCCTCTTGGATGAAGTCCAGCTGGTTCCGGAGTTGCACATTTTTCTCAGCCAAAGCCTCATTTTCATCAACTAGTCCCTGTCTCTCCTCCAATTTCTCCTGCTGCATACACCTACAATACCGCTCTTTTGTTCTCAGTTCATCTTGGATGAAGTCCAACTGGTCCTGGAGTTGCCCATTCTTCTTAGCCAAAGCCTCATTTTCATCAGCTAGTCCCTGTCTCTCCTTCCCTAATTTCATTTTCTCCTCCATGCACCTACAATAAAGATCTTTGGTTCTCAGTTCTTCTTGGATGAATTCCAGTTGGTTCTGCACGTGGGCATTTGTCTGTTTGAGGTGGGTGATCTCTTCGTCCTTCTCCCCCAACCTCCTTTGGAGTTGTAGGAGGGACTCTGCCATTGACTGAAACTCTGCATCCCTGAAATTCTGTTCCATGCATAGAGGCTGTTTTGTTCTCAGTTCTTCTTGGGTGAGGTGCAGTTGGTACTGGTGCTGCATATTCTCCTCTATGACGAGTGTTTGCTTCTCAGACAGGACCCTCTTGTAGTTCTCCTGTTGAATACAGAGACTCTTTTTGAGGGCAACGATCTCTTCTTCCTTCTCCTTCAACGTGCTTTGGATTTGATTCAAGGTTTTGTCCATTGTCTGGAGCTGGTCCTGCTTCTCGTCCTCCAAGGCTTGGATAGTTTGCTCTGCAGATAATAACTTTTCATCCCAGTTCTGCTTCATTGCCGTGATCTTCTCCTTGGCGCTCTCTAAGTGGTGCTTCATGCAGACAAAGTTTTCATTATACATGTACACGCCTGTACCATGAGGCGGATCTCGACAAGAATACATATTGGTGGCCATTAAGTCTCATTAAGTCTTGTACATGCAAGTACTGTCCAACAAATGTTGTAATATCTTTATATAAGCCTGTGCTTGACGTAACAGTTATACTGTAGGTAGTACAAAAACAATTCCCAAATATGGACAGCTATATTCAGCACATTGACGCTTTTGGGATGACCAAATGTTGCACAAATAATTATATTGTCCATTGTCTGTAATAGCAAAGCCAATATTAAAGCAGAATCACATTTTGGTTGTGCAATGTAACATTATAAAACCTGAAAACCTGAGCCCCTCCTATGCTCAGCTTTGTGTGTTTGTACTATAGCACGGAATGTGATGATTTGATTGGCTGATGTACGATGATGTGTGATGATAAGAGCACCCCTCACTTCACACGAGTGTGATTTATATATATATATATATATATATATACTGTGTATATATATATGGGGGAAAAAATGAAAAAACTCTTACGCAATTACAAACATAATGTACACAGTATGAAACTACCATTGTTTTTTGCAGATGGGTCAAGGCAGCAGCCTTTTTCCAGCAGCAGTGCTGAAAGCAGGGCGGGAGAAACAGAAAGGCCTGATGTTCGTCTATTTTAACTTGATTGTACACAAGCTATATTTGACTATTTTGTCACAAAACAGACAAAATAGTTGCTGGACTTTTATCAATTTCACACCTACAATCACTCGATTGAAACTTTGTAATCAAATGTCTGTCCGATTTTATTTCTGTCAATCCAATACTGGGTTGGTCTTTTTTAATTAAGGGCGACTAAGTGCAGCTGCGACATGCACACCTGCGTCATGCGTTGAGTGGAGCAAGCGTGATATGACGCTCAGTGCACGTGTAAATGTACCATAAGATCAGTGACTTGACTTGCATAAGGGCACTGGCAGGAATTTGTGTCTATAGCATCATCATGTGTGGGAGGAGGAAACCAGAGCAAACCCATGTGAACATGCAGACTCCACACAGAAAGGCCCCAGTGGGATTTGAACCCACAACCCTTCTATAGGAGTGCTATAAAAAAAGATGTAGGTGTAGAAATGTTGTTTTATTTGGTGTACAGTACGCACGTTTCTTTGTCGGGTACATGACTACAGCAACAGTGCTAACTGCTGATCTATAGGGCTGCAACGATCCATTATCTGATAACGCTGGAGGTACCTTCACTAAAAACACCGGGACAACGCTCCACACGTCCCAAACTCTTCTCCCTTCTGGCTCCAAAACTATCGAATGCACTTCCCATCACAGTCAGAACTGCAGCCTCACTCCCAATCTTCCGCCGTAGTCTGAAAACCCACCTCTTCAGACTCCACCATGGCCCGATTTGAGTCTGGCTTATTAGCCAGGCTACGTAGCACTTGCCCTAGCCTAGCCCCTTAGATAGCACTTTATGTAGACTTAGACTTATAGCTTGTTACGTCGACAGCACTAGAATTTAATTTTATGTAGTAGTCATAGCACTTTATAGTACACATGTATAATATATGATATAGTATAGTATGTATAGTTTACATAGATACTCCACTGTTACGTTCTTAGTTTACGCATGATTCATGATAACTACTTTTTATATATGTGATGTATGCCATGCTTTTGTTATTGCTTAATGTAAATCGCTCTGGATTAAGAGCGTCTGCTAAATGCCTAAATTGTAATTGTAATTGTAAACAGTTCCTCATAAGGGGCAAATTAATTAATTAATTATTGCCTAATTAATGATTAACTCGTACATTAATTAATCAATCATGAATTTATCATGAGATCATCATTAATTCAGGTTAATTAATAGTGAAGTCACTAATACTATGACTTAACCTTACTTACTTAGTGCTCTTGCACTTCACGGCGCGTAGAGCCAACCATAGCAACCAGGTCCTCTCCATCTGGGTCTGTCGTGGGCAAGGTCTTGAGCTTGTGCCAAAGTCACATTACAGGCTTTATAAGGTCCTGGGCTATTACATGCAGCCAGTGGGTGCGGGGGGCGCCTTTAGGTCGTCTCCAACCGGCTTGCTGGGGATTGAAGGCCAGGATGGTGTGTGTTGTTGTTGTGATGTTCCTCTGGCGGATGATGTGGCCGGTAGCCATACCAGCACACTCGCCGCATTGGGAGCTGTTATTGGGTTTTCTCTCTTAAAGCCAGCTGGTTTGTGACATGCTGGCCTTCGATCCTCCTGGCTCTAGTCTGGAGGATCGAAGGCATCACATGGAGCCAGACAGTTGATATATCATTATAGTTGAGGGGCACACATGGTGGGTTTGTAGATCTGCTTTTTTTGCTGGTTTCTATGCACAGGGTGAGTGGTCATAGGTGGGTAAGATTAGCAAGGTTCCAAGATGAAACATCTATCAAATGAGGGTCTGTGGGCCGTCTACAATCTTCAACCAAACAGTGGCTCCAAAGCAGTGGAGAACGATGTAAGTGCTCAGCGCAGGGGGGGAGCAGTTAGGGTATTATTAAAGTGTCTTGCTCAGGCATATGCCTTGACATAGCCAGGGCCATGAATCAACCCTGAGACCCTCAGCCTCCCACTGCAGGCTCTCCGTCCATTCAACTATGGCCGCCCTACTAGTGGATCAAGATGAAGTACTATACAGCCATTACTCATCAACGCAGTGGAAGTATAGCGAGAGGAATTGGCAACAGCTGCATGGGTCCTTACAGATAGAGTAACGAGACGAGAGATTGAAAAGTGAATGAGAACGTGAAAATGAACCCAGGGGACCGACTGAACAGTGAATTAGATCACGGAGGTGTGACAAATGCCATTATGTTGGTCTACTCAATCCAATTCTGTTCAAAGGGGCAACAGAAAAACGTTTACATTTCCAAAGCAAACCAAACCAGGTTTAGGATCCATCTCTCTAGTCGTTTTCAGACGAGCCCTCCATCGCTGCTTCCAGTCATCCCGGTTCTCCATACATCTGGCCAGCTCGTTGGTGATTTGCGCTCCTGCGTCTTTCTTGAGCACAGTCATCCACATATATTAATGTGGGACATCCTCGTGACCGGTGCCCGTGTGTTGGTTCCCACAGCACTACATTTCTGGCTGGCAGCTCTTGGTGCCTTTGGCAGTGTCCTGCTAGTCTCATTCTCCTGGCTGCTATTTCTCACCCTTGGCATTCCATCATACAGGTTCTCGTTGGTAACATGTGTACTCTTGCTGGTGTTAAGTACTACATGCAGCAGTCTGGTGTAGCACCCATCTAGAGACTTCTGCAGGGTTGGCTTCAGGGTCCAGCATTCACTGCCGTATAGGAGAACAGACTCTACCGTTGCATAGAAGAAGCTGAGTTTGGTTTGGTTTCTTTGTTTTTTTTTTATTGTTGACTTTATTAAGCAATTGCATGGACAAGCACAGGAAAGTATACATGGTCTGCTAAAAGGATGAATCCAAGAAAGCCTTGGTTTGTTTCCATTAGGGTCCTCGTGTACTACTCAATATCGAAAAACATTAATGACAGGCAAATATACACAATACTATGAAAAAACATCATATGAACTGAACGACTGGGAGAAGAAAAAATAATAATAATCCAAACGCTGAGCTATGAAGAGATAATTCGCAAAACGACACATCCACATTTGTGTGGATATCTCATTTGGATGCCAGCTGTTTTGATATGATTATTAACACAACATTTAAACTGATTGTGGTATGTGTTTTAAAAAAAAGATTTGACTATGCGTGCATGCCTGCATGGTTGGTGAAATGAGCACACATTTACAGACTGCAAAGAAATGGTGTTTTCTGTGAAACTGGTGCATGCAGTGCCAATAAATTGCTCCACAAATAACCTGCCATGCTGGCTATAGCCTCTATACAGCCAGTCTGCCTTTGGCTTATCAGAAAACAAACAGCACCTGTACCACACTGTGCAAGGCGGCCATTGTTCTGTGGACTTCGGAGCAAAAACAAAACGTGGCTTTTGTTTTTTGGTGATAAATAAGCATGTGTCATTGATTAAACAACTGCTGGCCTGGTATGGTTATATTGTGGTTCATTGGTTTCTGCACACTGTGGCCTGATGTGTAAGGAATGCCAAACCCTGTGCAACAATACGCAACGCACACATATACAATACACTGCTAGCGCATACACACTCACGCTCACACACACTCTCTCTAGGTCGTCCTCAGACGAGCCCTCCATCGTTGCTTCCAGTCATCCCGGTTCTCCATACATCTGACCAGCTCGTTGGTGCGCTCCTGTGTCTTGACTCTTTCTTAATGTAGGACGTCCTCGTGACCGGTGCCCGTGTGTTGGTTCCCACTTCCCACAGCACTAACTCGCTGGCTGGAAGCTCTTGGTGTCTTTGGCATGCAGTGTCCTACTAGTCTCATTCTCCTGGCTGCTGTTTTCTGGCTCACCCTTGGCATTCCATCATACAGATTCATGCTGGTAACATGTGTACTCTTGCTGATGTTAAGTACTGCACGCAACATTCTGGTGTATCACCAATCTAGAGACTTCTGCAGGGTTGGCTTCAGGGTCCTGCATTCACACTGCTAGCAAATACATACAGTAGCAATTGCATTCAATCAAATACGCAAATTTGGAAATACCCACAAATACACACCAAGGCCATTCAGGGGACGGTAATGGTACAAATTAGTACATACCACATTTTTCATGATCCGCTGTCCATGAAGGCAAAAAAGCAGTTTGCAGTATACTACTACATTCTGGATTTGAGCATCAGACAGATTGATACACAGCAGCCTTGGCCCAGGATTGATTGAATGGCCAAGGTCACTTTGGGTCATCAGACACAATGTACACAATGTAATGCCCACGTGCATGTGCGAGTCCTCTGACTCCTCTCAGCTGAAGCTCAGCTGCCATGAGATGATAAGATTTGTGGTTTGTGAAAAATGTGGGTGTGGATGATTAAGCTAAAGCTACACATGGAAAAGCAGGCAGGGCTGCAGTGGAGATACGGACAAGAAGAAAACAAGAATAACAGTGTAAATAAATACCCACTTATCCACTCAAACAAACAACTCATTTTAGAGTGAAGTGAGCGAAAGGCTCATTTATAGTTTGTTCTTATGCACAGGTTATGCACAATGCTAAAAATAACAGATAAAAAACTCACAACGTGATGGAATGAGATGAAGATAGTAGACATAAGTAGAAGATGTGACTAGCACAACATAGCATCTTTAGACACGTTGTGAGCTTGTAGACTTTTGGAGCGTGACACCATGGAAGCTGAGCTCAAACAGAATTGTCTTGTTGGTCTCTAGATTAATTTTAATTTGCTTTGCTGCTATCAGTGCTATGTGTGTCTATTTTCTAAAGGCACTAACACTAACCATGGATGTTACGCAGCTGGTGAGTGTTGTTGACTTTGCCTCAACAATAACACATACAGTAGTACTGTACTGTCATGACATTTCATTGCAAAAAAAAGCTGAGTGGAGCAGCTATAAAATATTGGAAGAAGAGATAAAACAAACAAAAAAACACCCCACTTTTTGCCATACAGATACGATACATAAAAAAGCAAACAAAACCAACTGGTGCAATAAGACAACACGGTGCAACAGTTTGTTATGTTTGTTATGCATGTATGTTTTCTTCTATTGATCTGTTTTTCTTTGTTATTTTGCTGTTTTTAACCTGTAAGCTATAGCACTTTGGTCAACCATTGGTTGTTGTAACATGTGCTCTATAAATAAGTTATAGTTAAAAGGTTTTATTAGTTGAGTTCAACAGTAGAATTCTAGACAGGTGCAGGTGCACTTTGTACAGTGTCTATCCATGTTGCACTTCTCACAGTCCAGGTTTCATCAGAAGAACAACTAACTGTAAACTGTATGTTTATGAAACCCATGTCTTATTAGCCTCTTCTTGCAGCTGTATGACTAAAGATGCTATTTAAACCACCGACCCCCCGCTGTGTTTCTTCTGAAGCATGCAGGGGCAAAAGTCTCTGAGAGCCTGACGGGTTCTGCTGTATAGGTGAGTGTATAAGCCCAGTTGGGAAAATTAAGCCCTTTTTTGTTTGCTCCAGTGAAGTACAAGCCAGCTGGTTCAGCTGTAGTGTGATTTGGAATGAATGGCACAATTCACAGTGCTGCACATTCACTGCTTTCCAATACATTTCAGAGTGCTGCTCGGGTGGAACAAATAGTTGGCTCACCACAGACAGCACCACTATTGCACTGAGCTGGAGGTCCATTTATGTAATTGATTTAGAGTCTACCAGATTTTCTTTCCAAACAGCAAATTAACATGCGTGTGTGTTCACAAACTTCACATAATGTTATCAGTCAACCGCGGGCTGTCTAGCTAAATGAAAATGCAGTGTTTTGTGGTGTCTTGACTGTCTTCTTGAGGAGCCAAGTGGGGTGTCACCATGGGAAAATGTGACCTGCCTTGCATAACCGCAGAGCTGATGAGTGACATTCTGGCTTTTTGCAACAACGACTCTGCCCTGCGTTGAGAGCTAGTGTTCTCTGTGGAAAAGAAAAGAGAGTATTTTCTGGTCCGCAGGGGACCAAATTAGTTTTAAGTACTGCTCCACCCAACAGATGGCTGCTCAGGTGTCTAAGTGCACGGCATGGGAGCTGTTATTAGGGGATGTCTTGCTCAGACTTAACCTGGCCGGAAACCAAACAAATCTGCCAGACGTACAGACTAGTGCGAAGAAAACAAAATTGCCCTCGGCAGATTTGCCTACACAGTGATATTAGTCTGGGCATGCCAGGCTAACGTAGACTGGGGTGAACTAGCAAACCTTCCAATTCTACAGGCAGCCTCTCCCCATTTGACCAAATTCCTCATGTTACGGACCGTACATTATCTCTGCATGCACCGCTTAACTCTTTATTCGGGTATAGCCTATAGGCAGAAAATAATACCAAAGTTCATCTGTAACTTTAACTGTAGTGTGTCACTGCTTGACAGAAAAAAGCACAACCTATAGTAGGCCTATAGGCTCCAGGCTCTGGCACAGAGTTGTCACAGATGTGTCTTTGTTAGATGTGATTTAAGGCCTATACACCTCCTTTTTATATCCTTTGAGCACTGAGCTGAATGTAGGCTACCACCAGGTATCCCCTGTGAACCTTCCCATAATATATGTTCTTTTTGTCTTCCAGAAATCAAGCTGTGTATTATTTGTGTGCGTGTGTGTTGTGTGTGTGTGCGTGCGTGCGCGCGCGCGTGTGTAAACAAGGCAACAAGCTGAACGTGTAGCTGTAACTAGAACCTTGGAATGCGTGCGCGTGAAGCTGCTCCGCTCACAACAGGGACCGTACCAACACCGGAGAGGAGGGGCGCACTCTACGAATAAAGCCAGACGTTTTCGACCGCCAACACTCCTATATGTCGACCGTTAGTAGTTGAGATTGCCCGTAACCCGTAATTACGTATATCTATAAGGAATTTAATTCTTAACAAAGGCTCGCACGCTCGTAAAATATCGGAAATTTCGTGGCGGACAACTTTTTATCCTCCCCCGAAACTATAAACTTGGTCCATCTTCCATTCTTCCCCCCGTTTTATTGAACCGGGTTGAACGGTCCATACATATATATTTTTTTAAATACATTTCCTCCTACTGGAGAAAGGAGGAGAAAAAAAACAAGTGGAAATTGAGAGGATCGAACGCTCCGCGGAACAAACGGAAAGCGGGATATTTGGAGGGTCAGGTTGGAGGAGAAGAAAATCAAGACAAGAAGAAAGAGGTCTCAACATTTAGAAGTTCCCATTTTTCCTCTGGAGAAACGAGATTGTTGCAGCTGTTGACTGAAGGGTGAGTTGACATGATATGGTATCGTTTTGATTCGTTTGCAATGCATGTTGTTTTGTGTTGAGCTCATTAAGTAAAGTAGGCTAATACCTGTAGACCACTAGGAATATAAAAACATAGCCAATAATAAGCCAAGGAGTATCCAATGCATTGTTTTCATTGTCCAATGTCCATCCTGCACGCCACATGCAACAACAATAATAACGAAAAACGTTTTGATTTCCAATAGATGGGTGTTTTTTGCAGGATGAAGACTCTTACCTATATGATCGATATGCAAATGTAATAATAATTTTCACATTTCAGGGGGAAAAATATAATTTATAAAATAAAACTGCTTAAACAAAGGTCGTGTGCGTTTCGGATATGTGTAGGATATTCTGTGTGTGTGTGTGTGTGTGTGTGTGTGTGTGAGAAAGAGAGAGTGAGTGAGTGTCACTGAGTGTGTGTGTGTGTGTGTGTGTGTGTGTGTGTGTGTGTGTGTGAGAGAGAGAGAGAGAGAGAGAGAGAGAGAGAGAGGTTATTGACGCGCACATGTGGCATCGCCAGGGTCTTTGTTCCGAGTTGTCCGCCTCCCTCCCAGACAGTGACAGCTTCTCTCTAAGCTCTCAGCATGGCATATAGCGCTTGCCTTACAAAGGGGGCGAGGAGGAGGCGAATGTTGAGACACACTTCGGACAACATGAACTTGAAACCATCTTCCTACAACAATGAACCTGAAACCGACCCCAGTTCGATCCCTTCCCCCATCCATCCATCCATCCATATACATGCCGAGACCTTCACCGTCCGTACCGCTCTATCTTTTATTGCGGGCCAATGCGGGGTGTTCCAAAAACAAAGATATCAGCGTGGTCTGTAGGCTAGGCTACTGCCTGGGACGATCATTCTGATGACCGCCAAAGAGATCTTGCAATAAGAAAAGGCGTTGCTTTGCTTTGTCTGGGTTTTGGTGTCTGTCTGGGTTTTTGGGGGAGAGAAGGCTGGCTTTGGGTTGGGTTGGGTGGGTGGAGGGGGGTTGGTGGTTGGAGCCAGGTTCGACTCACCAAAGCTGACTGTTGTTGGCGCGACTCGTTTTGCGCGCAGCCGCGCGCACCATGCACCAGCGGTTAATGTGTGTCAATGTCAAACGGGGGTGTGTCTACTCTGTGGTGTTGATGGTGACTCCCCCATGGTGGTCTCTATACAATTATACATGCTTCAAAAATATGTTGTTTCATTCATCGCCCTCCCTGCTGATGTTTGGTTTGATAGGCATAGTGCCAGAGAACGACACATGGGATACTACCCCCCCCCCCCCTCTCTGTCTGACTCTCTCTCTCTCTCTGTCTGTCTGACTCTCTCTCTCTCTCTCTCTCTCTCTGTCTGTCTGACTCTCTCTCTCTCTCTGTCTGACTCTCTCTGTCTGTCTGACTATCTCTCTCTCTGTCTGACTCTCTCTCTCTCTCTGTCTGACTCTCTCTCTCTCTCTGTCTGACTCTCTCTCTCTCTCTCTCTGTGTGTGTGTGTGTGTGTGTGTGTGTGTGTGTGTGTGTGTGTGTGTGTGTGTGTGTGTGTGTGTGTGTGAGAAGGGTGGTGCACCCAAAATATATTTTCTTTCATATGATGTCCTGCTATCAGAGGCAAACATCTCCAATCAATGCAATTTAAATAAAGGTGAAGTCAAATTAAATGCACTAAACCGCGGCGAGTTGGAAAACCGGCGATGCATGATGCTGGTCACATTGCTTAAGCTTGTATGCTTCAGAGGGTTTGTGTCGTACTTGCCTCTGCCTTGATTTTGAATTAAATCATGTTTAATTCTTGTATAGCGGTCTGTGGTCATAACAACTATTTTCCCACGCAATAATGTTCTCTTAATTAGGTTTCACAGATGTGGTGTTGCACAACCAGCCGTGATTGGCAGACCAGTAATAAAATATCCACCCCAACAATCCAAAATTATGTCAATTCTCTGTTGCTTCAAACAGAGTCAGACAGTGGGAGTGAGGGAACATAATCACTCATCGTGTTTCTATTACCGTTCAGCTGCAGTGATATCATCTCGAAAGCGAGTGGAATGATGCGCTTCAATTTCAAGATACCGTGATGTTTAGTGAAGTTCTTAAGTCAGTGAGGCTGCATGAGGTGCAAGTCAAAATCCATACTCAAACAGTAGATCTGTGAAAATCACTTAAACAACATAACAAGCTCGCGCTAAGACTCACAAGATTAATTTGTCATTGTGATGGATATTATTTTGATGACATATTGTGTATCCCCCACCACCACCACCTGTCAGGACTATTTTCGTTCCGTGGCTGATCCTGTATTTTTCCCACCCCCCTTCATGTGTTGACAATGTAATTTGGATTAAGCCAGGATTCTGACGCATGAACCCCATTGAATTGTGGAAGGTTTTTTTGGATTCAAATCACATGCATCTGTTCCAGTCCATAAATAAACAGTAGGATTGAGAGGATGGCTTCCCTCTGGCTGGCCTGATGCTGCTATATAGATCACTGAGTGTTTCTGTTGGGTCACACTAGCCCGTAGTGGCCTCCCTGGGGATACAAATGTTGACATCATTAAACTGTGGTAGCTGGGAGCGTTTCAGTTGCAGGGCAGCCGGCTTCTGTTCAGGCTTTTGTGCAAACGTCCTGCACGGTCCAGCAGCAATTAAGCACTGACTGAGAGCAAAGAGCATGACTATACACGATGTAGACCAGTGGTTCACAAACGTTTTTGCTCTCTTTTCTTGTCTCCCCAGGACCCAAACTAGTGAAAATAGTGGATCTACAAGCTACGGGCTTGTAGATCTACTATTTTCACTACTTCTTAAGTTATTTGGGATATATGAAATATGGATATATGAAAGAAATTCTTTATTATAATTTGTATTTTGTTTTTAATTCATAATCACGAATTAAGCTTTTGAAATAATAATAATAATAATAATAATTTAAAAAAATAAAGGGATGCTTACTCGTGACCCATCCTCGACCCAAGAATGGTCCCAATGAGTGTCAGGAGTCAGGACTTAAATATCAGGTGAAAAACGCAATGTATATCTAACATAACATAACATGACTATTGTGTTTGTCACTATACAGGGACATTTTTATCTAAGGAGTGCCTCGGGTGTATACAATTGTAGCGTTGTCAGCAGAGTGCTGGGCGATGTGGGAAATGTACGTATGTATGTATGGTATGTTATGTATGGTATGTTATGTATGTATCGTGAATTTAATATACCCATAAGGGTCCATTTGGTTTCAATTTTCGCTCTCAAGAGTTAAAAATCTATAGCCTACTGGTCCATTTACAAACTCCATCATTTACGTTTATCTGGGGACCACCTGGAACCCCCTCAAGGATTCCAACCAGTGGTCCCCGGACCACTGGTTGGAAAACAATTGGCATGTTTGGGACCCAAATGTGATTCCCATGAGGTCACATGCTTTAATTGTCTTTGTGCTGGCCCATCTTGTTGCTGTGGTGACTATTGACTGGGCTGACCCCATTACTGAGTTGTTGCACAGTCACTAAAACATTGCCCGTGTTCATCATTTGCTATTCATGCTGTTATGAATGTCATTGTTCATGTGAAAATGAAAACAGCACATTGCATCCGAGCAACACTGTGACCTTTCTCTGTGGGGGCTGAACTTCATCTCCACGAGGCAGAGCCAACTGAAACATCTGTAGGGCTGTGTGTGGATGGAACCACGTTTTGCTTATCAGACGCTGTGACTTTTCTATTGACCTGGATGCGCACGGGCAGTCTAGTTTTGTTTTAACCCATTCTGAACGGGAACCCCTTTTGGTGTTTAAGCTAAAGCATTGTGTTGAAAAATAGCAGATCTACAAGCTCTACAAGATCTACAAGCTACGAGCTTGTAGATCTGCTATTTTTGAAAAATCGTGACAATATGGCGCAAATCTTTGAATATATATTCTTTCAGAGCGAACGTTTTTAACTCAAATCTTTGCTTCCGGGGTGTCCCTGGAACAACATATTTTCAGATGGGGGTCGGCGGCCAATTATATAACATTTTTGGGGGACTTGACATAGGTTTTTTATATATGATGTATGCCATGCTTTTGTTACTGCTTAATGTAAATCGCTCTGGATTAAGAGCGTCTGCTAAATGCCTAAATTGTAAATTGTAAATTGTTTTTCAGAAAATTGTCATGATTTAGAAGACATTTTGTAGAATCGAGCTCAGGTCTAAATGGGTTAATGCAGTCGTTCTCAACCAGTGGTCCAGGGACCACCACAGTGGTCCTTGAGGGGTTTCCAGGTGGTCCCCCAGCTAAATGATGGACAGTCGGTATAACCAAATGGTCACCCTAATAGATCTTTAACTCTTGAGAGTGTAAAATGAAACCAAATTGGACCCGTATGGGTCCATTTGGTTTCATTTTATGCCAGGTGGTCCCCAGCGAAATGATGAAGAGTCTGTAATCAAATGGAACCCTAATAGATCTTTAATTCTTGAGACTCTAAAATGAACCAAATGGACCCTTATGGGCCCATTTGGTTTCATTTTATGCTCTCAATAGTAAAAGTATTGTTAAACATCTGCATTACTTAATTTACTACACAAGGGCCTGGGCCAGTGTTCTCTTTACTACACAAGTCTACACAATTAGAGATTGTAGAATAATTATTATTTTGATCAAGGTTTGCCTGTTATCGCCTTAAGTTTTGGGTCTGAGAGGTTAAATATCATCAAATGGTGGTCCGTTGCTCAAATGTCCAATAAATAATGGGCCTGGGTTGAAAACCACTGTTGTAATGGCATGATACAGATGTGCATATTATAAGTGTTTTCATGAGTACATTGTAGCAAATATGAGTGGGAAAATGTTACAAAACAACAAAAACACTCGGTTCTACAAACTACATTGACACAGACTATGAAAACGCAAATATACTAAAGGCACTAAAGGCAGCAGTACTCCAGGTTTTCCATGAAACCCCCATTGTTTTAAAATGTTATCTGGTATGTTGTGAGTGATGTTTCATAACACCTTGACTAAAAGGCCTTTCTGCACATCTCCTGCACATATGACACGTTGTCCAACTCACTGAAGCATAAACATGTGCTAAAGCACTTCCACAGATGCTTAAATGCTCGGGGTCCGCCAGGAAAGCGTAAACTCAAGAGCAGTCATGCTCTCACCTTCCATATTGGCTCTGCCAAATGCCAATATTAGCATTTACTCCTGCATTGTTTGCCAACCCATCAGAGTGTTGACTGTTACGTAGATATGGCTTTGCTAGGTCGGTGAGTGCTGTAGAGTAGCATGGAATAGTATTTGAAGTAACAGGTGCACTGATGGTTTTATTTCACCTATTGGCGATAGAGGATGTCGTAACTTGTTAATGTCCCAAATGAGATGTTCCGAAACCATCTTGAGAATTGCAAATATAGCCATACACTTGAATAATCATGCTGTTATAGACTGTCAATTTGGAAGTTTTGCTTATATCGTTTCCCTATCTGTTTTCTAGTCACCCAAAGTCTGAATTCCTTTGTTTTATTTTATTGCAATAACTCAGAATGTTCTAGGCATTTGACGTCACCAGTGTTGCATAGTAAGTGCTGGTACAAAAAAATAGAGCTAGAGGTATGGAATCCTCCTGTTGTTTCGGATGACCCAGATGTTGTTTCAACTGTGACCAGATGTAGTAGAATGCATTATTTTACTAATGTGTGTGGATAGATAGGCAGGCAGATCTTTTATACTAGATAGACATTAGACAATGTAGATAATCACCTTTATTGATCCTGAGGGAAATCCACCTCCATAACAGCACGACAGTATGAAACAGAAAAAATAAAAAATAAAAATAATGTGATAATAAAAACGTAAAATAGAAGAATGTCTGTCATGGATATTTGCACTTCTTGGGTGTTGTTTTGGCATTTGACAGTGCAGGAATATTCTTTGTAGTGAATGCAGACAACTTGACCAGCTAGTCGGTGTTTGACATTTTGTAAATGCCAAGTAATTTAACATGTGAGGGTGTGAAGGTGTTGATGGTGCCATGGTGTTGATAGTGTTGTTAACCCAATGATGCTTTGGTCTGTGGGTGTAATTGCCTCTTTAGTGTTTGTTTACTGGGCAGAGTGATGGTTTCCACTTCATTTAGCAGAATTAGCAAAGTGGTGTCTGAGTCTTACGAAGAATCATTTTGGACACACCCAACAAAATGTGCCTGAAAATACCTGTATATACCTGAAAATACCTCTCTTACAGGTATTTGACTCTCACAACTCTCACATCCCGTTTTTTATATCTTTGTTTACATTGCAATGTGTTGGACGGGCGTGTAACCAACGCTAGTCGGACGTTCCTAATAATCCAACATTACTAACCCTGAAAACAAGCCCTTCATGGCCTGGCACCTCCCTATATATCTTTCCTCATCAATCTCCCCGACTCCACTAGGCCATTTTGATCAGCAGACCAGATGGTCCTGAAGATCCCTCCTACACCCTGAAATCAAACGGCGACGTGCGTTCTCTGTCGCTGCACCCAAACTATGGAATACGCTGCCGCTAGCTGTGAAGGCCGCACCCTCTCGATTAAAAACACGCGTGTTCTCCCTGGCCTTTTAATACCATATGCGTCTCTTTTTTATCATGTGTTGCTGTGTCCTCCCCTTTTTTATAGTATTTTCTTTCTGTCATTTTGTGAAATTCTTTCTATTGAAGTTTTTGTGTATTTTCTACTGTATATGTTTCTGTTTTATGCTGTCCAGCGCTTTGGTTGTTTTTAACCGGCCACGTATGTCTGACTGACGGGCGGTCGGACTATAGCACATGCCCCCCGTGTTGCTGTGTAGACAGCTCAACATGTTCCAAGTTGTCAGAGGTAACATAACATCAGGATTATTTGTCCGAGCTAACATTACTGAATACACACAGGACTACAAAGTAAACATTTTGATTTGCTGTGTGTGGGGATTCAGTCAGTGTATCCAGGCCGGGATATTTGATCCATTGTCTCTTTGTGTATCTACCACTCTTTTCATCCACTCTATTCAAATCCCACTTACCATCGGTGAGCAGTTTGTAAAACGTACCGTGGCGTGAACTAACCTTAAAGGACAACTTTAGTTTTTTTCAACCAAGGTTCATGTTTCAGGTTGTTATTAAAGAAAGTAAAAGATGAGTGTTAATTGTTTTTCATTTGTTGCTTTCTTTTGTTTTAGCGATTTTAGCTATTTGTGACAGGGGGGGCGAGGCATTCGTCCTAAATATGTATTTTTTTTACCAAAAAATATGGTGATTTATTTTTGTATTATTTAGTATAGTCCTACTTACTAAAATAAATTATATCTGGCCACAAAAGATCACGGGATCTATTGAATGGGACAAACTGACATATTGAGCCTACGACACACATGGCATCCCCCTAGTACCTCTACCTTCACAAGTTCACATTCAGTAGATCCTGTGATCTTTTGTGGCCAGATGAAATTTCCTGGGCTCTAGTAGGACTATAGCAAATATTAATAAAGAAATCGCCATAACATTTAGTAAAAAAGGACGCATTTAGCCCCATGTTCGAATTCCCCCGCCCCCCCTGTCAAAAATAGCTAAAATCGCTAAAACGAAAGAAAGCAGCAAATGACAAAAAAATTACACTCATCTTTTACTTTGTCTAAAATCAACCTAAAACATGAACCTTGGTTGTCCTTTAAAGCCTCGATATATATTCATATTTGAATTTATACGAATAAAATGTAATGTTGTCCAATCTGTATGTTAGAGTATGTTAATACAATATAACTCTTACTCTTACAATTGGGATGGATTTATTTGGTCTCCGTGCTCTTCGGCCCAAACTGCACCAATGATTCGCCATGCAACTCAGCCATGCAAACGGTTGCGAGGAGTTGCATGTAATTGCATAAAACCATTATCCCCAATGGCAGTTCCAAGAAGTTGCATTGGTGTGACATGTCCTTAAAACTGTTTTGTTGCAAAACATTTAGATTGTGTCAAAGGTCATGTCTCATCTAGACATAGGATCTGACAAGAAGTTTGACCTGATGGTCAAGATTCAATTTATCCCCCGAGCAAGCAGGCCGGCTCTATTAGCTCAATGGTAAAAAAAGAAAGAAAGAAAATGGGTTCAAACCGGGTTAGAAGAGGAAAGTGACATAGTGCTGCTTTAACTTACAAGTTAATGAAGTGAAAAATATATAACACATCACAGCAAAATCCCCATTATTCAAGGTTCAAGAGTTTTTTACCCACATACTTACTTACAGTAGGCTACTTACAGTACACCTATAGCCCAACTTTGGGCATAGGCCACAAACAAGAGCTCTCCAGACATCCCGGTCCTGGGCCAGTGTTCTCCAGCTGTCCCCATGTGTGGCCAGATCTCTTCACATCTGCACCCAGGTCACGGCGCCAGGTGTGTCGTGGTCTGCCCCTCTTCCTTCTCCCTTGTGGTTTCCAGAGCAGGGCAAACATCTTGTGATATTTAATGCAGGTTTATTTTTTTGCGAAGAGTGTGGCCAATCCATCGGCAACGTTTTTGGAGGATTTCTTCCTCCACAGGGTGTTGACTTGTTTTTTTTCACATGCTCATATAGTATGTATGTACAATGACATGCTGGCGTGGCGGTGGGCGGTGGGCTGTGGCATAGTCTTTTAGTCTGACTCTGACCTCTCAAAGTTCAAGTATAACGCAGGACCCTTTCCTCAGTGTTAACATTAACTGTGTAAAACGGACCTTTATACAGTAGGTCTAGTTTTACGCCCAGAGTAATACTATAGCAGACTTTGCTGTGTGCTACTATGTACATGCTATAGCACCATGGACAGCGGCCAGCAGCAAAAAGGTAAAGATTTGCCATGGTGACCTTTTTTTATGTCTGGCTGTTTTCTGAGGAATCATTATTTGTCAGAAGTTGTGAATATCAGGACTTGCATTTTTACTTTAGTGCATACTTGAGCACAAGACACAGAGGTGTGCAGGGGTGCTTCGGCACCCTCTTGTGGACAGATTAGCGGACAGAGTGACATACCCCAAAGAGGCAGACAGACAGCCTGATTTGGACATCACTTTGTGGCTCAGCTAATACCTCCAACGTATGTGTGTTGGTGGTTCTAAAGCAGTGGTTCTCAACATGGGGTCCTTGAGGACTACAGCTACAGTAGCTACAGCTACAGTAGATTAGTTTGGAACCAAATTAACCCATTTTGGGCGGGAACCCCTTTTGGTGTTAGCATTATGTTATGCTTTAGCTATTGAAAAATAGCAGATCTACAAGCTCATAGCGCGCCACCGAGTGGCGCGCTACAAGCTTGTAGGTCTGCTATTTTTTTTAAAGTCGAAGAACGACTGACATAGAAACATAGCTTTTTCAGAAAACTGTCAGGATTTAGAAGACATTTTTAAAATCTGATCTCAGGTCAAAATGGGTTAATGAACCATTACTGGTCTCAGTGGTCTGTAACTTTGAGAATGTACAAATAAAATAAAATGACGCACAATTTTACAGTGTGTAGATTGAGGTCTCAGAGACGTAAAAAAAAGGTATCAAATAGGGTGACATTGAATTTATACAGGTTGAGAATCACTGTTCTGAATAACAACATCTTGATCTTTTCATATCAAGGCCCATTATTTATTTTGCATTTGAGCCACGGACCACCATATGATGAGATTTAGCCTCTGAGACTCAGTCAATACATTGAATATTTTGTTGGATAAGATTTTGTCCATACATGCTGTATTGATGTGGAATCATTAGGAAAGATAACAGGGGAAAATATCAAAATAACAATTATTCTACATTATCTAATTGTGTAGACTTCTTGTAAATTAAGTAATGCAGATGAAGTAATGCAGCCTCAGATGTTTAACAATAATGTAACTCTTGAGAGTGTAAGTTTCATTTTACACTTTCAAGACTTAAAGATCTATAAGGGTCCATTTATTTTTTATTTATTTTATTTATTTATTTGACAGGGACAAAGCTCATTAATCAACATGTCAGTTTTCACCTCAATGTAAATGGGCCAGAGTTAGCCAAAGCTAATTTCCATCTGTAGTCCCTGGGCAGGCTCTTAAAAAATGAATGATAAAAGAAAGACAGTGTATGGTGTGCCAGCACACAACACCATGCGTTGATGCCATGTGTGCAATGTGCTAGCACCCAACACTGTCCGTACAAAAACACAATACAATACAGATAAAAGAAAGACAGAGTGTAGTGTGCCAGCACACAACACCATGCGTTGATGCCATGTGTGCATATGTGCTAGCACCCAACACTCTGTCCTGCATACACAAACACAATACAATACAATACACTACAGGAACAGATCAACATGGTACAGGGGACAGAACAACTA
Organism: Electrona antarctica; assembly: GCF_951216825.1. Lineage (NCBI taxonomy): Eukaryota > Metazoa > Chordata > Actinopteri > Myctophiformes > Myctophidae > Electrona > Electrona antarctica. Next base: position 17,895,001 of record NC_136802.1, read on the forward strand.
CATAGTGAAGTGAATAATGACACCGGTGAGAAATACTAAATGGTGCTGATAGTTACTCATGATTACAGATTTGAATTGTTTTTAGCCACCTTTTCAGGTTGAATTTGAAGGTCAGATAGTTGGAGGTCTCTCTTACTTCTGTGGGGAGACTGTTCCAGTGATGGGAGGCTCTAACAGAGAAGACTGTTTTACCAAACACACTACGTCTGATTGGCATACCAACTCATCAATATTTAGCTGGGGACCACCTGGAGCCCCCTCAAGAACCACTGGTGATCCCCAGACCACTGGTTGAAAACCACTGCTATAATATACAGGCAAAAAAGCAAAGCAAAGTTCTTTGTTTACCCAGGGTGAATGGACAAAGCTCGAGATGCTTGTTTACAGCCAGACCCTGCTCATAGAACATTTCATGGTAGGGGTTCAATGCCTTGCTCAAGGGCACTTCAGCGGTGGTAATTTGAACGTGCCGGTCCGGGGATTCGAACTGGCGACCTTCCGATAACAAGACCGCTCCGCAAACTGTTCGGCCACCGCTGCCCCAGGCCCAGTGAGACTTCCCCATGGCTGCCTCTTCTTGGCTGCTGTGTGAGCCTGTGAGGGTTCTCTACTGTATAGAGTCCTTATATAGGTTAGTTAGTGTCTGTGCCACAATGTGTGTGTCTGCCTGGTGGCTTGGGGCCAGCCGCAGATAGGGCAGACAACACAATACCCTGTCTGTGTTCCCACACGTCCACACAGCACCCTATTTATAGACAATGCATTGCCCAAACTCCATTCATTATATTCCTATGCATTTGAGCACTCAAAAGGGTTTCCTAACCTGGGGCAAAAAACAAATAATCTCTGTTGCAGCTGGAACGTTTCGGCATGTTGCATGTTGGCGGGTGGACAATTCGCATTTTGATAACTTGATGCCTTTGACGGCCTTGGGGGTTTAAATGTGCGGGACACTCTCCTAATTTGGGCTTTAAATGTGGTCAAGTGTCACGAGAATGTGTGCAGCTCATCACAAATAAAGTGTCTTTTAAGAGTTGTGAGGTGAATGCCAGGGGTGTTTTAAGTGTTTAAGGAGCTAGAGAGGAATGTTCTGGAAAGTGTCAGTAGCACTTTGTTCCACAACACACTACTGTTATGTAATCCAGAGTGTTTGTCCATGATGAGGGAGTAAAATAGTTAGTTGGTGTGGGTTGTGCGTTTCATCCCAATGAGTTTTTGGCAACCGGTTTTGCCATGCACAGATTATTTAAACAGTAACCACTTCATTTGTTGTATGAAAAATAGCTCACAACATGTCGTGATTTGTTGTGATAGATCTGAAAATTTCTAAAACTAGTGTTTTGGGCTGCTACAAGGCCCTCACATCTAAACTCGTTATCTTTTAACATCAATAAAACAGGTAGGGATGTAATTCCCAATTATTGCGGCGTGGCTAGTCTGTAAAGGGCACCACATCTGTCTACAAACGGGTTTGTCTCTCTACGGCTAATCTCGACAACCGCTGGACCATTCAGCCATTCAACAGCGTTCGGATAGACGTCTGAGTTCTCCGTGGGAGCCATGCTGTCGTTTAAAATATGTTTTTATCGGAGACCACCTGTCTGTTCGGAAATGAGCTTTAGTATTTGTGTCATGAGCTAATACATAATCTGTCACTTAGGCTAATTCCAATCACCATGACTAAATTATGCAAATGAAAAACGATAAAAATACATGGGGGAGCCATGACCCCTCGCTGGGAATGGGTTGACAGTCAGACACACATAAACACAGAAGGCCCTGATTTAATGGCTATTACATTTTAATGGTCCCCACTGTTTATAGCTTGTAGCAGACTGATTGGGGCAGCTCACAAGGTAACTGTAGTAACAAAACATACCGTGCAAATGATTTAGCTTAATGTGCATTATTGAAGTATACACTCTTATCATGCTGTTGTGTAGAAAAGCTAATGGTCAGGACTCAGGAGGCTGTTGGTCTAAATGTGAGTGAGTGCGTGTGTGCGTGCGTGCGTGCGTGCGTGCGTGCGTGCGTGCGTGCGTACACTTGCATGGCTTGTGTGAGGACATTAGTCCATCTTCAGTTTGATTCAGTTCACGGTGTAGTATAATACTACACCGTGAACTGAATCGTACTGAAGATGTCCTCCGTACATCTCTATAATACTGTGTTAAAGAAATTATCAATGCACTTTCATGCTGCACTCTCATACACTCACACAGTCGGACTAACAACATATGACACTCACATGTTGGAAATACACTGTACAGCACATAGAATTTGTACATATTCTATTAATTATCTGGAATGGATACCCGGCCTATCCCCTATTTATTTCCGCACACACAGCAGTGTCGTTGTATAATGTTGTTTGTCTCACTGTAGCCAGGCGATTAAATAGATATATAGTCTGCACAGGTGATTTGCATTAGTGTAGGCTACAGGATAATTGGCCAATTGTCTACATTACATTGTTAGACAACAAGCAACGATGTCCACCTACAGTATGCACATAGCTGTGGATTTACAGTACATAGATAGATAGATACATACCTTTATTACATGCCTGGCTTGGTTGAATGCTTGATTCTGATTGGTCAATCGCTGAATTCAGCGGTGTGTTATTTCGTGATAATAGTCTGCTCCGCTCTATAACAGACCACTGACTAATCAAACCCTCTGAGCACCAGCTGTGCCTCGCTTGATTTACTGCTGTTTCATGTTTCCAACATGACAGCCATGTAAACACACACACACACACTGTGACACACTGTGTCACACAATGGCATTTACAGCTAAACATTGCTCTCAAAAATGTTTTTGAAAACATTTGAGCGAGAAATAGACAAAGCAGTACCCAAAAATGGATTCTATTTCATCAACTCACTTCCTTGTTTTCCGACAGTGCTCCAGCCCTGCAGCTGGCCAGCGCAAACTTATGGAATTCATTTTTTGTTGTGTTTTGGGTCAATTTATTAGTTTATGTTAGGTAGCCATGTAATAAGCGGGATCCATAATATCTGGCTAGGTGGTCATTGTCGAGATATAATTCACCTTCAGGGTGGTTAAACTCCCTATCTCCCGACAATGACCACTTAGCCAGATATTATCCCTTACTTATTATCCCGCAGGGGGAAATCAGTCATAAAGTCATAAAGTGTATCACTGCGTCTCATCATCACAAAGTGTATCACTGTGTCTCGTCATAAGAAAGACAACAGAAATAAAGTCAACAGTGCAAAGCCAAACAATAAAGTGTCCGTTGGTCAGTGCAAGAAAGCGTGAGACCTGAAAAAAACAGCACAAGAACACCCGCTGGGAATGTCTTAAGAGGTCAGAGTCATGAAACAACTGTTTATTCCAGGTTAGGCTCAGTATTAATGAGACTGTCTAGGGTCGGATCTGCTTTTCACAGAGAACACATACACAGAGAAAGCAATTCCATGAGCTTGGCTGGCATCTGAGCAGCAGCGAGAGGAACTCTGTATTTGAAAATAGAGGCACGTTTGAGAACAAAATCCTCTGCAGAGAGAACATACAGAGAAAGAAGCTGTCTGAGAGCAGGAGGTGACATCGCAATGGAGAGGGAGATAATAGGTAATTTTCTGAGAACGAAGAGAAAAATTGGTCCGGGGAAGCGAGTGAGACTGAGTAGGAGGACTAACTAAAGGATTGGAGCCTTGGAGGGTAGAAAAGAGGGCGTTCTCAATGTGATCTGGTGACACAAAGGGAGATACAGCCTTCTTTGATTTATTTATTTTTCAAACTGGGTGTTTTTTCAGTGAGTCATGATGATCTACGCCTCAGAGAGAGAGATGGGGGGAGAGAGAGAGAGAGAGATGGAGAGAGAGAGAGAGAGAGAGAAAGAGAAAGAGGGGGAGAGAATCAGTGAGAAAACAAGCAAGAACCTTGGCACCTCTCTACATCTCCATGGCTGCTGGTGTTATGTGTTCTTTTCTTGGTTCCTCGTTCTTCTTATCTGCTTTCATTCTGTCTGTGTTCCTCTGTAAAGGCCCAGGCAGTATAGCAAACAAACTTTGCAACAAACCATCAGGCTCCAATGAGCTGGCTGCAGCAGGGAACAGGTGCCAATTAAGGAAATTCCACAGCAAAGTTCTCAGTATTCATTTAACTCTGATGGTCCCAAAGGGGTCTCTTGAGTTGAATGAACACTTGAGAGTATTTTACTGTGTACAACAATAATAGCCTAATAACGGCTGTCGCGGTCCATATGTTTAGCATATTTTACATGCCACAGGCTGCTCAACATAGAAACTGCATGTAAAGCCTCATTTATATTAAGATGCGCATCGTGCCTCGCACCGAAAAAGGCTGATCTACAAACTCACTATGCTCACACTGCATGACATGTACTAGATTGGCGTAGAAATGGTCTTTGTGAATATAAGTTAGAAATGCCACGCAACTGCACTGCAAAAAACTAAACAAATCTTATGCTCCATTAGATTCTCTAGGCCATCATCAGAACAAAGACTTTGAAGTTGAGGGGAAATTCAAATGTATTATTTTATTTATGTATTCCTTGCAGTGCAGTGTTAAATGGGGTCTTCATATAACAGTGCTATGATGCTATATATGATGCTATTTAAAAAAGGAAAATCAAAGTGAACGCTGTTCCTCTAGGTCCAGTAAACAGCTGTCATGCCTGGGGCGGATCTGTGCGTTGTTCCGTGTGTTGTGTTGTACTTGGAGAAATGACGACGTGGTGCCCAGCTGCACATTGGAGCTCAAAGCACTCACAGAGATATGGAACAGCAGCAGAGACAGGCAGCACGTTGTATTGGACACCTGGGTTCTGTGTGTGTGTGTGTGTGTGTGTGTGTGTGTGTGTGTGTGTGTGTGTGTGTGTGTGTTGTAGTGGGAAAAATGCATATAAACATTATGATATTGATTAATTTAATGTAGCCTACTAGTAGATGATACTTAACACTCTAATTACCACCTGTTCTTCACTGACCAACTCATTAGAGACTGCTGACTCATGTAAACCTATTTCAAACTGTGTGAGTTAACTATAGAATAGAGTCCATTTAAGGCATGACCATCTCTTGTTACTCCTGAAACTCTGTACACTGCTGAAAGTATAAAATATGTGTGGGACATGTGTGTGGAAAGGGCTTGGGGAAGCTCTGGAGGGAGACACTAGTCTCTCTCTGGTGTGATGACATATACAATAAAAGAATGGAGTTCGAATCTTGATGGTTGAGTCCTGCTTCTTCCTGATGATGTTTACTTACTAATAGTAATATCAAAAGCTGCCATTACAGTTTTGGCGTCACGAACAGGATCATTATTTCATCTTCACCATAGATGGATACTTGATCAAAAATAATCTTAAGATGGGAGCGAAACAAAGCAGAAAGAAGTTGAAGCGAGAACTCAATGACCAACAGGAGAAAGAAGTGACGTTACTGCGAGAACTCAAGGACCAACAGAAAGAAATGACGCTATTGCGAGAACAACTTGTGGAGCGACAAATCAATGACCTGCAAGAACAACTTGACAGAAATATGCAACAACAACTCAACAACCAACAGAAAGAAGTGATGCTACTGCGAGAGCAACTTGACAGATTTGTGGTGAAATTAGCAGATCTACAAGCCAACACTACGCCTGATGACTACAACAATATGAGGCAGAAGGAACCAAACCACAGCGGAGACACACAACTGACTGTTACTACACCCAAGGAACAGCCCGCAGACAACAGCAACAACCATGAACAACCTGAACCCCTCATAAACAATCAAGGACAGGGGGGAGCAGTTGTCACAGCGACACTTTGTCCAAGGAAGCTATTCCCATTCATTCCATATCCAGAACCTCATCCTCATCTGGGGACTGGGGCACAGCACGCAGAAATATACACATATTCTTCAGCAGTACATGTGCAGCGAAGCTGGACACCTGATGAACTGAAAGACATCATGAAGGACCTTCCAGACCACAAAGTCAACGTGGAGCGCTGGTGTGCAGCTGTGTTAGACTTGATTGAGATGTATGAGCCATCGGCAAGAATGCTCGAATCTGTATTTCGCAAAGTCTTTGGATTAAAGTGGCTACATCTCAGGGAACATTTTGATGTGAATGGAGCACAAAATCACATTGTCACTGGACAGCTGCTGAATCACGGTGGTCTTTTTGACAGCGTCAAAGCAGCATTTCCAGTACCCACTGATTGGCCAAAAATTCACAGCACTAAGCAATGGCCTGATGAGACCTGTGGCACCTACAGGAATAGACTGGAGAACTGTTTTCAGAAGCACTGTGGTGTGCCACTAGACAACCCCGCTTTCAATGACTTGTTAAAAGCGTCCTTGATCAATGGCTTGCTCCCTGCTATCTACAAGTGTGTTATGACTTCTTGTATTGGCTGGGAAACCCGACCTTTGACTGAGGTGTGGGGTCACGCATTGCATGCTGAGAGGAACACACTCTCACAGGACTTCATGAAAAAGAAGAAATTGGAGACTGCACAGCTGATGTTCTATGAGAACCTGCACCAGCCACAGGGAGAACAGCGACAACAACAAAATCATCAGTCACATAGGAGTATCAGGAGCCGTAAATGGAAACAAAGACAAAGAGGATACAGTGACCCATATGACAGAGCAGCCGTCTGTCATAACTGTGCCTCAGATGACCACATGGAGAGAAAGTGTTCTATCAAGAGGAGGCCATGGCTGCACCAGCAAAACCCAGACCAGGATCATGACCAGTATGGGACAGGGCCTGTTCCATGCAACTATGAGCCATCAGGCTCCATGGGCCCCATGGCAATATGGACCAGGTGACAGTGTTAATACAACATGCACCAATCCATGACATGCAGAGTGGGATCCATGAAGGTTCATGTCCTTATGTCCTAAATGGTTTGATTTGCTTTATACAGTAAGTTCTATTCATTGTCATTTAAAAAAAAAAATAGGTTAATAGTGATCATATGAGTATTTTAGATAACTTCCTTAAATATCACAGTGAAATCCAATCCAACAATTATATTCTAATAATACAAATGTTGTTTAATTGTTAGTTAAAATAGGCCTAAATTAGGAGAATAACGTCAGAAAATGTGAGTAAGTTGTTATTGGAACCTGTATATCCACACACATACACTAAATAGATAAACAAATTGACTCATCTGTCTGGGGTGGCAGGGTTCGCCTGTGTGTGCTTGTGTGTGTGGGTGAGACAGACCAAAATACTGAACATTACCAAATACCAAAACATTTATGATGGCTTTTCCACAAGGTTGGATGTCCAATATTACTTTGTTTCCTGTCCATTATTCTGCTATTACTAGGTATAGATGTTAAGTAAGTCTCGGTTCTAAACGCACCACGTGAGGAAAAAATGCCATGTGGCAAGTACTTATTTTTATTTCCATGTGCAACGAAATGCGAAAGCAAATTCCACGTGATGATATATAAAAAGTAAGTTAAAGTAACCCGTAGGCTTTAGGTTATCGAGTAATATATTGCAGAAAATGTTGAACTGATGGAGATAGTATTAATGGGGATTAAACCTCACCTTGAGTATTACTGTACATGTTTTAGCTCTTAGTTTGTGTGCAGCTTTCTAAATGGGTTTGATGATGGTTTCTGCAGGGCTATTCATCTAACCATTATTCTGTGAAAGTTACTCACAAACTAAGGGGGGGAGAAGGGGATATTTATTGGGAATATTAGATTCTTATTTTATTAATTCAATATTGGAATCCACTTCCATACAAATATGAATGTCCACACAGGTACAGGGATCAGCCTCTCTCCCTTGCTCAGCTGGCAGGGGGGAAGGGGGGTCAGAGGTGCAAGGGTATTTGTGTGTGTCTGTGAGAGAGAGAATGTTGGGGAACAAATTAAAAATAGTATAGGAATTAGCCTAGGAACAGTTCACTGGTATTATACAAGCTGTCCATTGGTATTCTACTTTAATTTATTTTATCTGGGTGTGAAAACAAACAGCCAGAGTGATATTGGAACATGTATATATATTTTAATTCATTTTTATCATTCTAATTCAATTTAATTCTATTTCATTTTAATCATTCTAATTCTATTTAATTCTATTTCATTTTAATCATTCTAATTCTATTTAATTCTATTTCATTTTAATCATTCTAATTCTATTTAATTCTATTTCATTTTTATCATTCTAATTCTATTTAATTCTATTTCATTTTTATCATTCTAATTCTATTTAATTCTATTTCATTTTAATCATTCTAATTCTATTTAATTCTATTTCATTTTAATCATTCTAATTCTATTTAATTCTATTTCATTTTAATCATTCTAATTATATTTAATTCTATTTCATTTTAATCATTCTAATTATATTTAATTCTATTTCATTTTAATCATTCTAATTCTATTTAATTCTATTTCATTTTAATCATTCTAATTATATTTAATTCTATTTCATTTTAATCATTCTAATTATATTTAATTCTATTTCATTTTAATCATTCTAATTATATTTAATTCTTTTTCATTTTTGAGTGTAATTAATTTTTATCATTTTTATCATTCTAATTCAATTTAATTCTATTTCATTTTAATCATTCTAATTCTATTTCATTCTATTTCATTTTTATCATTCTAATTCAATTTAATTCTATTTCATTTCTATTTCATTTTTTTGTGTTTTTGAGTGTTTAAAGTTTATTGGAACATTGAAATATTTGAAGTCATGTTAATTATTTAATTATGTTTAATTCTATTTACAGTTTTTAATGTTTGATGTTTTATTTGCTGTGAGGAATTCTCAAATCAGGACTTTTATGTCAAGACCAGTATGAGTCTAAAACAGTCACAGGGCCAAGATAGTTCCATTGAAAAACAAACAAAAGCGTAGTCTTATATTCAGACCAATATGGTCATTGTTTAACAGAAAGCATAGCATTATCAAAAATATGCCAAAATGTCCAGTGAGTTTTAGATATGTTGGAGGTGAAATTATACTGTCAATGTTGTCTATTTAACCAAATAATTATTGTTGACTACACCGTGTGGGACTGGGTGACTGATAGCATATGCGCAATGCTGTTTGTCACTGTCATCACACATGTACCTAACAATATAGTTGAATGTTTGGTCATGATTGTATCCCAGTGAATTATGATTCTAATGTTATTATATGTATTTTCTGGTGTACATGTAACTGAGGTTTTCAGTTACAACGAGAAATAGGATGGAATGTAGTGGGAAAAATGCATATAAACATTATGATATTGATTAATTTAATGTAGCCTACTAGTAGATGATACTTAACACTCTAATTACCACCTGTTCTTCACTGACCAACTCATTAGAGACTGCTGACTCATGTAAACCTATTTCAAACTGTGTGAGTTAACTATAGAATAGAGTCCATTTAAGGCATGACCATCTCTTGTTACTCCTGAAACTCTGTACACTGCTGAAAGTATAAAATATGTGTGGGACATGTGTGTGGAAAGGGCTTGGGGAAGCTCTGGAGGGAGACACTAGTCTCTCTCTGGTGTGATGACATATACAATAAAAGAATGGAGTTCGAATCTTGATGGTTGAGTCCTGCTTCTTCCTGATGATGTTTACTTACTAATAGTAATATCAAAAGCTGCCATTACAGTGTGTGTGTGTGTGTGTGTGTGCGCGCGCGCGCACACAAATGTTCCATTTGTATTCTCAGAGTTACTAAATGGATAAACTAACAGGATTTTGCTGTGTATATAAAAGGTGTTGTGTTGTGTGTGTGTGTGTGTGTGTGTGTGTGTGTGTGTGTGTGTGTGTGTGTGTGTGTGTGTGTGTGTGTTTGTGTGCACACGGATTTGTATGGCATCGGCGATGTGTATTTGTTTGCCTGCAGTGCACGTAGGGTCGGGAAGTATGTGCGTGGCGTGCGTGTGTGTAGTATGTAATTAGCCCGGGCTGGATTTCAGCTGATCGGTGACTGGCAGTAGAAACAAATATATTATCTACCCTATTAGTGCACCCATAGCCATGATCCCGATACAGTTCAAAATGCGATATATTGGTTCGTCTGATATTGGACAACCTCTACTTTCCTGCCTTGCTTCCACTGCATTCTGCTCACTATAGTGCACTGCTGCACAATTAATCGAAAAAAGATCGAGATCTAGATTCAGGCACCTATGCAATCTCATTTTGTGAAGAATCGTGAAGAATCACGCAGCAGCACTAAAACTATGTTTTTATTTATGTATTTTTAATAAATATTTTCATGGAAAAGAAAATCGTGATCTCAATTCTTGCGGAGGAAAATCGACATTCACATTTGAGCAAGAATCGTGAAGCACTAGCTCACTCTGTAATATCCCGAGTGTTGATTTAACTCAGCGTGTAACAATATTGGACCCATATAGGTTTTATCTACACACCCTGTCATGTTCCCAACCCTTGAACAATTTGACATTCCAACAACATCCCAAAGCAAAGCAGCGTTCACATTGCTGCCTCCTAGCATTTCAACCTTCAGCTTACTTTCTAGATATAGGTGACCTCGGTTGCTCTCCGTTCTACTTCTGCTCCTGTTTGTGGTGGATTACTTGTCATTCTGTTTGGGGTGAGCTGAGGTAGCCTGAGGTAGCTAAGGTAGCCTATGTGATTTCAAGGGGTGGGTGGTTAAACAGGCTAGAGCTGAGGTAATACAAAGAAGAAGAACAGACATTAGAAATGTATGGCCGGGACAATTTTGTTTACATTCTTCAGATAGAAAGTAGTGGTCATTGATTAAATTAAATATGCTGCTACAGTCATGGGAGACAAGTTTTAACATTATGCTATCGATAGTAGAACAATTAAAACTGATCAAATTCAAATTATTGAGATATTTTATGTTTTTCTTTAACTACCATCCTGAGAAAAAATAATGCTACATTTAAAATATGTGTGTACTGCTCACAATCCTTGTTTAGAATATTGGCACTGCCAGACAGGAGATTAGATTAGAGCCTGCTTGGAACTAACTCAGTTAGAAATCAGGAACCTTCTTTGAGCCTGAAATTTATATAGGGCTGAAGTGGCTAAAGGTGTAGTGAAATGAGAAATATGTTTTTCACACTTTTAGACCATATCCGTGGTCATCATATGGGCAAATTTTCATTTTTGTGTATTTTTATATCAAAAGTCCATAAAAAATGTAATTACTTCTTTAAAACGAAAATGTACTGCGTGATGACGTGTAGAGCTACACATCAATAAAAGCCAATAAAAATTAAGCTCACCCGTTTGATTCCCATTGCTGCATTGTCCTCCAAACACAGCTGCTTTTGATTACAAACTACTCCGTTTTTAATCTCATTCAAGATGACATCCAGACATTATATTGCTCGTTTTAAACTTAATCATCACGCTAAAATATGTACAGTATATAGGTTGTGTATAGGTTAGAAATAATCCCCTGGCTTTGCTACACGTCTCGCTGTCACTTTGTAAACAAACCACTATGAGAGACGTCCCATAGCCTGGAGGGATGCAACGCTCTTGATTGGTTCAGAAACTACGATTCTGCCATTTGAGGCTGAAACTTCAAAATAAAATGCCCAAATTAACCATTTCACCACGTCTTTAATGTATGTTTTGTTGTAATAATCAACAGAGGTGACAGAGGATTGACAGCAACTGAACATGACGTGTTGGATGGCCTGCTCATTATTACATGGTGCGTCACTGAAGTGCCAGCGCTCTGTGTGGAGCTGAAGACTTAAATGGTGCATTTTATATAGCGCCTTTATCCAAGGTGCTTTACAGAGATTGTGCATTACATTCACCCATTCACACTGTCACACACACATTCCAAAACCATGCAAGGCACCAACCTGCACATCGGGAGCAATTAGGGGTTCAGAGTCTTGCTCAAGTACACTTCCACACTAACTCTGGGGGAGCCCGGGATCGAACTGGGAAGCTTGCGGTTCCCATCCGGTCACTCTACCCCTGAGCCACTGCCACCCACATGCAGGCTTACAGTACAGTTACCAGTGGTGGAAAGTATAACTATTGTACTACTGTACTTAAGTACAATTTTGAGTATGTCACATTTTCAGCACTTTTACTTCTACTCCACTACATTTGAGAGACAAATATTGTACTTTTACTCCACTACAATTATTTGAAAACTTTAGTTACTAGTTACATTGTAGATTTTGATTATTATTACAAAAAGCACATTAACCACTTCAGCCCTACAGTACATTTTGGGCCATCAGATCAGATTCCAATCAGGATGTGGCACAGATCTGATTCAGGCTAGATTTGTCTGCCAGTCTGATATCGGATCTGGTCACTTGCAAACGGCAGTGTGAAAGGTAGCTATAGGGCCAAAAGATCTGATTTGAGAAAAAAATCTGATTTGAATCGGATTTGACTTGATGTGACTGCAGTCTAAATGGAGCCTATAAGATTACAAAGAGAGATGCAAATTCTTTCTGTAACCCACAAATCCTCTGGGAAGTTGCAACCATTTTGGGCTTCTCCTGTACATGTTGTAGCAGGTGAAGTTGTTCTGTTGCCGTCAGGGCATCGTTATGTTTTATTAGCTTTTTAAAACCAACCGTCATTCTTTTTTTTTTTTAAATATTTTCTATCCCACCTGTGTCAATTATCTAATGTGATCATGGGCTCTACACACCCTCCGCCAACCTGGGGAGAGCAACGGACTTGAACTTGACTTGAACCAACCGTCATTCATCTAATCGTTCATCCCAGTGTGTTTCCTCTATAGCCAGAACCTGATAGTGTGTGTGGGGGAGTTTTAATTTGCGCGTTTAAAGTCAGTATGTGGGTTTTATAAATTATAAATGAAAAGAGCTAATTACAGTACATTGGATTAATTGAAACAGACTTAACAGATGTTCTTTTTTCCATGCAGTTCCTGGAAATTAGTGGTTTTGTACATGCGCCATTAGGATGCACTTTAGAGTTAAATGTAATATTAGCTGAAATGTTATTTTTGACTGTGTGGAGGCTGGTATACATTTCTGTTCTGTCTCTGCTGAATTTATCGGAGGACCATTGATTTGCTGGCTGTGTGTGTACGTGACAGGGGATTGAAGCCATATTCATTGCGGTGTGGGCACCAAAGTCATTGGCAAAGACACAGTCCAGAAATATACGCTGCTACCAGGGGGAGAGGAGAGAGTGGAGGCATTTAGAGAAATTATTAGATTAACACGCATTAACAAGCATATTTAGCCTCATTCCCAGCCTTTACTCATCTCCGAGGAGAAAGGTTGCCTGGTCACAACCTAATGAAGAGAGTGTCTATAAGGGTGGGACTTCCGTCGTATGTATTTCCCCCGGGAACTGTCCTTTTCAACCAAGCATTTCATTCACAGAGAATGTGAATGTTTACATAACTTGCCCAGCGTGCTTCATATTGCTATGACCTTTTACAGTTGAGATGATTGGCAGTTTTCTTCACTTTGGTTGACATTACTGAAGAAGCTCACTTGGGGTAAAAATAATAATAAATACTGTACATTTCCATGTGGATTGTGGAGTGGGTGTGAGTGGTGATGGCCATGATAGTGTCCAGCTTCCTCGCAAATAGTATACATATCATTTTGGGTGTCCATGACACGAAATCGTGCAAGATCATAGAAAGCATTTGTAGAATCGGACTCAGGTCTTAATGGATTCATTTCTCATAACCTGAGACTGTCCACAATATGTAACCAGTAGACTCTCAGTGGAGAATGAATGAAATAATTTTATTTTGTCCTGAGAGTAGTATTGTTTGAAAAAGTCCACACCCCTGATCTGGACTTGGTGGAGTGTGAGAGTGGTGCATTAGTTGAGTTTCTTTTTCACCATGTTTTCGTATCTTCATAGGGCATGGGATAGGGGGCGAAGGGTGACGTATAACTACATTGTAGTATAGATTAATTTATAGATGAACTTACACCTGAATGTTTATGTTCTGTTTTTTGTTTTTGTTACTGTTTTAATTGCTGTGTCTGATGTTCTTGACCCATGTGGGATGGGTCAAGAAATTGTCCGGACACGAAAATAAAACATTCATTCATTCATTTATTCATTCATTTATTCTCAGTCAGAGTGAAATGAACAGTCAGGATTGTAAGTGACTGTTGTAGGAAAGAAGTGACGTGCAGGGGAGAGATGCTGCGGAGTCACTTCTGCTTCATACTCTGTGAGACCTAGGGCCCTTGGGGCTGCTGTCCCTCCCCCAGCGCATGTACACAGATTACACGTACGTACGCACGCACGCACGCACGCACGCACGCACGCACGCACGCACGCACGCACGCACGCACGCACGCACGCACGCACATTGTGTTAGGTCATTTAGGTTCTGATTACTGAAGGACACCCGCAGCACGGGTGATTTGTAACCCGCAGCACGGGTGACTTGTAACCCGCAGCACGGGTGACTTGTAACCCGCAGCACAGGTCGGACTAACGGGAGGTCTGACTTAAGGGCAATCCCAATTTTGACCGCTGTGCATGCCAACTGTCTCTTATTCCCTGTTCCAAGGAGTGAGGACTGAGGATTAGGAGGCGTTATGAGGAGCTGTGAGCGTGGAGCCATAATGCAGTAGTAATAATAATACTACTAATAATAACTCACTAGACTTTAAAGCACGGACTAGTGTAATCTAGGTCGGTGAAAGTTTTAAAAGTCATGAATGAAGGACTCACCTTCAAAGTGTGGTCCCAATTCTATTTATACCATTATTCAGAGTACTCGCATCCTCTCACACTCAGGCTCTTCACAGGTGACAATAAATATAGCTTGTGAGGCTTCATTTAGACCTGGAATACCTATACATTGTTATACCTTTCAAGCCTGTGTTACGTTAGCTGTTGCTATATACAGGTTTATATATAGCAACACAATTGTTTTGTGATATTTTTGTAATACAAATTGTCCAGATTCAGAAGGCGTTTATTTTTGAATTGACCTCAGGTCTAATAACACACATGCATCAGAAGGGAAGTAGCCAACACATGCCGCAGCATCAAACACGCCACTTACTGATTGGCCAGTAGCCACTTTGAGTGGCCAGTCGGGGCAAACGTTCTCGCCATTCTGTTCTCTTCGGGTCGGCTAAGCGAACTTCGCAACGCTCGACACGGCAACTCGCTCGCTTTAGCTAGCTCGGTGGTGTCTCACGTAGCTCAAGTTCTCTTGGGACGACCTCCGTCGCGGTCTAGTCCATAGAGTAATATATTTATGTCTAGTCCGCAGTTGTTGTACAGTAGGTGAGAGGCCGAGAGGCACTTCCGCGTTGGCCACATAAGAGGGGCGTGGTTATAAGCACACAACCCGGGTAGGATTTAGAATGTTGCGCGTCAATGCAATGCAGAAGGAAGCTCCACCCCTTCGCCCCCATACAATCGGAGCATCTGTTTGACTGTTTCTGAATTCTGAAGTGTATGTGTGACCGTGCCTTATGGCCTTAGGCTTAGGGGGACTGAGTCACTCAGTCATTCAGTCACACACACACACACACACACACACACACACACACACACACACCCACATTATGATATGGTACCAGTTTTGTCTATTCACTCCGTCTGTGTCTCAGAGGGAGGGCTGTGGACAGGTCAGAAACCCGCCTACCAGTGACATCATCATCTGAAGGCATGGTTTGGTCATTTCGTTTAAATGTGACGTGTCTGTCAATGTCACAAATGGGGACGCTAGGGTTCAGGTCTTTTATTTCCTCATTTATATCTTGCTCCCACTATGAATTGACAGCCAAGAATCGAAAATGCTGTCATATCCACTTGAGAATGATGAGATAATACATTTTAATGTGGGGGGTAATGAAACACATAACATGGAAGGTTATGTTCCGTACAAAGTTAATAGGAAGGAAGGATACAAAGGTGCCCTCGATATATAAATCATGACATGATTGTGCGCCAAGATGATAACAAGATAGAAGAAAGAAACTCCATCTGCCAGAGAGAAATGAGAAGCAGGGTTTCTTTTTTTTTAATTAAAGGAGCCTTTAGTGAAAAGGTTTTCAGACTAAAATACATGCACACGTAGATAATTATGATTAGTGAACGGTAGATGGAACATACTGTATGGATAATTGGAGACTTGGGGGGCGTGACATTTTCTCCCCACCATGAAAACGAGGGTTTGCTTTGTATGCCAGGTGTAATCCAGTTTCTCTGTGCAGAGAAACAAGGAATGATTGAAAGTACGATTCAGGGAGATTCTGAAGTGCACTTTTCCGCCTGAATCCAGTGTTGATTTTGACAGCAAATGTTTTTATTTTAGTTTTAGTCATGGTCTTTTAAATACCGGTAGTTTCCATTCACATTTTAGTCACCTGTCACTGTCAGTCTAGTTTTAGTCAACTAAATTATCATAAGATTTTAGTAATTTAGTCGTAATGGCTAGATAATACACTTGAAAATAGCAGATCTACAAGTTCGCGACACGTTGTGAACTTGTAGATCTTGTCGATTTTCAGCATGCAACCAAGTGGTTTTTTTTAAATATTCTTTTTGGGCTTTTTTGCCATTATTGACAGATATACAGTAAATTGACAGGAAATGGGGAGAGAGATGAGGGGAGACACGCAGAAAAGTTTGTCGGGATTGGGACTCGAACCCACGAGATTACCAGTCTATGTGCCTGGACTGCTACGCCGGCCCAGGCCACAACCAAGTGTAAAATTATTTGTCTTTTTTTTTTAACATATACTTATTTTTTACTTATATCTCTTGTCCACTAGTCCCACTAGTCTAGTTTTTATTTGTTGACGAAATTGTCAATATATTTAGTCTTAGCTTAGTTTTCATTTACTTTCCATTTGGTTTCCGTCCGTGAAAAAAGGTAGTCGACGAACATTTTTCAACATAGTTTTAGTCGTCAAAATCAACACTGCCTGAATCTTCTCTCCATCGCACCCTCAACGTGTAGCAGCAAAACGCAGCAATTGGTGAGAGAAGGAAGACATGCAGTGTTGTATCTAATTGGTTTGGATGCATCAGTGGGCTTGTAACAGTAGGGTCTCTCTTGGGTTCAAATAATCATCATTGTAATAATGCATCTGACTGCCATTTCTTTTCTCCTTTTCATAAATGCTGTATAATGGCCACCGGGTTCACTCTCTTTTACCGTACCATGATGCCTTTGTATTTCTGTGGCTTTTTAAGTATTCTACTGGCACTAATTACTAATTAACTTTCTAAAGGTCCCGCAACACATAGAAGGTTCCCAGAGGACACCAGCTATAAATGTAGTCACTCTGTGTGTGTGTGTGTGTGTGTGTGTGTGTGTGTGTGTGTGTGTGTGTGTGTGTGTGTGTGTGTGTGTGTGTGTGTGCGTGCGTGCGTGCGTGCGTGCGTGCGTGCGTGCGTGCGTGCGTGCGTGCGTGCGTGCGTGCGTGCGTGCGTGCGTGCGTGCGTGCGTGCGTGCGTGCGTGCGTGCGTGCGTGCGTGCGTGCGTGCGTGCGTGCGTGCGTGCGTGCGTGCGTGCGTGCGTGCGTGCGTGCGTGCGTGCGTGCGTGCGTGCGTGCGTGCGTGCGTGCGTGCGTGCGTGCGTGCGTGCGTGCGTGCGTGCGTGCGTGCGTGCGTGCGTGCGTGCGTGCGTGCGTCTCTGCACCAGTGTGTGTGCGCGCTGCTGTATGCCTGTGCAATAAAGTGTTGTCAGTGTTCAGCTGTTTGAGTGAAGGAAAAACATGAAATCTGTGTGAAACATGTGGACAGAGCATGTTTTTTTTAAGGAAAACATGTATTATTATGGATATAAAGTAAACACAGTGATTCACTGGCAAATACATAGACATTATTTTTGAACACATTATGGACAAACCTGCACTTTGACATGAACACAGAGAATACACACAATTAGCAATAGACCAAGTGTAGCGATATGGAATGGAAACGTAATTAAACCCCTCTTTTTATTTTTTCTTCTTAAAATTGCTAAATATCAAGCTTAGTAAATTGATACAATCGATTATTTGCGTTGCAAAACGATTCGATACCGATTATTTGCATTTCAAAACAATACGATACGATACAAAGTCAAGCGATACGATATGTTGAGATTCCATTTCGATATACTTTATTAAAATAAAATGTTCTACCTGTGCAGGACGCCACAAAGTGACACACCATGACGACCGAGATGCAGGAGATCGCCATCACAGAGGAGAAGCCGTTGCTGACGGGTCAGAATGATTCTACCAAGGTCAGAGTCAAGTCGCTTTATTATTATTCACGCACAATCACTCAATCACACACTCACTGAATCACTCTGACTGAATCAATCAATCACTCACCCACCCAATCATGGAATCACTCATTCACTCTCTCAGTTTTTTATTCAGTTACTCACACTTACTCAAACACATGCACACGCACGCACACGCACGCACGCACGCACGCACATGCACGCACGCACGCACGCACGCACGCACGCACGCACGCACGCACGCACGCACGCACGCACGCACATTCACACAGACACCCATTCACATTTACATTTGCAATAATTTAGTGTACTTTTACAGTCACATCACATATGATATTAACAGTGAACACAGACCAAACAACATCGATGTATGCACGCAGCTATACACACATATGCACATGTATATTTGCACCCAGGTCTTAGACATGTTCTGTTTTGCATGTCAGGCTACACTGTTTTATATTATGTTGTGTTTACACACTCGTCCAGGGGTGATGAAGAGGAGACGGAAAGGAGAGTGAGTTTCCATCCCCACCAGTCGAATGACGCCGATTGCAAATGGACAAATGGGTTCCTTACCAAAAACCATTATTTTCCTAAATAGAACTGCACCCTTCAGGGTGAGCTGAGAGCTGAGATCTGACGTTTCCTAAAATAAGTACTCATCAATGATGACCATCTGAGCAGCCATCAGCTGTCTGAAGCGGAACCTGATTTTCCCCGGGGGATTAGTAAACGTCTACCCACGTCTGACTACTATTTAAACCTGCGGTTGTCAATGAGTGAACCAGCCAATCAATCAGCTGTCATCATCACACCCACGGTGTACCGTCCACTGAGATCCCGCCTCGTCACCTGTAATTAACACACCCACAAACGCACACACTTTTAGATGCTTTGAAATACATTATTCATAGTCACGCTGACTCAAGCAACTGCTAATGTAACCTCTATCCTATCCTATCCTATCCATCTATCATAAATATTTGTAGGCTTTACGTAAGTTTAGCAAGATTTTAAGTGTGTGTGTGTGTGTGTGCATACACATAAAGACATACTGTGAATTTGCATTTTCTAAGCATGCCCTTGAAAATGCACATTATTCAAGTAACACATCCAAGCTAAAGTGCACACGCACGCACGCACACATGCACGCACACACACACTACAGCATACATGGGCAACTGGCGGCCCGGGGACCACATGCGGCCCCCACCTTAATATCAGAATCCTGACATATTATTGATTTCAGCTGTTACAATTCCAAACATGCAAACATGACCCACTTTAATTACTTAAATTAATTAGTAGCTTAATGAGCTTTTTAATGTCCAATGTATTTGTATTTAGTTTATAAAGTTAACATAACGGCATTTGAAATTTAATTAAAAAAATAACTTTTGAGGATTCCAATTCAAAAATAGCTCAAAACGCAACGCAGTGCGATGCGTTTTGAGCTTGTAGATCAGCTATTTTTTTCTACAGTGTGGAAATATAGTGGCCCTCTCCATCGTCAAAGTGGCCACCTCTGCACTACAGCAATGGCTCAGTATAGCAGCTAGGTTGACGTCAAAGCCCTGAGGGGGGATAGAGAATCTGCTCTTCTATAGGCTGATGTTGCTGTGCAGATGTTGAGCACAGACCGACAGACTGGGTCTCTCACTGCTGCCACCTCCTGATGGAAAGATGAACTACAGTAAAAAGCAAACAACAACACAGTGTAATCCGGAGTGTTCTTTAACTTTTTATACAGATTAAACAAGTCGAATTGGAAGTGATGACACAAATAAATTAGGCAACACAATTGGAGCTGGAACACCACGCTGGGCAAGGCCTAGGCTGTAGAGTGTATAAACGGAAGTACTGGATTTTGGCAGAAGTAGCGGGAGTTTGCTGGAAGTACCGCTCATGGAAATGACGTTGACACTTTACAAATCTGTTTACGTTCTCCGTGAATGAAACAAGTGGTGTGATTGGTCGGAAAATATAGTATCAACATATTCAATATGTGAAGAAGTTGTTTGCTTCATTTCATTGCTGGTGCTTACCTTTTAAGTCAAGTCAATTGTATCTTTATTTAATTTAATTCAGGCGCAAACTCAATGCACTTCACATGAAAATACCAAACCCCCCTCCCAAAAAACATTTATTCTCATTCTACATCGTGCAGCAGTAATGATCATCCCACCCACACACATGCAAACAAGCAACAACTAACACATATGCCATATCATGTGTACACGTCCGTACACATAAGCAAGCACACTTAAAGTAAACAAGCACACGCATTGTAACCAATCATATAAAGGCCTGTATTAACAGAAATATCTTAGGTCGATGATTTTAAAAGAGGACACCGTTCTGCAGGTCATAAAGGTAATGTGTTAAGAGACATGCAGGCTCAATAAAGCTCTGAAGTGCAGCCTGTCCTACCCTGTGGGTGTTATTGAGTGCGACAAAGACATATGAGTCACATACCCCTGCTTTTAGCGGTGGATTAAGACGTACGTGGGCCCAGTGGTGGAAAGTAACTAAGTACATTTGCTTTAGTACTGTACTTAAGTACAGTTTTGAGGTATTTTAACTTTACGGGAGTAATTCCAATTTTCAGTACTTTTACTTACTTAGTTACTTTACTACTCCACTACATCTCAGAGGCAAATATTGTACTTTTACTCCACTACATTTATTTGAAAACTTTAGTTACTAGTTACTTTGATTATTATAACAAAAACACTGTACATTTTGGCCATTTCGCGACGCATTGTGATCGGCTATTTTCAAAATATTTTTAGACATTTGAAATTTTGAAATGGGGCCATGCTGCATAATGAGTGTGACTACTTGTAACGGAGTAGTTCTACATTGCAGTATTGATTCTTTTACTTAAGTAAAATATGTGAGCACTTGTTCCACCATTGCGTGTTCCTAGGGTTTTCTCACATGATTGCAGTACGCCCACCGCCTAACCGCAAAGGTACGGACTCACTCGCGCTGTTGTGCTTTTTTTAAATCAA
This sequence comes from Electrona antarctica, assembly GCF_951216825.1. Classification (NCBI taxonomy): domain Eukaryota; kingdom Metazoa; phylum Chordata; class Actinopteri; order Myctophiformes; family Myctophidae; genus Electrona; species Electrona antarctica. Next base: position 17,916,228 of record NC_136802.1, read on the forward strand.
CGTCATGACCCACATTAACCACGTTATAGTGACCTTAGAAATAGTGTTTTCGGCACATCCTTTCCTTCGGCAGCGCTTGATAGATAACCAGGTCAGAACAACCTGCTGCTTTCTAAATTAGTTTGTTCTCTCCCTCTCTCCCTGTGTAGGAGGCAGAACTGGCAGCCAGAATACTTCTGGACCAAGGGCAGGTAAGACTCAAATGAGGTGTGTGTGTGTGTGTGTGTGTGTGTGTGTGTGTGTGTGTGTGTGTGTGTGTGTGTGTGTGTGTGTGTGTGTGTGTGTGTGTGTGTGTGTGTGTGTGTGTGTGTGTGTGTGTGTGTGTGTGTGTGTGTGTGTGTGTGTGTGTGTTAGTTACTAGTTCAAATTGTAGATTTTGATTATTATCACAAAACATACATTAACCACTTCAGCCCCTATATACATTTCGGCCATTTGAAAATAGCCGATCTACAAGCTCACAATGTGTCGCAATTTTGTTTTGGTATACTTTTAGGTACTTTTTGAAGCCAATACTTTTCTACTTTTACTAGAGTACATTTTGGATTCCGGACTACTTTTTTCCCCACCACTAGCTAGTGTGTTTGTGTGTGCCTTGTTTCTACTGTATACCACAGTACTTTTTCTTATCCTTACGTGTATGTTGTAACTTGTAACCTGAACTGCTGTGCCGCCTCTGGGCAACTGATTCCCCCCACGGGATAATAAAGGTATCTATCTATCTATTATGTTGGGTGCTTTTCCAGGAGCACGATGTTGAGACCCCCCACGGTGTGCTCCATGTGACGCTCCACGGCACGGCCAACACTCGCAGACCTGCCATCCTGACCTGCCACGACGTGGGCCTCAACAGTCAGTAAACTCATGATGACACTTAGATATACATCTGAACTAATACAGTGTGTGTGTGTGTAGACACACACACACTCTCTCTCTCTCTCTCTTTATCTTTCTCTCTCTCTCTGTTTGATACTTACTATTACTGTGTGTACGTCGCTCTCTGCTGGTTTCTCTGTCTATATCAATGATGTATCTCATCTCGCTCTATGTTCTGTCCCCCCCCCCCCCCCCCCCCCGCCTCTCTCTCTCTCTCTCTCTCTCTCTCTCTCTCTCTCTCTCTCTCTCCCCCTCCCTCTCCCTCTCCCTCTCCCTCTCCCTCTCCCTCTCCCTCTCTCTCCACTGTCAGGTAAGAGCTGCTTCTCTCCTCTGTTTAAGTTTGAAGAGATGCAGGAGATCGTGAAAAACTTCACTCTGGTTCACATTGATGTTCCCGGACAGGAGGACGGGGCTGCTGCTTATCCTGCAGGGTATGATGTGTGTGTGTGTGTGTGTGTGTGTGTGTGTGTGTGTGTGTGTGTGTGTGTGTGTGTGTGTGTGTGTGTGTGTGTGTGTGTGTGTGTGTGTGTGTGTGTGTGTGTGTGTGTGTGTGTGTGTGTGTGTGTGTGTGTGTGTGTGTGTGTGTGTGTGTGTGTGTGCGTGCGTGCGTGCGTGCGTGTGCGTGTGCGCGCTGTGCACACGCACGGGTGTCATCACGGAATATCTTTTATTATTAAAGAAATCTACCAAAGTTTATGTATGTATATAATTCCTGTTCCAGCTACGCGTATCCCTCTATGGAAACCATTGCAGAAATGATCCCTGCTGTCCTGCAGTTTTTCAAGTGAGTCAACTAACTGCATTTATTTTGACACATGCACAACCACACAACCACACGCACGCACGCACGCACGCACGCACGCACGCACGCACGCACGCACGCACGCACGCACGCACGCACACACACACACACACACACACACACACACACACACACACACACACACACACACACACACACACACACACGTACAGTACAGTACATCGTCAATGTCTTTCTTTTAAATAAACAAATGCCCTCTTTGTTTGTGGTATGACAGCGACAATATACTGTACAATAACACTGTATGTTACTACTTCCAAATACCATGGTGACCTTTTTACTGTCTTGACTGAAATAGATGTTTTGTGTGTGTGTGTGTGTGTGTGTGTGTGTGTGTGTGTGTGTGTGTGTGTGTGTGTGTGTGTGTGTGTGTGTGCGTACGGACGTGCGTTGTAATGGTGTTACTAATTTAGTGTCAACCTCCTGTCAGTTTCCGTACAGTAATTGGAGTGGGCGTTGGCGCTGGCGCGTACATCCTATCCAGGTTCACAGTGAGTGACACGTTTTTAATTTCAGACCCAAAAATAAAATAAAAAGCAAGCCACTATTATTGATTAAATGCTCCAAGGTCTCAGTTTTTCTCCCGGCACTTAATTAAGAAAAATGTAATCTTAGCCATCGAGGGTGATTTTCATTTTCAACATCACAGGGTTTGCATTTGAACAAATTTAGTTTGGGAGCTTTATGGAAATTATCCAAAACTCACATTATTTGGGTGTTTAATTTATATTTTGTCCCCTGTAATATATCTATTATCCATGTATCGTATCTTATATTAAAATAGTGGGTGGAAAGTTGAGTCTCTCTCTCTCTCTCTCTCTCTCTCTCTCTCTCTCCCCGTTAGTTGGCTAATCAAGACTCAGTGGAGGGTCTGGTTCTGGTCAACATTGACAACAACGCTCGGGGATGGATGGACTGGGCTGCTCAGAAGGTTTCTCTCTTTCTTTCATTCTTAACTCTTGTCTTTTCAGTTCAACTACTTTTATTCATTACCGTTCTTTATTTTCTTGTACTTTCTCTTTTTCTTTCTTTACTTTCTCTCGTCAAATTCACACCAGCTAGTATATCTTATTTTTACCCACCTTTGTGTGTATGCCTGGTCTATGTCTATTTCAGACCACAGAGCACACTGCTGGTTGGCTTGTCTCAAGTAGAACTATTCTCAACTTATATTATTTAGAACAGTGGTTTTCAATCCATTTCACACTGAGGCCCATTATTTCATCAGTATTTGAGCCACGGACCATCATTTGATGACATTTAGCCTCTCAGACTAAGCATATTTTGTTGTCGTTGGATGAGATTTTGTCCTCAACCACATGCTGTATTGATGTTGGTACCATAGGAGAGAGTGTAAAATGAAACCAAATGGACCCGCAATTTGGTTTCATCTTACACTCTCTAAAGTTAAAGATCTATAAGGGCCCATTTGGTTAAAAACTGTCCTTCCTATACTTTCTTTCTTACCATACAATTCATTTTACTAGATGTATTACTGCACGTCTATCAACAAACCGTCTCCAAACGCACCATATCTCTTCGTGTGCCTCGCAGCGGTCGATAGTACATTAGCCTACCCGGATATTTGTATTCAGTTAGCCATAATGAGAGCACTACATCAGGTGTAGTTTAAAAGTGGATATTCAATTGTGGAATCATGTTGGTGGTCCGTCTTGCAGAGTAATATTGATTACTTGACTTATTGAATTCACATTCATTGTCTCTCTCTCTCTCTCTCTCTCTCTCTCTCTCTCTCTCCTCAGCTTAGCTCGGTTACGTCCGGCCTGACAGAACAGCTCCTGTGCCATCTTTTCAGCCAGGTATGACATGTTCACAACATCACTATGGAAAACGCTGGTCGTCTCTAACCTTGGTGGTCAAATTGGACAGTGATTTTAAGCTTGTCAAACTAGATAAACTTGTCACGTTCCGTGACATGTTTTGGATTTTCACGTGTTCCTTGGTTTTTAGTTAGTTAGTGTTTTACTTCTTTGTGTTACTGTGATTTTGTAGTCTGTATTTTCCTTGTTTCGTAGTTGCAGTTCTGCTTTACTCTGTGAACCTTATTTTGGAGTCTTGTTTTGTGCCTTCCTGTCTGCCCCTGTAGTTCTGTTCCTGTCTTGTCTCACTAGTCCTGTGATTGCCAGTGTTTCCACCTGTGTCCCCCTTGTTCCCCAGCCTATCCCAGTGTTGATCGTCAGTGGTGTTCACCTGTGTCTAGTTATCCCTTGTCTATTTATATGCCCTTGTGTGTTCAGTTCTCTGTTGAGTCGTTGTTTGTAGTCGCTGTGTTCAGTCCTGTTTTTGAGCCTACATGTTCCTAGTATTAGTTCCTTGTGTTTCCTCGTGCCATTTCCCTGTTACCCTGAATTGTTAATAAAACCTGGATCTTAAGTTGCTCCTGAATTCTGCCTCCACTGCTACTGTCTGCACTTGAGTCCTGCACCTTCTCTGCCCGGCACCGTGACAAAACTCTGTTGTTAAATCCAGTTTTTTTCAGCCGAGGCTTTTAGCCAAAGTCAAGTTTGCTGTAACCCTTTCTGAGTTTGAACGTGTTATCCATGCGGGGGGAGGGGAGGCGAGCACATGGGTTGGTGAACCAATAGGGAGTCGGCGTCTGTTTCCAGCGGTAGTTTGATCCGCCCATCTATGCCAAGACAAGGGAGCGTTGTTTCAGGCTACATTGTGGCTAACAATAATACATACTGTAATAATAATAATAATAATAATAAAAACAATAATATGTGTTTCCCTATCGTAGGAGGAGCTGTCTGCAAACACAGAGCTACTGCAGTCTCACAGAGACCGTATCAACAAAGCCCCCAACTTGTCTAACATAGACCTCTTATGGAAGAGTTACAGCAGGTAGTGTACACACTCACGCACGCAGTCACGCATTGCACGCAGTCACGCATTGCACGCACGCACGCATTGCACGCAGTCACACATTGCACGCACGCACTCACTCACTCACTCACTCACTCTCCTATCATCTAAGACTACTACACACTACAATATCAATCATCTAGTCTAGTCTATACTATTTATTCACAGAGACATTGTTTCTCTTTCTCCAGTCGCAGAGACTTGACCTTTGACCGCAATTCCTTCAAGTAAGTACCCATAATAGAATTTCATAATTAAATATTGATTGTCATGCAGTCTGAATATGTCCTAATTACTTCCCCTGTCTGTCTGTCTGTCTGTCTGTCTGTCTGTCTGTCTGTCGTTCCATTTCTCTCACCCTATCACTTTCTCTCGCTCTCTCTCTCCTCTTGCATTCCCTCTCTCTTGTGGATTGTCCTCCTCAGGTGTCCAGTAATGTTGGTGGTCGGCGATCAAGCACGATATGAAGAAGCTGCTGTAGGTTTTCAACGTAACACTACATCACTACAATAGTTAAAAACATAAACATCACAAGTTTGCGGTAATAGTAAGTTAACATCCGTTAGCAGTTAATAGTAGTACTGTACAGCATCAACCAGCTCAGTGGCCTTGTGGTTAGAGTGTCCACCCTTTGATCATACCAAAGAAGAAGAAGAAAAAATGGGACCCAATGCCTCCCTGCTTGGCGCTCTGCGTCTAAGGTTGAATTGGGGCTGAAGTCCCTGTGACAATGTGCGACATACTAGCGTCATGTCCAGGGGGTGTACTTGTACATCAAGATTCCTCACGCTACAGAAACAACAGGAGATAGGCTCCTGCCCTATGGGCCTCATGTCATGGCTCGGCAAGGCTTGCTTACTTACTTACTACTTATTTTCAGCATCAATGAACCCAAATCATAAACTCCATATCAGAAGACACCCGTTACAGCAACAGATGCATAAAAGCACTGTGAGAAGACCAGAGGTTGTCAAACAGTGTGCTGAGGCACACGGGTGTTACGTGATACAAGTTCAGGTGTGCCTTGAGATTATTGCGACCGGTGCCTGTTACCGATCTACTCGGGAACGATGCAAATCTGGAACGATGCAAATTGAGAATGCATGCCCCACCCAATTATGCTATAGCCCTTGCACCTTGTTGTCAGAGAGTACACACTGGTTGTTATAAATGGTAAATGGTGCATTTATATAGCACCTTTATCCAAGGTGCATTACATTCACCCATTCACACACACCATCATACACCGGAAACCATCAACCTGCTCATTGGGAGCAATTAGGGGTTCAGCGTCTTGCTCAAGGACACTTCGACACTAACTCTGGGGGAGCCCGGGATCGAACTGGGAACCCAAGTGGCCACTCTAGTCTACCCCAGAGCCACTGTCGCTCGAGTTATTCTCGAGTTATTCTCGGTTCCTCATATATTTGGCTTGCAAACCATCCCCCACCTAAGCTGGGTCTCCAAGCAGGTCCAGAGCTAATACAAAGAGGTCTATGAGGAACAGAAGGGTTGTTGCTGTATTAAGTTTTGATACAATAGTGATGGCTGTTTGTGTCCACCAGGTGGAATGCAACAGCAAGCTAGACCCAACGACAACCTCGTTCCTGAAAGTAAGTCTGAATGAACTGCACTCCCCCCATGCACATATAACACATTATGAGCTTTCAGTTTCCACGAGTGTGGAGAGGACATTGCTTACCTGTTTTACAACATTTCAAATTAGATATACCTTTTATAAAATTGTCTGTTGCTGGGTACTTTAATTGTGGTGTATATGTATGTATTATGATCTTGTCTTCAATGTATGTACAGTATGTACCTGAGCAAAAAGATTTCCCCTTGTGGATAATAAAGGAAATCTAATCTAATCTAATCTAATTTAATGAATCTAATGTAATCAAATCGAATCGAATCGGCTATGTTCAGGCTGGCAGCCCAAATCTGATTTTGGGCATTTTGGGATTAGATAGTTTTGTATCAAGTCCGAACAGCACAAAAACACATTGAAGCCTTTTTTTTGTTTTTGCTAATCAGATTTGAACTACATTCCTGCGTGGTTTAAAATTCAAACGATCTGTCCAAGACTGGATACCGAAGCCTGGTTTATACTTTGTAGATCTGCTATTTTCGGGAGCGACACCACCGTACGACAGAGTACGCCTAGTTACGTCGTTACCACAGCAAGCAATGCAGATAGGTCAGACATGTGCCGTGTGAATACATAAATCCGATCTGAACACGCAAATAACAGTGTAGACTGTCAGTCCTAAAGATCAGATTTTAGAAACAAATTGGATTTGCCTGCAGTCTGAACAATCAACACTTTCAAGATTTTTCAAAAAATTTCAAAAATAGCACATGTACAAGCTCGTTGCTCCTTGTATATCTGCTATTTCTGAATAGCTAAAATCTAAAACAACACAGATGCTTTCCCGGTTTAATGGGTTAAGTTAATTTAGGGTTAAGTACCTACATGGTCACCTACCTACCTACCTACCTATCTGTCTGTCTGTCTGTCTGTCTGTCTGTCTGTCTGTCTGTCTGTCTCCTTTTCTCTCTCTGTCTGCCAACCACCCCACCCATTGGACCCCACACCACAGTTAGTTAGTTAGTCAGTTAGTTTTGTGATGGATTTTCAACCACCTCTTCTCTTCCTCCTCCACAGATGGCAGATGCTGGTGGCCTTCCTCAGCTGTCCCAGGTAATGCCATTTATATAGATCACAAATCCTAGCTTAGTTAGTTAGTTAGTTACTTTATTGACACAAATGTATAAAACATTGGGTCCAAACAATAATATAAAATCCATGAATCAAAAACTTTAAAAGGTACAATACATTAAAATATACAATACACAACACAAAATCCCTTTACAACAGGAGCTTTCTATTGCTCCACAAGTGGTATGTAGCATACGCAAAGTCTCTCTGTTAGTGCCCACAAAGAGTGAGCTCAAATCAATACCCTCATGTCCATATTTCACTCTGATATCTTGTGTGAGGGGGACACACCAGTATGTTCTGATCGTTTTGTAGACCAGGCTCACGTTGACAAAACTGTTCAGGTGGTATGCGGCTCCATCTTCCCATCTTACATGGTCAAAGGTGGCGATTACACTGGAACACCTCGCTAGACACTTCTCACCAGAAAAACACATTGTTTCCTATAGGGCAGAGATGGGCAACTTTGACAATGGAGAGGGACACTATATTTCCACACTCACTCCAGAGGCCCACATTGCATATTTATATTACTGTCGTAGCAAAAATAGCCGCTCTACAATACTTGTAGATCAGCTATTTTTGCTATATTTGAATTGAAATCCAGAGTCACACCGCTGTGTGAATATTGTAGGCAATTGCAGACAAAAGCTAGATATTACTCAATACTTTAACCATTCTTTTAGCCATGATTTATTAATTGATTACACAGTTATGCACGCAGGCCCACTCCACTACTGCTAGCACTCCACGCTGTTTTATCCGGAAAAAAAACGATGTTTTGCCAAGGCGTTTTTGGAGTGGCTGTGGCTGCAGCGACGCACCACCTTTAGGCATTGAGCCCCATTAATGTCCTCTCATGTCTCTGTCTGCAGCCTGCTAAACTGACCGAGGCTTTCAAGTACTTCATCCAGGGCATGGGATACAGTAAGTTCACTTAAGATTGATGCAGATTAAATGCAAGCTGGACAATACAGGATACATGCATGACGGAGCCTCTTAATAGAAGCAGAGGAGAGGCAGAAGAAGATGCTTGTCAGAACCGTAAATCTCTCCATTATTCAGTTAGCAATTTGGTGCGCTGTTTGCTCTAATGCCAACATAAATGATGTTCCCTCCGCTAACGTCTTCCTTTGCGCTAATGAGCAGACATGGGAAATTAGATTGTAATGATCTGAGTAATGAGGTATTTATTGTACAGTATCTACGAAACATTTGATTGAAATGTATAGAAAACATATTGACCTTCACTGCAAAATTACACATACTTTTCAGCGGAACCATGAGGACTTTAATCTTTTCCCTCTTGGCCATTTAATAGTAACCCTAATCATAATTATATTTAGGTATTACAAAATATGTATGTTTTTCCAAATACAAATGGGAAGCTTCATTAAAGCCCACAGAAGGTTTCTTTGTTTAAGTTTGTAACTTAAACATTTTTGAGTCGCTTTGGAAACAAAATGTTGAGGCTCATTCAGTAAGACCCAATCAGAGGGAGTGGTGGCACCATGGGAGTGCCAGCAATCATCAGCAGCTGGCCTATTTGTGGAGGAGCTTAGGGATATTTCGCGCAAATTTTGCACAGATGTACAGTAGCCCAGGGCCTGCTCTAATGATTTAGCCGGAGCCGGTGACCATCGGGGGCACCACAGCGGCCAAATCCATATGGCCACCATTAACAACCTATATATGGCAACATTTTCTAAATTTCATTATGCTTTAAGTAGCATGTGATGTGTCAAACTATGGGGTTTCATGATTCTGAATCCATTCCAAACATTAGTTTTGCACGGAAAACAGGCTAAAAACGGCCTGTGATGAGGTCATCACATTTGGGCACATTTGGGCTATGGCCCGAATTTAGCCTTTTCGTGCAAAGCTAGCGTGAAATCACCCTTATCTCTCCCGAAGCTCCTCCACTATATGCAAGTGCATGTATGTATAGACACAACAAGGCACAATTTAACATGACGTGAAGTGCAAAACATTCCTGACACTTTTTGTGTATGCAAAGAATGGCGACAGGTTTGTCTTTTGTCTCTTTCACAGTGGCTTCCTCCTGCATGACCCGCCTGTCTCGTTCGCGCACCACCTCCCTGTCCTCCTCGGTGTCCATGGACGGCTCTCGCTCTCGCTCCCGCACGCTCTCCCAGGGCTCGCAGGGCGGACAGATGCCGCCCAGCCCCTCCCAAACCATGGAGGTGTCCTGCTGAAGACACACCTGCCAAGAGAGAGGGAGAGAGAGGGAGGGAGAGAGAGGGAGGCGAGAAGAGAAGAGTAAAGCAAAGGGGAAAGATGGAGGATGACAGTAATGCCAGAAAATGAGACGAAGGGGATTACACACTAGTCACTCAACGTCATTAAACCGCCATTTCCCTTCAAAAGAGCAGAATAGACTGGAGGCCGAGACAAAGAGAGAGTGAGAGAGGTGGTCATGGTGAGGGAGACAGAGAGAGAGGGAGAGAGAGAGACAGAGAGAGAGAGAGAGAGAGAGAGAGAGAGAGACAGAGAGACAGAGAGAGAGAGACAGAGAGAGACAGAGAGACAGAGAGAGAGACAGGGGATATGTAGAGGATGTGAGACCAGTATATTTGAGAGATTAACTCCAATATCTTATACACGTCACACTAAACACGTCCGTCCCATTCACCTCCTTAACAAAGGAAGAGTGAACAGACAGAGCTGTGCTACACTGAATGAAAGAAATACAATTCTTAAAACAAAAAGAGTGTGAATCCAGGTAAAAGAGTATAGGGGATGAGGGAGAGGGTGGTGACCAGTCCTCTTTCCAGTGCCGGCCCTGAGCAATTTGGTGTCCTAGGCTAAGATTTTTCCAACATCCCTGGGCTAAACCAAAACCCAACAACAAACTTAAATTTGTCAAAACTTTCAAATTTGAGGGAGCCTTTTCAATTAATTATATAAAAAAATCTATAGCCTATATATGAGTTAGAAAAAATTAAATAACCAAATTATAATAATTATATTAATAAACAAAACTGAAGAAATATATATAATGCATGCTTGGTGGGTGCCCACCCTCCCCTCATGGCGCCCTAGGGCCAGTAGGCAACTGCCTACTCTGCCTGATGGCTGGGCTGGAACTGCGTCTCTCCCTCCCCCCTTCTATTGGAATGTACTGTCAGCCAATAGAGCCCTTTAACCTAGAGAAGAGGCAGGGCCTGTATAAACCACGCCCCTTGTGTTAACCAATAGTAATAATTCCTATAACAATGTTAACGATGATAATGGTGATGATGACAACATTGAAGCTAATGATACTGACGATAATGTAATAGGGAAAAAAAACTATATAACAATTTTCTCTTTGTGAAATGAGTGAAATTACATAGATAAAAAAAGAAAAAAATACAATAGCAGAGGTACTTAAACAATGTGTTTGTCAAACTACTTTCAATCTGTTCTTTTTTTTATTTCTTTGCCGAATTTTGTTTTCATAATTGTAACCTGCCTCAGCAAGGGACCGAAGCTGGTTGAAATGACAGCCATGGTGCTGACTACTTCCACCTTGCTGTTGCCGGATTATTCATGTCTTCCATTGGCCCTGTCTTATAAGTGACCTATATGGTGTCTCCTGGCCGTTGGGGTGGGTTTAATTTAGAATGTGTGGGGAAAAACTGCACGCCTGGTATCAGCCCATGTGAAATATCGTGTGTGTGTGTGTGTGTGTGTGTGTGTGTGTGTGTGTGTGTGTGTGTGTGTGTGTGTGTGTGTGTGTGTGTGTGTGTGTGTGTGTGTGTGTGTGTGTGTGTGTGTGTGTGTGTGTGTGTGTGTGTGGAGGGGGGGGGGGTGTACACTTGTTGTTGAGCATGCTTTGTAAATCTGAAGGTTCATGGGCAACAAGCTTTGCTGAGACTGAGGATGTTTATGACTGGTAGGCAAGTGCATCTTTGCTGAGTAACACCCTACATTTAATATTAAACAGCCATTTAGTGCTTTTATGCGTAGTGTGTGTGTGTACCAATCCTTACCATTGTACTAATTAAGCAGAGTGCTAGTATGGATATTGGAGCGCTATTCAAGGCTCACCCAGATGGTATCACTGTTTAGCTAGTACATCTTGCACTTGCATGATCACCACCTAACAAACTCAGCTAGCATACTTGAGCACACGTTCCATGCCGCTCCAACAAGTGATATTCACGTGAGCTGGATCTAGAGAATTGTGTTGCGTGCAAGCACAGCATGTTGGTTTGAGTGGTTTAATAATTTGGGAGCTTTTTTGCCCTGTTGAAGCACAAATAACCCAGCAGAAAGACAGAGAAACAGGTACATGTAGGGCTCCGTCTCAGTGATGAGAACATGTAGTAATGTTCAGTAGTGATTTTTAATAAACTCCCTTGAACCATTGCCCTTGATTTGACCTGACAATGAACCAGCCCCTTCACTGCCGTCACTCTCGTAAAAAGGAGACTTAGCATTAGGGTAATTACGGCCCCGTTTATTTTTTTGCCTGACCCTCGACGGTATACTGTGTCTAATACAGGGAAAGTTGTGTTAAAGTCTCCATGTGGTTGTGCCATCACATCCAGTAGGCCGTGGACTTGACCAATAGTGTAAGTGCAGTGTTGTTGACTACTAGAGGTAAACCACCACTGCACCCATTTATTTCTGAGAGTAAATAAGGAACAACCACGGCCTATATCTTGAATTTCCAAATCTGGAACTATAGGCACAATAAGCATTTTTACTGCCAAAAAGCATTTTTTTCCTAAATGGGGTGTTATTTTTAAGATATAACTGCCCAAACACTATCTATACTAAATTTCCAAACGATATAACCATATCAGTCTTTCAATGAAGCATCCTGCAGAAATCATTGTTGTGACTAAAATTGCAATAGCAAAGCTTAACACTGCCGTGTAATACAGTAGCCTATGATAACCAGCGGACTGACCATACATGTGAAAAAGGACCCAATCTACCTTCATGTGCGTTTCACCTGCAGTCTGCACACTGTCTCTTGTTTTGGTGCACCCAATACATCCAGTCATTATTAATTTCTTCTTTATTTTTCTTTTAGCTTCATTTTGTCATTTTCTTTTAGTCGTTCTTCTGAGGTTGCACATTTCTTTCCCTTCCTCTCTAGTGCTCCGTTCCCTAACCCCTTCCTTGTAGTAGTGTGTGATGCTGCGATGTTGATGATGATGGTAATAATGTGGGAAGTATTTAAGCTGCCAAGAACCTTAGATGTTGGCTCCCGTCCCGAGGCTAGCTCTGAATAGACTGGCACTTTGGATGAATATAGCCTTGTTCACTATTTAGTTAGAAATGGATGGATCAGGTGCAAATGGTACAAATTGATGGATCAGGTGCACGTAGACGGTGGCCGACAACTTTGTACCACAGCGGTTCTCAACATGTGGGTGGGCTCCCCAGGGGAGGGCAGCTCATGATATTTGTGATTTCTCATGCACCTGCTGTTCGTTGATGTTGAGAAGAGAGTGGTGAGCAGAATGGGCGCCCACAGAGTGTAAATTGTCGACACACATGGCTCCAACTCGCGCGTGGGTTCAACCTTTTTGCAGTTTTTTTTGCCTACGCTACGAGTTGAAGCCGCGCAAGCGTCATTTCCATCCAACAGCTGTTTAAATACCCGGAAGAGACGCCTGGACTAGGCGTTTTTTTTACGTGAAGGTGTGCCTGTACCATAGAGTTATAAAGGATAGAGGGAGGACCGGGCCCTTGGAGAGCCTCCCTGGGGGCTTGGCCTGTACCCAATGTCTACGTGATGGTTATAGGCTCCTCCCAGCTTTGTGTTGAGAATCAACCAATCAGGCATGGGAAGTTCTACCAAATAAGGGATTAATGGGTGAGTCCTAGAGAATTTGCCAAATAAAGATTTTTTTTGTTTTTTTGTTGTTGTTTTCCCCCCTGAGAGTGGGCCAGGGCTGTGTGAAGGTAAATGCTTGTCCATTTTTTTTCTACAATACTTAATTTCCCCTATTTCGTTTTCATTTTTGTAAAACATGTATTTTTTATCTCTGTGAAGTGTTAGTTTACCGTCCCGGTGTGCTCACAAGTTAGTCAACTGTGTAATAGTTCTTGTGTACATTTTTTAGCTTTAGCTCTGAAAAGGGAGAATAATAATAATATTAACAAAAAAGAAATAGTTAAGGATAAAGAGAATACAATCAAAATGTACTTGTGTGGCTAATTTCTCTGTGTAATGCAATGCACATCATAAAAAAATAAATTAACTATTAATAAAAGCTTAAGAGAAATTTCAATGATTCTCTTCTTGTGATTTTTCTTATTTTATTTATTTGCCAAACACTACATTGGCATATAGTGTGTGTGTGTGTGTGTGTGTGTGTGTGTGTGTGTGTGTGTGTGTGTGTGCGTGTGCGTGTGTGCGTGCTAGTGTGAACGATAAGGGAAATAATTATCACTGTGTATTAAACACACACATGCACACACACACATCTTTCATTGAAGATGTTTAAACCTAATAAACCTGTTGACTCTAAGATTTAATATTATTCCCTGTATGCATTTTACTGTAGCCTAACTGATTATGTTAGCAGCCACATCTATTGAACTATTCAGTATGCTTAACCTCATTAATTAAATAAATTAACCTTGACCAGAACAGGGGGGGGGGGGGGGGGGGGGGGGGGAGTACCACAAAGCTGAAACCTGTCAACTTAAGTGGTTAAAATGGTGGTGCTGTGGAGTCTACCTGGCAGGGTAGGTATATATAGTGGTGGCTGTTTTTTGTCTCCTCTGATCTATATTCCCACACTTTTGATGAACTGTAATGCCATATAATGCCACACAGTGGAGTGAAAGACAACATTTACAACATTTATATAACATTCTATAGCCTAGATAATCATGAATCAATAAATAAGTAGGCTAAGTAAGTAAATAAACACCACCACATAGGCCTAAATAAATTACAAAACCATTTGCACCATCAAAGTAGCCTTTATATTGATGACCTGTTTTTTGTACAAACTTTTAAGTCGCTAAAATATAGCCTGGGTATTGTATTATGTTTATTCTGGTACAATTTTATACATCAACTGAACTAACAGCAGGACTTTACTATTTATCACTGTGTGATATTTTATTTATTTTTTAATAAAATAAAAAAATGAACTTCAATTTAACATGTGCACAATCAATGGCCAATGGAGGGCCCCAGGAGCCCTTGTCAGGGCCTCGAACCCAGTACCGTGCGGTCTAGTTTTCCGAAGGGCCCCTGAGAGCCAATAAAGGCCCCTGGGTCATGCAGGCCTAATTTGGCCTGCGCCTGCATGACCAATGGTTCCAATTCCTTTTCTGCTCAGTGCTTGCAGCAGACAGACAACAACATGGAAATAAAGTTGAATTGATCATATAGGCCAGTGCTACTCAACCCGCCCCTGTAATGTATGATCTGCGGCCCATCATGGTCATCATACCAATACCAAAAAGTAGTTATTTTCATTATTTTGAACAAGATTGTAAGTATTGTATTGTTTGTTCCAAGAGGAAGTGATATGGCCTGGCTGAGACCACTTACTTATTTATTCACCTGTGATAATCTGTTCGTTCTCTTCACATTTTGTGAATATAGCCGAGCTCATTTTGTAACTTCATTAATCACAATGTTGTTTTTTTGTTATTTTTTTCAGGTCCGGCCTTATAGATGGAAATGTGGCTTTTTACTGTGTGTTTCCTTCTGCTGAGTGGCCCCTGAGCCATTTTAAGTTGAGTAGTCCTGGCATGGGCCTACAGTAAATACAGATGTTTTTTTAATCCATAAAATAGGCAGATTGCTGATTCCATAAATTCTGTGTGGGTCTAGAGGCGAGCGGATACGGAAACAGCACAGGCGGAAGGCGGGGTCTATAGGATGTAGACTTCCTTTATATACTCTATGATGTAGACCGGATCACACTGATAATTTCGAATGACAATCAGTGATGAATGAATGATGACGCTAGTGTGAAATATGTTTTGTAATTTTGTTCCCCGAGAGTGCAACCAGGCCAGCTGCACACCTGAAGACCGCACCGCACCACCCGGACCCGTTCAGCAGGACCGTGCCCTGCAGAATGTGTAGCAGCGCACAACCGGTTAGATGAGGTTAAAAGGCTTAACCGGGGGGGGAAAGCAAAGCTACAAGCTCACACCGCGTCGCATCCGACATACGTTGTGAGCTTGCAGGTCTGATATTTTTACCGTCTTAGCTTTTCGGGAGGGACCGGACGACGTCACCGCCAATCATGTAGTCCTCCTGTCATTCTTCAATCACTTTGAGCATCTCGACGACGCGCCCACACAGGAAAACAAGTGACAAACACACGCTCATTAAAACTTTACATAAACTCTATTATTGGCGTGCGTTGTGTTGTGTTGTGTAAATGCCCCGTGTAGTGTAAGGCTGTAAGCCGGATAATAATCACAAAAAGCACGGTTGTTTTTTGCTTTGGTCATGAACGGAGATGCAGCTGTGGTGGTAAGTTGAAAGTTTGGTAAATAATTGGATTCTGGTGAGCACACACGTACGTGCAAGTGCATTAGAGTGAGAAGTTTTGATTAGAACTTAAAAAGCTGGATGTTTGTTGTTGTTGATGATCGTGTGCTGTGAATGCCAGGAGAATGGAGAGATGGAGAATGGACCTCAATACTTCAGAGAAAGGCGTCCAGTGAGTAGATTAATAATCAAATTAGTTTGGACATGATGTCGTTTTTTTGGCTGTGGTTTTTTCATCTTTCATAATTATTTCTATTGTTGTAGACTTCTATATTAGAACTATTTAGAATAGGCCTACCTAGCTGCTTTGCAAAGTGCTAACCTATGTAAATAAATGTCATCCTTTATATTATTGTACCATTCTGCACATTTATTGAATGTAGCTACATCTAAATATCAGGAGAACAAAAATACACACGCACACAGCCACACACACATACAGCTAGGTAGGCAAACTTAAAAACAAATGTTTAACGTTTATTTATGTCTCTCTAGCTCAGTTGCACCTTGCTGCTCTCCTAATAACCTTTAAACAGGATTCAGAACTGAACAACCCATCTTTTTCACACAGCTAGAAAGAGGGGAAATATCCACACCATTGTTGATAAGCACCCAAACCTTTATTGGAGACAGACAATAACATTTAGACCTACATAAGGTCTTCGTTAGGTGACCAGATCGAGGGTCCAGAAGTCCTCCTGCCGATGTCACACTATATATGACATCTTCTCCAAATGTGTAACTGTTACAGTGTAACAGTTACGGTGACAACAATGCCCACATAGGATCCATCCCATTGACATCTTGTGATTCCCCTTCTACAGCATGTTCACTGCGCTGTTTCGAACAATTCAACACAGTGGGACTCACAAACATGGATATTAGTCAAATATTTGATAGGTTTAGGGCCTAAACCTACCTATCAATATATTTCATATACCCATGCCTTGAGACATACATTTTATGGTTTTTTTTCCCTTCAGTGCAATTGGTGTCCAGCCATTTAATTAATACGTACTGTTTGGCATGCTGTGATAATGTTTTGCAGAGCATGATGAAAATACAAGGGATGCTGAATAGAGTCTCTCAAAGTCCATTCCAGAACCAATCCAAGGTGACCACACACACACACACACACACACACACACACACACACACACACACACACACACACACACACACACACAGAGAGCTACGCCCACTCTAATTATTCCAGTGAAGTGGCAACCCTAGAGTGTGTATTGTAATATTAGGGAGGGACATGTTCCTGCCAATGTATTTGATGAATTCCTCCTGACGCACATTTTGTGTGTGTGTTGTCAGTTGTCACTGCTGTTTTATCCTACTGACTCCCCTGCCAGTGAGCCTCCGTCCCACTCCTCCCCGCCAAACACTCCCTGCTGAGAGGTGCTGCCTCAGCCCGTAGGAGTACAGTACATAAAGTAACAATTATCACCCTTCCCTTCCCAAACACGGGCCAATTGTGTTTGTATAGACACTCGACAGACTGGTGGTGGGCACTGGGCAGCTACTTTGCCACTGTGCCAACCGAGTGCAATGCCTTTGGCATACTAACTTATATTGTAGGGACATCATCAGCTACAAGTTAGTAAAATAATAATGCAAATGGTACAGAGAGTATAAAATGGTAGTGCATCATCAACTGAAGCATTCAAAATAGTAAATAATTGATGACTGTAAATGACATATCATCATGCAATAAATGACATGGTATCGGAATGGCATTGACTGACATACTTGCCGATACCACAGCTTTTCCGATACAACTCTGAACTCTATAAAATATTATTTTGTGCCCAGTGTTGTTGACGGTGTTAACTTGTCCGTCTTCCCAGATGCTTCATGCTTTAACCACTTAAGCCCTATATAGTGTTTTTTGGCCAACATAGGGATGCCACGGCATGCACGGTTAATTGATTGATTGATTGATTGAAGAATTTATTAACAGTTTGCAGAATTACAGTACATTTCAAGCACAAACTCAATACAAAGGCTGTTAACTGTGAGTGGACGACCCAATTAAGCATTACACTTGTATAATGTAGTTAAACCTAGCATTGCTGTTGTCCTCTGCCTCGCTTATGCTGTGCTCTTGTTAGTCTTTCTTGATTTACTTGTTCGTTACAACCAGGGACTGATTTCTAGTGAGGTTGTTGTTATCGCCTTGGAGAATGACTCGGAATGAATCAGCAGTTCTCTTTATGAAGTGACAGTGAATGAGTTTTTATTAGCACGTTGATAATGTCCCTCCAGCAGGATGTTTCAAATGGTTGTCTACACTGTGTGTAACGATGTGTTAAGATGCATGCATCTTTGTACATTTGGCATGTGAAATATGGTCAACACAGTGCCTGAATCAATCTTTCATTGGTCTCTAAACTCATCTGCTGCCTTCACACACTAACAAAAGCAATAGTCAAATTATGTTTGTTTTTTTTGATTGATTGAAATATTTATTAACAGTTTGCAGAATTACAGTACATTTCAAGCACAAACTCAATACAAAGACTGTTAACTGTGAGTGGACGACCCTAAGCATTACACTTGTTTACAAGAGGGTCCACCATGTTCAATTCATCACAACATTTAGAGACGTACAGATAGACACTACTATATAATCAAAGAACAGAACAGGAATTCATCATAAAGGAGGTAAAAAGGGAAAAGAAACATATAGTGAGGGGAAAAAGGGGGGGGGGGGCGGTCGGGTGGATTCAGATTTTACGGGGGCCAGTTTCGAATTGCAGCCGTCCGTAGGTGCCCTTTGAAAGCGGTTTTGAAGGAGTCAAGGGAAAACTGCTACATGTTGTTTTCAGTGGAAGCCAAGCCAGCGACATGACACCCCATCCGCACTGCCAGCAATGCGAACAAATCTATATATACAGTATATTCGCTCGCAGAGTCTATTTGAGTGAGGTTTCGTGGCCCCAAACACTTTATTGGTTGAGAATGACATCTACACGCTACTATTTATTGGTTATTTGATTGGTTCAGGCTACGTCGCAACGCAATGGCCGACTCTCCATATCACTGGGGGTTAGCAGAGATGGATCACCCGTAGATCGGCAGGGGAACTGGTTATTCGCCTAATTATCAAATTGGGATATCAAGGGGAGAAATTTTTCCTTTAGATTTCTGCCATTGAAAATGTAAATAAAATATTTTTAATGTGAATATTGTGGAAAAGTAAAATGTCTTCTGTAATATAAGTCAAAAAGTGAAACTTTCATACAGTATATTCTAGATTAATTGTGCATAAGAAAGTGAAACATAATGTCTAGAAATTAGAGTTTTGGATGTCTTGATTACAAGAGGGCAGGGTCATATATAAACAGGATTATCATACCAGAATATAAACTAGAGGCATGCCATGTAGGAAGACGATCACCTTGGGTCGTACCAAAATCTGGATTGCCTGCTCTACTATGTTTAGAATACAGTCACTCATTTTTCCACTTGATTTATTTGTTCAGGATGGAGTAAAAACGGAAGATTCCCCAGTCCTCCCTGCTGGTGCACAGGTACAGATTCCAGCCATTGTTGTGGTGCTGTTTAATGCATTTATAGGCTATTTATAGGCCTGATGTAGGAAAAGGTTGTGTTGCAGTTAAGTCCATGATGTCAGCCTGACTGTATGCACATGCACACACCTGCTTTGAGATGGAAGATTTGGCCACCACTGAACCACATCGACCTTTTCCTGCTCTACATGTGTGGATGTGTTTGTTTTCATTTTTGATGCACTTTGTACACAATGCATCGTAAATCTGTCGGCAAAGGAAAACTCCCCCCTCTGTAATGCTGTCATTCTTTCAGAATGGAGTGTCAGATCGTGGAGCATGGAATCCATTCCACTACAGCCCTCAGGTATGAGAGGAGTGAAGTAATTTGGCAACAGACCAACCAAGTGAAATATTACACTTCTTCCTTATGTCTGTTAGACATTACACTTCTTCCCCCTGTTTATTAGAATGGAGTCGGTGCGGGTTTGTCCAGAGTCAATCCATTCTATCAACATTATATTGTATGTATTTTTCGTTTTTCGTTTTTGTTTTCCCTTGTTAGACTATTGGAAAATGACACATCCATACACCATATAAGAACCATGCAGGCAAACTGGATCCATTAATCTTGATACACTGGTCCACTAAACGTTCTTTACTTTACTCTATTTTATTTGTTTATTTAGATGGGACAATGCATATTAATGGACATTACATAAATGCAATGTAAATACACCGGATTTAGCAAAGATGCTAATTATCATCCGCAGTCCCCACATAAAAACGCAAACGATACCTTACATTAGGAAACAAAGCATTAAAAACATATACATACACAAGGAAAGTACAAAGGTGTACTAAAGGTGTACTAGCTAAAGTAACCTGTGCATACGGTTTCAAATACTTCAGGATTCTGGCCAGTGGGTGGTGCCGTCTGAGGCCATTGGCTGTTGCTCTGTTGTTTCCACATGACGGCCGTGTCACAATCTTATCTTATACAGCTAAACACTACACTAACGTATTTTTTCTGAAAACGTTTGGAGGTGTAAAAAAAGGCAATTCACTAACAGAATCTTGATTTGTATATATCGGCCCTGCCCAGTTTGATAGATTCATTGATCTGGCTTTCGCCAGCTGTGTTGTACAGTCATAACGTTGAGGTAGAGTCATGATTATGCAAGTTGAGATATGGCAGTTGTTGGTGCATCAACTTGCTGTGTTGCATCCATCACGCACAGCCTAGTGCAGGGTTCCCCAATGTATTTTCCTCAAGGGCCATATTTTGACTAGGGTAATGCCATTTATATCTGGGACCCCCCCCCAACATTTATTTTTTATTTTTTAGGAAATTCTTCCAGGGGCCACAAGGGGGCGCTCCGCGGGCCGCAGGGCTGTGGGCCGCCTATTGGGGAACCCTGTGGCTAGATCAGTGGTTCCCAAAGTGGCGCATAGCCAGGGGGGCCAGCCGGGCAATGAAACAGACTCCATGCAGTCACTTTCAGTTCAGAGTGCTGCAAAAGGCCGAGTGTCTGTGACTGTGACCAGCTGATGGTCGTTGGCGCTTAATTGATGCATCAAGGAAGGCAAATTATGTTTCTGCACGGTCAAATAGGTCTACATCTATTCTAAGATAGCATCTTAAATAAATGTTGTGAAAATGTGTTGTGACTTTGAAAAGTTTTAATACAAATAGTTCCAATGGCATCTAAATGTAAGATTGCAAATATGCTTATCGGTGTTGCGAGGATGAGGGGGTACCTCAAGGGAAAAAGATCTTCACCCCAAGGGGTAAAAAAGTTTGGGAACCCCTGGGCTAGATCTCCTGCTCTGCATGCAAAATGTATTGGACCGTTCAGAAGATCCAGTGTGTCTGCAATGGCGGGGGGGTCCTCAATGATTCCTTTATATTTTTTGAAATATTGAGTAATGGAAGGTAGTGTTTTTATTGAAAGGATATATATTACTTGGAAATTAATTCTTAAAATCTGGTGTCTTTAATTCTTCTGAACTTTGTACTTTGGCCCTAGGAGTCCAGCAGTAAAACGGTCAACGTGGTGAACATAAAGGGAGATGCAAGCTTTACTACCATCTTTGCTCCTCCACCGGAGTTTCAGAGTTCGACTCTGGACCTGATGTCTGGCATTCAGACTAAGTCACCAGATCCCCAAACAGACCGGTCAAGCCATACCCCAGACCTCCTCCGAACCTCAGCCTTGCCCGAGAAAACACCTGGAAATGAGAAGGGTTTTCACAAATCCCCCCTGATGTCACTGGATATTCTTGGGTCAACTCCCCTGCAAAAACAGGATGTCTCCCAAACCCCGTGTTCAAATGGAAGAGCCACTGAAAGAGGTGACCTTGTTCAGGATGGCCAGAAGGAGGATTTATTCCAAGACATGATCACCAAGGAGCCCAGAGTTTTCAATACTTACCTCGATAATTCTCTGGACCTCTTCCAGTCCCCTTCAAACAAGGGTGAGGATGTATGTCACCCTACGCCTTCTAAAGAATTTGAATTGTTCCAAGCACCTTCACTCACTGAGGGAAAATCCTCGTTCGACTCTACTACTAATTCTAAGGCCTTGGAGGATATATTTTCATCGCCGGCGTTCACTACAGACCCATTCCCAAGTCCCAAACCATATAATCCATTCCCGTCAGACGCCTTTCCATCACACAACTATTTGCCAGATCTTTCAAATGGGACTCCAGACATCTTCCAGCCCCAGACCCCTGGCAGTTCCCAGCCCTTGCTCACAACAAACAGCCGAGACATTTTGAGCCCGAAACCTAAAGCCTCTAAATTCACATTCTCCCCAATGCCGCTTCACAACTTGCCAGAAACTAGCAATGTTTTCACACCTGCTTTGGCTGATATGCCAACACCACAAACGCCTTCAAGTTCCCATTTCGATGTTCACCCAAGCTCTTCTGATGGACCACGTGATGTTGATGTTGTGTTGACCACTCCGCAAGGAACCAAGCACGATCTTCTTCTGCCAACGCCTTTCATCCAAGCCAGGAATTTGTCGATGTCACCTAGCGATTCGACCCCAGGAATGACGCATGTAAGTGTCTGTCGAACCAGATTTTGGTCAAATAATAACATCTTGAAGGGATTAAGCTTGTTCTGAATCTGATCTATTTGACTGAGCAGGCGGGTGAGGCACACCACTTTTAGACCTGTCAGTGAGTGTTATGTAAGCTGATTGTAATCCTTTGATTGCACTTAATGCTTGTTGGTGTTGTGCTACTGTGGAAAACCCAACCCAGCTGGTGACAGCAGGTGACATTTAAGAGACCAAGGGCAGTATTATGCGTGTCTTAAGTACCATGTCTTATTACTTAACTTAAGACCTGGAGGCGTGATCAATGCCATTTGGCTATTCTGAGTGGCCAAACAGCATTGACCACGCCTCCAAGTCTTAAGTTAAGTAATAAGACCTGGTACTTAAGACACGCATAATACTGCCCCAAGGCTCACCAAGCTTAAAGCTGCTATAAGCAATAATATGTTAACATTTTAATGACTTACATTTTTGGTATTCAGACAGCCAGCAATGAGTAAAACGCTCCCCAATTTTTTTTGTCTCTGACACATCTAGGGGCCACAATCTGCATTCAAAGATATTCCTAGAAGCTTTGTCATTGGTCGAAAATAAACCTGGTCGAAATGACTAACCAATCAGGAAGTAGACAGGCAAATTGACCAATGACAAAGCTTCTAGGAAAATCTTTGAATGCAGATTGCGGCCGTTAGATGTGTCACAGAGAGTACATTTTTTTGGGGGAGCGTTTTACCCATTGCTGGCTGTCTGAATACCAAAAAAAAAGTCATTAAATTTTTTACATAATAAATGTCTTATAGCAGCTTTAATTTTTGATTTTCCATTATATTTTAATTTGTATCTTTTCACAATACGGTATATGCCTGTATTGCAATGGCAGCACTCGCAACCCTATTATTATTATATATACACATTATTATTATTATTATTATTATTATTATTTGTGTATATACTTGTGTATATACTTGTGTATATACTCTGTGTGTGTGTGTGTGTGTGTGTGTGTGTAGAGTGTGATATCTGGTATTTGAATCACTACGTCGTGCTCTCAAGTGTGCCATTCCTTTTACAAGTCCTGCGTGTGCTGTTGAATCTCGTACTTGATCAGATAATTGTTATAAACACACGACTGAGATCATAACGGCTCTAACCAACCTTCCAGGTGCAGACCTTCACCCGCCCCCCGAAGCCACTACCTCGGACCAGACCACCCAAACCAAAGAATCCTGTAAGAGTTATGCTGATGATTATACTAAGGTTGCATCCCAATAGAGGGTATGCGCATGCTTAAAGTGAATGGCACCTCGAGTGGCAAATCGAGTGGCAAAGCAACAGGCAAAGTGAGTTTAACATTGTTTAATGTTGTTTAATGCAATCAGATAGGACTTTTCTGTTTGGATGTATTGGCTGTCAAGGCCAGAAAGTAGTTTTTTGCCACTCAGTAGGTGTTCCTGCATAACTTCCGGGTTTGATGATGTCACGCGCATACCCTCTATATAGCTAGTATTCACAAGTGTTCTCACCAGAATGTCGGACATTCTAACACCTCATCCACACTGCCAGCGACGCGAACGAGGACGTCTCATTAGAATACATGGTTTTTCAATGAAACTGTCCTGACGTACCGCGAGCGACAACACGCTGTGCAGCGACGTCATCCACCCCGGCCTCCTATATTCGCTCGCAGAGTCTATTTGAGCAAGATTTCGTGGCCCCAAACACTTATATTGGTTGAGAGTTACACACAGCTACTATTTATTGGTTCAGGCGCTCCATATCAGGACAATCATTTGTGCAATATCGCCGTTGGATGGCTCACTCCTTGCCTGCGTAGATGAGGTGTTAGAAATGTCCCCAAACACTAGAGTACTTCCTGGACCGCTAGTCTAGCCACACCATGTTCTTATTCGTCAACAATGAAGAAAAAGTAAGTCAAGAGTCATGTCAGGAATGACTCAGGATCTAGGTGAGGTATCATGATTACAATCACCTGTTGTTTGCAACCATGTGAATGGCACAAAGGGATTGAAATGCTTGTTTAATTAAATGAAGCGGTACATGTTCTTATTTGTCAACAATGAAGGAAAAGTAAGTCAAGAGTCATGTAAGGATCTAGGTGAGATTATATCTTGATTACAATCACCTGTTGTTTGACTAATGCCTCTACAGTTATACTAAGACTAACGCAACATATGGCCTTATTTTTAACCCATTTAGACCTAAAAACACTTTCTAAATCCTATTTATTCAAAAATTACAAAAGAATTATGTTGAAATGTACGGTACCCGTCCTTAAGAAAAATAGCATACGGCCTTATCAACTAATGTCTATTGTAACATTCTAGTTATTACTTGCTGTTTTCTTTGAACGAACGTGTCTTTTTTTTCCTTTCTTCCTTTTTCAGAGTGAGCCCGAAGTAACATCTCCCCTAACATCTACCAAAACTCCTCCTAAACCTCCCCCCAAACCAGCTGTCAGAGTCCCCCCCAAACTGCCCCCTAAGCCACTTCCTCAAGCCACAACAATACCACAATCACCTTTGGTGAGTATGTACTAACTATGCAACTCTTTAAACTTAATTACATGGCCAAACGAGGATTAAACATGACCAATACTAAAGTAGTTCATTATCGTAGTGTAATAGAGATTTGCTTGAATCACCTGGATAGTTTTTAATATGTTATGTTATAACTGATGACTATGAGCTTCTTTCCTATACTTTCTTAAGCCTGACATCGTTGAACGGTGCTTGTAGATCTGTCTATTTTCCCTGTACCATGTGTGTCTAACTATCTATGAATTAAACATATAGACCAAGGCAAGTGTTTAGAATATCTACTTATAACAACTATGTCCAAAATACACTAGGGTTACTATGGTTAACAATGAAGAACTTTCAATGAATATGGTCATGCATGATCAGTGAAGATAAGAGAATATGTGGACAAAGATACCGAAGGTAAAGTGTACGGTACATTCATCCCACTGATGAAATTTGGATTCTCATTTTACAGGGAGGCCAACCAGTCAAACCTGAAAGCTTTGTGGTCTTTGAAGACATTCTGCTCATTGGAGAGGTATGCCAACATGCCGTCATAATGAGTTTACATTTAATGTCACACCTTTTTCTTATAACATCAATAGCATGCATGCTTAAAATAATGACTGTGTGTGCGTGCATCAAAATATGTCTACTGAAATTGGATAATAAAGATAGACTGGGTGGCAGAATACTGTGTTAAAGGAAAACTCTCTATCATTGTTAATGTCACTTTTCTCCCCAAACAGGAAAGATGTGTGGAGGACTGGCCTGAGAACAGTCCTCAGCTCCAACCCGAGTTCAGACCAGTATGAAACCTTTTCAGTCTTTGAATTAAATTTAGAATCTACACTTTTTCTTTTAATGTAGTGCCAAGTCATCAGGTATTCTTTGGTTCTTTAGCTCCAGCGCCATGTGTTTTAGGGATGGGGTTTTGTTAACACATACACGTTTAAACGCTGTTAAACGAAGAATGACGTCATACAGAATGTATACAAATGAACATTGCTGCACATATGACCAGTAAGACTTCTGAAGGCGAGAAGCGACCTCGCCCCAAAGGGTGAGGTCATGTGTACTAGCCATATATGGAGCGTGTCTTGAGTGTACAGGTTTTGATGAGGTCAGATCAACATATGGAATGTCAGAACAAGTCAGCTCCATGTATGGATATCTAAGGGTGGCAGCGGGGGCAGTGTCTTGAGTGTACAGGGTTTTAATTTTCGGGCCTGGGGCAGTTTAGCTGTGACTCCTGGCAGCACACATTATGTCGGCACGTCAAAGTAGTGCACGTCCCACATTGGAATGAAACGCTTGTTTAAATCCAGGCTGAGAACTGCGTGCGGTCACTTTGAGTATTGTATGAGTTACAATTATATCAATTATATACTTGCAGTACGGTATATAAGTTACACAGTTAACTGTTTAAACATCCCATCCCTCATGTGTTTGTTGTAATGACTCTTTGGGAGAGGTTTGGGTTGTGTAGTTTCCTTGTGATGATGATCATGATGTAACTCCAGATATTAGTCTCCTCAGTCATTTGCTTACATTGCACAGTGAAACGGGTCTCAATGTAGCACATAAATTAACGCAAACAAAGCAGATTGTGTAACACCACAGCTTTTCTTTTGTTGCATAACAAATATGAACTTTAAAGCCAACTTCCTGTTGATTTTACTACCGGTATTTGAATATTCCAACCTGGATCTTCTTCCTAATTAGTATAGTAAAATCAACAGTAAGTTACCTTTTTTATTTAAAAAATCACACCTGTGTGAACTGAGTGGTGTAAGGTCTGTCTGACGTAATGAAATCATGTCTGACGTAATGAAATCACACCCGGGTGTGATTTCATTACCTGGCTTTGTTTGTGCAGAAAAAATGAGCATGGTTGCTATGTTCACCCTGTTCACCCGGGTGTGATTTCATTACGTCATTACAACAGGGTGAACATAGCAACCATGCTCATTTTTTCTGCACAAAAAAGCCAGTTGTAGGAGTGGTTTACACCACTCAAAAATGTATATATTTTATAAAACCCTATTATGTTTTATATCCTAAAGGTGTGCTTTTAGGATACAAACAAACTGTTTCACTGTGCAATGTAAGTCAACGAGGAGATAGTTTTGGAACATCAAATGAACATAATGATATCTTGCCAGTATTTGGAGTTGCATCGTTGCAAGGTAACCCACTACACAACCAAAACCTCTACCAAAGTGTTGTTTTGCTTTGTAATGGTGATGATCACCATGTTGACATTCCATGTTATTACTATTTTACACACACACACACACACACACACACACACACACACACACACACACACACACGGTACTTGCATAATTCAGCATTATACCTATTTAAGTATGTTCTGGCTTTATTAATTATGTAATGATTAATGTATATTTCCCCACCCTTTTTTTCCAGTCTGGTAGGCTGAGACTACGACGGGAGTCTTTGAAGGTGCAAGCTTCAATTAAATTAATCTATTGCTTGTTTAATATAGTAATATCATTGTTGCGTATGCATCATTTGTTCATTGATTTTTTAATTTTTTAATCTGATTTCTAAACTCCCTATTTTTTCCTTTTCCCTAAAGATAAAAGTGGATTCTGATGGAGGGAGTGGTGGAGAAGAACAGGATGGCAGCGGAAAACATAACAAGGTTCTCCATTTCACATTTAACGGTGTACAGTCAAAGATGAGCAATTCGTCAATTACTAATCACGAAATAATTGCATATCCGCAAGTTTCTGTCCAATGATTTGCATTGGACTGAAACTTGCGAAGTATGCAAGTAGTCGTTTAACAGTATGTTAACAAGTACACTTCTATTACAGATCAGGGGAAAGAAGTTTAAAGTGTCCTTACTTTCCAGAAGAGGGTCCAAGGTAACTGAAACAATGTCCTCAGACAAAATAACACAAGACATCCTATCAGTTATTGTCAATGCGTTTCTTAACGATTAGTTACTTTTCCTAGGAAAAATTTAGTGAGGACCCGAATGATGGAAACACTGGGACACTACCCAGAATGGCTAAGGTAAAGACCCGGTGTTTACTGTATGCCAACACACTTAAGCATATAGCTCCATTTATTCAAAGAGCTTTACAATTCATCCATTCACCAACACATTCATGAACACTGGTCTCAGACTGATAACAAACTATCTTTACACCTGGGGAAAAACTGAATTCTCTTTGGCTATGCAATTAATTAAACAGGGGACCTCTCTGTTACAATGACAGCGGAGGAAACCATGCAAGGCCAACCTGCTCATCCTGAACAATTACGGCCTGGGTTCAGACAATCTTGACACTAACCTAGGGTGAGCCTGGGATCGAACCGGAAATCTTCCATTTCCCAAGCAGCTGCTCTATCCTCCTGAGACACTGCACCTCGGGTGGCTCAGGAGGACTGGACTGAGCGCTGGACTGTGCTATATGCATTTGTTGACCATGCAACATTTCCCTGGGTAAATTCTGCCTGGACAGATGTGTCCTGTCCCGCTACTCATTCTTTCCACACAAAAAGAACTGCCTATAAATAATCTTTAAAGCAAAAAGCCTAAATTGTAAGGATGTACTGTACAAAGACTACTGGTAGAACAATACAGGATTCATGAAAATGTCTTATTGTAATAAAAGTGCAAGTTTCTTGATGTTTACACATCTGTGTTGTGTGGTTCAGGCAGGGTTCCCAGGGACACATCTACTCGATGTTGGAGAAGATGAAGAGCAGAGTGGTGCTGCTGACTGCAAACCAGTACGATCTTTATTCATAAATAATGGGATCACCCTCGATGACAAGATTATGTTGTAATGTAACCCAGTTCAGGCGAAGCGATGTTCACTGTTGCCTTTTGTATTGTAAAATTAACTAATACTGCCAAGCTTCATTAAAGTTGGTGTGATGAAATTTAAACCTTTTATCCAAGTTCTACCCATCTCCTCTCCAGCTCAACTTAAATTCTAGTGTTCCAGTTCCAAATTTGTCTGCTCCCTTTTTTTTTTGTTTCATCACTTGAAATCTCACTTTTGTCTCACTATCCTGTCTCTTGAATGAAATTGGCGTCCAGACCTGAACATTTATTTTCTCTTTTCTCTACTGAAGAGCTATAGATTCGGGAGACCTCTGTAACTGAACAAACACTATAGTAATGATTTATTTCAGAATATAATTATTAAACACTAATTTGAAAAGATTAGTGTTACACACTCATGTATGGTGCCTTACCTATACAAAATATCTAATTATAGTTATGTCATAATGTTTTTTTCTGTTTACCAGAGGAAACCCCTCAAGGACAAAGTACACCAGCTGCTTCGGAGAGCTTCCACTGCTTCCCCTAAAAAAGAAGATGACCTCAAATATATGAATGGGGATTTACCCAAAGAATCAAAGGTATGTCGTATTATGCATCAGTATGTGACTTGTGTTGACTTTTGACTGTAGCTGCTTTGTAGTCTTATCTCTGGATTATTGGTTTTGTAGCAGCCTGGATTGACATGGAATTTTGCCCATGGCTATATTAAGCTCAATCAATTTCAGCTCGAAATGTTCAAATATTAATTCGAAAATTACAAAAAATGTATGCTGCTGATATACTGTACATAGTAACAAGAACCCCAAAAGGGGTTCCTGTTCTGAATGGGTTAACACACTCATTTGGCATCAAAGCGGTCGTGGGAAATCGGCTTCATCATAACATTACAATGGAGAGAAATCCACTCAAAGTACAAATCAATGTTTTTGTGAATGGATTATGAAGTGCAGTATCAGAATCCACTTTGATTATGTCATTATTGTTTTTAAATTCATGCATCCCCACAAATAACTTTAAATTAAACTTGATGTTGACACAGTTTGGCACAGGTTCTTGTGTACTGTAGGTGTACTGTATTCATGCCATTGTATAGTGATTCTGATCTTGCTTCCTATGCCACAAATTCCACAATAGGACAGCGAGGAGATGACAGACAGGCTCACATCACCACGATGGTCAATGTCCGAGGCGACCTACCTACCTACTGTATCTAAAGTGTGTATCTACCTACCTATCGATCTTCACTCCTATTGTGTCTACCTATATACATAATGCACACACACGCACGCACACACAGCATTTCTTTGAACATCGTCAAGCATATAAAGCCTTTGGAAGAAATAATTTGCTTAACCACTTAAAATATATAATAATAATAGATTTGATTTATAATGCACTTTATAGTTTATAGTAAAAATAATCATCACACCACTATGAAAGAAATAAAAGAAACAGAAATAAAACGTATGTACTGTGTACTTCGTTGACTAGACTGGAGTCAACCAGGGCTCTACACTAACGGAAAAAAGGAAGGGCTTATTTCCGGTCTAGACCAAATTACTTGCCCCACGTGTCGTTTTGTGAGCTTCTATTTTCGCCAAATGTTCACCCCCATAAGGGGATGCTAGGGTTCACCCGGTCCACTGTTTTCTTAAAGAGAGAGGTTCCCCAAACTTAATTTTAAGAGAGGGATAATCAATACCGAGCTGTGTCTTTATTGATTGATGACACGGAGGTCAATTAGGTGGCTTTCAAAGTATTTTCTTATATCCGCATGGCTTAGTGAATTGTTTTTATATTTTTTACTTGAATTATGGTTACTTTTTTACTCTCATTAGTATATTGTATTGTTGCATAAGATGTCCCACCAACGTACCTGTAGGAGTGACAAATAAATCACTCTTTTTTTTTTTGGCTTCCTCATTCAGTTCCAATTCCTATTATTGCCATTGCAGGTGCAAAATAAAGTTTAATGTAGGCGGCCATCTGCTTTGACCACGTCAGAGTGGGAAGTGAGACAGAGATATACAAGCAACAGAAAGAACAATTGTAACTACCACCAGTAAGACGCCTGAGGGCGAGAAGAAAATGCCGGCTCCATATATGCAGATCTAGGTGATGATCCAGTCTTCTCCATATATGAAGAACACGACACTGACCTCATCAGACCCTGGATAGCTGTTGAGCTGGTCAAGTCATCATTGTGATGTCAGAACAACATTGTAATGTCGGAACAGGCCAGCTCCATATATGGAGATCTTGGGGTTTGTTGAGGTCGGATCAACATATGGAATGAATTCTGTATTGGCCATATATGGAGCGTGTCACGAGGCTTGACGGATGCAGGTTTTCATAGTAAACTGCGACCTACGGTCACAACAATGACATTATGTGGTGGCACTTTTCAATGTTCCCGCGCCACATGATCGCCAATGGAATGCGAATGCTCATTCTTGATTATATGAAAAAATGTACACCCTCTGGCCAATTACAATTATTGGCCATGCTATTTTACATTACACACTTGAACTTGCACAACAAGCATGCCGACCTCCTGTTTTGTGTATTACACTCGGAGTAATACGAGTAAGTGAAACGGAACCAGATGTGAGAGAATACAGTGATAAAAGTTAACACTTAACTTCCTTGCTTGATGTAACATTTTCAGTTACAGTTGGACCGAAGTTCTGAAGGTGGTGAAGATGATGAAGAAGATGGGAGTGAGGAAGCCAGAAACAATGGATTTGTAAGCTTTATAATGAACATTATATGCCAACCTCCAACAATTCCATTTGATATTTGAATAGATTCCTGAACTCATCTCTGCAAGTTGCTTTTGATTCAGACTCGGCTGTTCAGACAATCTAACGGTACCTAATCGTTTCTCTCTCGCAGAAGAGGAGAAAGACTGTGAAGAGAGGGTTTTCCATCAGCCTACATAAGGTACAGGAGATAATGGTGCTCTTTGCTATGTGTATTTTGACAATAACAGATCTACAAGCCAAAACGTCACGATGTGAGCTTGTAGATTGGGTATTTTCGGCAAGTAGAGAGGGAAAAAAAGGAGCGGGCCATCTGTATTGAACTATTGGACAACGGTTTCACAGTGGTCTTTGATTTGTAATTGTATTATGAAACTTTGTCTTTGATAGAAGCAAGAGGACCATGGGAATTCACCTCGGAGAGGCTCCAATAAGGTACAGGTATTTCATGTTCATGGTATTTGAGTGTCTATGAAACTGTCGATGCATTATTTTACAGTGTTTTCTCTATATCTTTCAGGAGAATCCGCATCATAAACTTAATGGTGAACATGGCCAAACGCATCAGAAAGAGCCACAGGTAGTGTACTGAAAGGGGTGCAAACGTTAACTTTCAAAATGGCTCAACTCAAGATTGTGTGTGTGTGTGTGTGTGTGTGTGTGTGTGTGTGTGTGTGTGTGTGTGTGTGTGTGTGTGTGTGTGTGTGTGTGTGTGTGTGTGTGTGTGTGTGTGTGTGTGTGTGTGTGTGTGTGTGTGTGTGTGTGTGTGTGTGTGTGTGTGTGATTTACTTGCTAGCCACACTGGAGCTGACTGCAGGCCTTATTCGAGAGCTTATGTTGAGCAGTCATAATACGATAACTTTATTTATTCTGGTTTCACCCTCAGGATGAAAACTTTAATGATATAGGAGGAGGAGCAGTGGGCTTCACTTATCCGTCAACCAGCAAGGTAATGAATATTAACATCTCATTCTAAAGTAAACCCTTGTTGGGAGGGGGTGGGGGGGGGGGTATTTCCATACTGTTTAAAGGAATGCATATGATCTCAGTTGTCCCTTAAAGCTCTTGGAAGTATGAGTAACTCAAGCGACATATAGTGACTTTCATTACCTACTGTATATATGGATATTGTGTGTAGAGCCTATTGAAGAATAGCACTTGAAATCGCCTTACTGTATCTCCTCATTGCGCAGTATAAACTTTTCACGCCTCGTATCCTTTACTTTCCATATCACAATATTATGTATCTCAGGCTGCTATCCTGGATGACGCAAGCCCACAGAAGGGATGGGATCTAGCCTCAGTTGGCGTAACGGAAAATGAATATCTCGCTGGAATTGAAGACTGCAAACCTGTAATTATTATCATTATTTGAAATAAAGGATACTGTGGCACTTTCCGATAAAACGCTACAGACATTCACTACGTAACTACACAATATAAAGAGAGCTCAGGTAAACCATTCTTTTATTTTTATTGTATTTTTCTTAGAAGAAAACGACAAAGGGGAAACGGTTGTCTGTGGGTCGACGCAAATCTAAGGTGCAGTAATTATTCTGCAAAGTAACTGGTTGCCTTCTTTACACTAATGTTTCCCCAGAGATTTAGTGATTCATTTGTGTCGTTTAGGATGACATGTTTGATGAAAAAAGCCCTCCGAGATGCAGCGTATCAACAGGCGAGATGGACGACGATGAACAGAATGGGATGGACTACTGCAAACCGGTATCATGTTTCTCCATGCATTATCATAAACTTCCATGCTGTTCCATGCCACTTACTTTACGTCTTTGTATCTGCAATTGCTTTTCATTTTCTACTATAATAACATTAACAATAGTCCCCTTTAGTTGTGTTTGGGGTATTTTTGTCACTGTACATGCACATAACGTGACATTTTCCTATCCCAACTACTGGGAGCTTTGGGCACTATTAATACAGGGACACTTTGACGTACAGATTGGGTGAACCGGCGATCTTATTATTATCAGATGGCCTCTCCACCCACTGACCTATGCCCATCACAGACTACTACTGTACCTTATATGCTAGGAATCTTGTTTACATGATCCTTCATATCATTGGTCTGGAAGCACTCTAATCCCATGGTCACTTGTCCTTATGTGGTTTGACAAAGTGTTCATGGAATTTCCTTTCTACTTTTAACTTGGTACATTGACTTGGATAATAGAGTCTGCATCATGCTGTTGTTGTGATTGAAATAGTTGTACAGTTATAATGGTAATAATTATAAATACATTATGACCAGTTGAACTGCTTGATTATGAACAAAATTGATAATGAGGCCAGCTCAAAATATACAACACAGAGGACCAATAACATTCATTGTTGTCCAGACTACTTTAGGACTAAATAGTGATGTGGTATGTGCTAATGGTACTGGAAAAAAACACAGTAAGTCTGGAACAACTGCATTGTGTTCATACCAAAGTCTCATGACTTTTTAGACAAGTCTAGCCAAAAAACTTGACAGGAGAAAATACAGTAGTTTTTGGAATTAAATAAAGCATCCATGGCTTCTCAGTGGCTACAGAAATCGGTTAATAATTTTAAGGTGAATTCGTCCCCTGGAAATTAAGTAATTGAATGAAATGAACAAACAAGGTATGCTTTTGAAAAAGGTCAGCACTATAGTCGAGTGTACTGTGAGGCCAAAGCACAGGTATGGTCTTTTAAGGCATTGTCCTCCTATTACAGAGTGATACAAAGGTTTAGGTTTATTTCTAACATTTTGGCTTCCTTCATCAGAAGAAGCACTTCAAACACAAAGGGGCTATTCATCGGAAAACCAAGAAAACCCAGGAAACCATCCTTCATGACAGCTGCCATATTCGTTTGAGCCACGAATCTCCTCATTGGGCATCCGGAGTAAGTGTTGAGGTTGTTGACTAATCTTGTTTATTACAACACAAAATACTAGTGTGTGTGTGTGTGAGTGTCCGCCCTGAAACTGGGAGGTCGGGTTTCGATCCCCGGTCGGGTCATACCAAAGACTGTAAAAATGGAACCCAATGCCTCCCTGCTTGACACTCGGCATCAAAGGGTTTGATTGCGGGTCAAATCTACTAATCAAATGATTCCCGAGCGCGGCGCACCGCTCCAAGAGATGGGTCAAATGCGGAGTACAAATTTCACTGCGGTAACGTGTGTGACAAATCGTATGACTTTGACTTTGACTTTGATATATGTTACAGTGGCCTCCCGTTCGCCGTCATTTATTGGGGGGCTCCCTTAATTAAAATCCATGCGACATTCTAGCCTTGATCATGTCCAGGAGATGTACATCAAGCCACCTCACGCTAGAGAAATAAGAGATACTGTAGGCTCTTTTGGGCCACATTGGTTGGTAAGGCATTAACGTAAATGTAATGGCTCCCCGTTAAGCAAAGAATTTACTTCAAAGTACTCCTTACCACCTACAAGGCACTGCACAACCTGGCTCCCCCCTACCTCTCCGCCCTCCTCGAGCCACATATCCCATCCCATCTCAGGTCCAGCGACGCCGGCCTCCTTGTGATCCCCAAGAAGATCAGGCTTAAAACCTGGAGCGACAGGGCTTTCTCTGTGGCCGCCCCCACCCTCCGGAATGCTCTCCCCAAACACATCAGAGATGCCCCCTCACTCCCTACCTTCAAAACAGCACTGGAAACCCAAAATAAGGAGAACATTGGGAATCCAGGTTAAAACTTAATATAGGTCTTCGTGAAACAGGTTAAAGATCAAAGTGACAATCAAGAGACATAGCAAGACATCTTGGTAGCGGCAGGGTTTGCATCCCTACCTAGGTGCATTTGTTTAATTAATTGATGGTTTATATTTCATTTCACCAGGGGGTGTTTCTAGAAGATGGTTCTCCTCGGAAGGGAGGAGATCTATATACTGCTGGACAACTGGGTGGGGATGAAGATGAATACTGCAAACCAGTAAGTTGTATTGTTGTTGTTACAGTAGGTTCACTGGTAACAGTTATTTCATTGCATAATTGTGTATACACGATATTAAACTTTTAATTTTGATGTTTAATCAAATCTTATGGGTCCATTTTTAAATGAAAATACCAGGTTTTTTAATATTAATCTCACACTACTCTCTCTTCAGCAGAAGAAGCCATTGAAACTCAAAGGCCTTAAAAAGCATAAAGCCAAGGTGGGTTGTGTGTGTGTGTGTGTGTGTGTGTGTGTGTGTGTGTGTGTGTGTGTGTGTGTGTGTGTGTGTGTGTGTGTGTGTGTGTGTGTGTGTGTGTGTGTGTGTGTGTGTGTGTGTGTGTGTGTGTGTGTGTGTGTGTGTGTGTGTGTGTGTGTGTGTGACTTGCGTTACTTGCGCACACACGCATTTGCGCCTGTATGCATTAGACAATTATTCATATAATGTATGAATATAATGTATAAAGGATATCGATAATGTTAAAATGGCTTAGTTAAGACAATAGGATAGATTGATTGAATACTTTATTAGTCGGAAATGTAAACCGCACAAGGTAGAGTTTGAAAGAAGCCAGTGATCCACATTTTTAAGGGATGTTGTCGGGGCATTCCATGCACATTTTGGTGCCAGAGTATTAGAAGGAGAATTTCCCCATGTTTGTTCTATTAAATGGGAGGTACCATATCGTTGTCGCTCCCTCTAGTATTGTGGGTTTCTCCTGTCAAACAAGATTCCTAGCATATAAGGTACAGTAGTAGTCTGTGATGGGCATAGGTCAGTGGGTGGAGAGGCCATCTGATAATAATAAGATCGCCGGTTCACCCAATCTGTACGTCAAAGTGTCCCTGTAGGCAATGCCCCTTGGACTATCTTAAACAATCCCATTTTTAGGTGCTTAACCTGGTCTTCTACCCTGAACCATACCAGAGTAGCAAAATGTGTTTGAATTAGCTGTGATTGGGGTCTGTGGGGTTTGAGAACAACTGCTATAAATAGTTACTAGTGTAATGCATAGATATAGCTACAATTCTTTGATTATTTTTATTTTCCTTTCATTTTCAATCGTCTCCGCCAGACGTCTGCCCTTGCTATGTGCTGATAGATATAGAATAGAGTTTAAGTGGCCACAAAATTATTTTGATGCTACGTTTACAAATTTAGCTGGAGACCCGTCCCCAGTAACCTGACTTCGCCAGATTGCGGCAGTATTGAGTTCACCAGTTCCCTCCTCCTGCCTGCATCTGGGATCTCTCAAGCAGAAATGATGAACCCGGAAGCAGCGGGACAAACATTTGATATCTCCATAATAATTTCGAGTTGTAGTCTTGTTAGGTTGTGTTTACATTTGCGCTGTGGCTGCGCTTCAATATGTCATAAGTCTCGTGTTGATCCCGCCTCTAGCGGCCTCATACAGCTCAGTTCAGTTTCTGTTGTGCGACGGGCAGATGCAGCCACCTGCCTACCCGGAAATGTAGTCTCTGGGTTGTTTGACTCGTTTCTAACGCTTATTTTGTTACTCTTTGGGTATATTTGTATATTTCCACCTTCAGTCGATGCTTCATATCCATATGAGTCAAAAGGCCGGGGTGATCGGTTTATTTTTCAAACAGTTCGATCAGGTGATCTAAAATCCCCCTATGGAGATTACAATGCAAATAAAAAGTACACGAACCTGTGGACTGACGCCCTCTACCGACAGTGACGTCAGGACTTCGGTGCTCTATTGTCCTGAATATTACGGTTTTTTTTTTTACAATGGAAATATCATAAAAATAACGGGGTCGCATTATAATCGGGGACTAGATTATGTGACATAGTACGGTACTTTCCTGTCCTCATGCCACCAATCTCAGTGTGTACTGTGAAACACTCCAGCTCAATTTATACTCATCGCATTTGGAGAATTCTAAAGTAGTTGACATGCTGATGTCCACCTGATGTTTGTCTGTTCCCAGAGCAAGGCGAGGGCTCTGGACTCGCCTGAGGATCCACCGGGAGCTACCTCTAGTGACTACTACTCGGAAGCAGCACAGGTGAATGAATACACATGTCTTATGAACAGATTGTTTTTTTTACTCCTCATCACTGTCTGTGCATCACAGATGGTTAACAAAGAAGCATGTAAGACGAAGATGCATGCAAGGTATTTTAGAGAAGGACTTCAAGGTCATGAGATGAGATGTTTTGACAGGGTGATAACAGAATTGAAGGCTATTATGGTGTTATTGACTATATTGGGACCTAGGAACAAGGAAGTGGATACCACACAGCCCTAACAATGGGTGATTGACACCTCCTTAGGGTATGGTCACATGCACTTATAAGACTCTGAAAGGACCTCAGAAATAATTGTACACGAACATGATTAAATCAAATGAGATAAGATAAGACCTTTTTATTGATTCCGTTTTTCAATAGACTAGAAGGACATCGAGAACAAATTAATGAGCGGGTGCAAGAGTCTCCAAATGAGACGGTATACAAGTAACATCAACGATAAATTACAGCAATAGTAGAAAAAACATATTAAAAACAATACCAAAAGCAATACTAATAGTCATAATAGGGAGTAAGGGACTAGTTAATCTGCTTCTGTGCTTCTACCTTCATACCTGACCCTGTACAGTGTAAGTGAAGTGAGAGGACCTGGCTTATTGGCCATCATACTAAATAACTAAGTTCCAACAGCAAACCATGTTATTAAATAACAACATGGTTTGCAGTCGGAACTTCTGTTTCAGATGAACACTCAATAAACTTTGATGTGGTTAATAGAATGTTTGCAGTGCATCATTATGATTAATAATGATGGCAGAAGTGCTGTGGTCATACACACATTTTATTGAATTGAAGCATTTCTAAGGCCTAAATTCCTGGGCTGATATGTTATATACAACCCAAACCTTTCCATGTCAAGGACCCCCAAATTGACACTAATTAGCCCGCAAACCCCCATTACAAAATTATAAATAATAATAAGTAGGCTAACTACAGTTTAATTTCAATGGACTTCTATAGGCTGGCCTGCAGTGCACTGTTCTGTGGGGCTGCTGTCTCATTTGGGGGGCGTGAAATTTGTAGTCCTCGTGTGTCTCTATAAGAGGAGATTTTTACGGCTCTAAGTAGTGATTCTTTTTTCGTTTAATTTCAAGGAGCCTCAGTTTGACATGCATATTAGTCTACAGACCCCCATTTAATGGAATTTCTATCTCTGGGACCCCAATGTATATTGTAAAATCGAAATTAATTTAACTCTGACCGTGTACAAATGGACCTTCCATTTGGTTCCATTTGTACACTCTGAGTTACAGACGCATAAGGGTCCATTTGGTTCCTAATTATCATTTAGCTGGTGACCCCCTGGAACTCTCAAGGACCCCTAGGGGTCTTTGGGAACTACTGATATACAGTACATCTACAGTACATGTTGTATACACACACACACACACACACACACACACCCTCATCGGTGGCATAAATTGGGCCAGGCTCCTTTTATCTTCCTATTTGTCAGAGTCCGACTGAGCTGTGAATTCGTTCCACACGCGCAGCCCCACACACACACACACACACACACACACACACACACACACACACACACACACACACACACACACCCCTCATATACATGTGACATAACTGGTTCAGCTGCATCAGTGGGATGTATACAGTTTAGAAAGACCAGGCAATGGAAATACCTTACTTAGTAATTAGAGCCACAGCTGTGTGTGCACTGTGTCAATGTGCTGGTGGTCGACGCCAAATACCTTTACACACAACGCAAAGGAGAATTTCTCACCCACTCTTATTTTTTCTTCTATCACACAGGCGGAGTGGTTAGCTTCCCAAAAGGATGAGCGTTTGACTGGATTGGAAGAAGTCGACGAGGAGGAGGATGAGGAGGACGAGGATGGGGTCAGTTTCAATCAATTAATCAAACTCCTTTTTTTTGTTTTGTTACTAAAAAAGCAATACAATGTGCTTTTAAGATGAACGTGTACAGATAAAATGTAGGTAAAAGTAATAAAATAAACAGACACAAAACAAACACGTGCACTAATTTGACAAGGCAGGTGGCATCGCAGAGATATTGTGATCGGTTTGTCTGTCTGCACTCTGCAACTAATCTTGCGTACTACTAGGCATGTCATGCTGCCAGCAAGCCAAAGACGGCACTGTCAGAATATTTTTCAAATCTGTGACTGTCATTTTTGTGAATTTATTAATCACAGAGCAATCGTCCCTTCAGGGCTATAGGATACACGACCCGCGAGGCTCACGTCGTTAATGTTGCCTGCGGTCTTTTTGCTGTTTTATTAGGATCAAAGTGTGCTTGTATGTGCTGCAGCCATTCCGTTTGTACAGCGTGTGCTTGTGTTACAGGACACCGACAGCTTGATGGAGTGGTGGAACACGGTGGAACGTAAGTCTCTTCTACTGTAAATAAATGTCATGCTGTACTTTGTAACAATTGCTATCGCCTTTGATGCATGCCACATGAAAATTATGTCAATCAAATTCAACTGGATGCAACTATGATCTTTGTTTATTATAGTAGGTAGTAGGTACTAGCCTTAAGCCTGATTTATACTATGTTACGCACGTGTGTGTTGCTCACTGAAAACATCAGCGCTACACATTTTGAGCTGACTTAACCCATTCTTGGCGGGAACCCCTTTTGGTGTTATAACCCTTCTGGACGGGAACCCCTCTTGGGGTTCTGTTTAGTATGTACAGTATTCAGAAATTAAAAATATTTGATGCTGCTATATAAATATTTGAAGTTTTTCAGAAAACTTAGGTCAGGATTTAGAAGGCATTTTAGAATCGGCGTCAGGCCAAGGTGGAAATGGTGTATACTATCTTGATTTGACTAATCTCCTTCCAATCTTCATCCAAGTCTACACACCCACATCCAGGGCTTCACTCAGCATTCACTACGCACCCTGAAGAAGACACATTTTGCTAAAACACAAGTTTGCTTTTTTCTTTTCTTTTTAATAGAATGGGATGAGGTGACATCAGACGATGAAGGCACTTGCAAAACCATGGAGGAAGATGAGTCCAAGTATGTTGGGAATATAACCACTTCCTTCCCGTTTTAAAACACTGCAGTGATTCTAAAACCTTTTAATTTCACGGACCCCTAGTTTACTATGCATTAGGCCACGGACCCCCATAACTCTGAGAGTGTACAAATCGAACTGAATGCATACACGGTACATTTGGTTCCATTTGTACACTCTCAAAGTTTATAAATTATTTTAGCTCGAGAGCCTCCTGGCACCCCTTCAAGGGGGGGATCCTGTACACCACTAAGAACCACTGATATACTGTACTGAACAATAGATGATCAGAATCAGATATATGGTTTATCTACCAACCTTTCAGCCTTT
Organism: Electrona antarctica; assembly: GCF_951216825.1. NCBI lineage: Eukaryota > Metazoa > Chordata > Actinopteri > Myctophiformes > Myctophidae > Electrona > Electrona antarctica. The sequence continues at coordinate 17,957,093 of NC_136802.1, forward strand.
TGCGTTTCATACATTGTCATCATCATTATCAATAGTCCATATTTCTGACTTATTACATGCCTCTGTTGATTGCTCGATTCTGATTGGTCAATCGTGGCATCTGTTTCTCATTATGATGTTGTTTATCCATTTCTGCCTCCATTTGTGTTGCTATGGAAATGGAAGCCTGCAAGCTAATATATATATATATATATATATATATATATATAAATCAACACTTTTTTATTTTGCTGTAGCTGTGTTAAGCTTTTGCTGGTTTTGCTGTCTGTGAAGTAGCTCTATAATAAGCAGGATCATGCACAGTGAGGTTACTGTCAGGGTTTATCTTCAAATAATGACCACTTTACTACCTTACTGCCCAGCTCCATACTTGGCGTGCATTACTAACCATTACTAGGGGGGTGCTTTACTTTATTGTTTGGCTTTGCACTGTTTACTTTTTTTCCCCCTCTTGTCTATCTTATGACAAGACTCAGTGATACACTTTATGACGCACTGATTGACTGTATATAGACACCTTATGTTTACCCATGTTTGCTTTGTAGTATTTTTATTATTATTATTATTATAGAGGGTATGCGCGTGACATCATCATCAAAAACCCGGAAGTTATGCGCAAACGCCTACTGAGTGGCAAAAAACTACTTTCTGGCCTTTGCAGCCCATTCATCTACTCAGAAAAGTAGTATTTGATTGCATTAAACAACGTTAAACAAGTTTAAACTCACTTTGTCACTCACTTTGCCACTCGATTTGCCATTCACTTTATGCATGTGCATATACCCTCTATTATTGTTTCTTGATGTATCTTGTCTTTCTTTGCCTTGTTTCTACTATACTACAGTACTTTATTTTATTTTATATACTTACATGTAAGTTGTAACCTTAACTGCTGTGCTGCCACCCGCGGGGTAATAAAGGTATCTTATCTATTACCCTTCTCAGGGCTTTCCAAGCGCTGGCCGACAAGGTTCACCGCGGCCTGCAGGTTTTCAACAAGGTGTTCACCGAACACGCCGAGGTCCTCTGGCAGTACATCATCACGCTCCATGCCATCGCGGAGGACATCAGCACCTTCCACAAGAGGGCCAAGGTCGCCAGCATCACCGGCGGCACGACCACGGCCGTGGGCGGCGTGACGGCCATCGCCGGCCTCGCCCTGGCTCCCTTCACCTTTGGCGCCTCGCTCATCGTGACCGCCATCGGGGTGGGCGTGGCCACGGCCGGTGGGATCGCCTCGGCCTCTGCCACCATTTCAGACAACGTTAACAACATGCACGACCGCAAAAAGGTTTGAATTTGAATCGTGTTTTTTACCCTGCATCTTAATGTAACTGTGAAACTGTGAAATCAGACTTGCTCATTGGCTGTTGGGCTTTGTTGACAGTGAAAGAAGAATGCACATACAAAGTGACCCCACGCTTGATGGGGCATGAACTGGGATGCTAGAGATTTTCTGCTTTTAAATCATTAAAACACCTAAGCTGCAAAAGTGATTATCATTTTTCCCCAGCTTATTGATATCCTCTTGACGAGATACGATATCCTCTTTTCAGGAAATGGGGCCATATCGTGCACTTTTCAGCTATTAAACTTGGGTCCACTGTATCTCTGCTTCTTTCCTTCCCTTCCTATAGGTGGAGACGGTACTGCTGGACTACGAGAACCACCTGCTGGACCTCGTGAAGATCCTGCACTTTGTCAACGAGGGCCTCTACCGGCTGCGGGGCCACTCCTTCCTGAGGGGCGGCAATCAGCATTACTCTGAGGACTGGGAGATCCGCAGGGCCGTGCAAATGATCAGCCTGGTCGACGGGCCCGCGAGGCGGGCATCGGACATCACGGACGACGCCCTGGCCTCGGTCATGGGACTTTTCACGGGCATGGACCGGTACTTCCTCAAGGACTCGCGTGAGCTAAAGAAGGGCTGTAAGAAGGAGGTGGTGTCTCAGATAAAGGATATCGCTAACATACTCAACAATGGGTTGGTGGAGCTCAACGCCATCCGGGAGGAACTGCAGGATAACAATGGCAACTATAGAGCCTCTGTGGACAAGGTGTTTTAAATGTCTGTCACTGCCCCCCTCTACTGGTTAAATCGGGAACTACTGTTTTTGTGTTTGTGAATGATCAGATGTTAAACTGTTGATATGGGTGAACAACGATAGACGTGACCAAAACATATGAGGGTCATTTTTTTACTGCTACTAATGAGTAATCTGACACAACCTGTAGGCTACTTTGTTGTGAATGTATGTTCATATAAAGCAGCAGTAGCAATTTGTGCTGTGTGCGCATGTGTGCTGAAGAGACTTTGAATGTTGCAACTGTGGTGTGCTTTCTCTTTTGTCATACAGTAGAGTATATTCCTTATTGCACTGATGGAAGAGTTGGCAGAATCGTCAAATAGATGTAGCTTCCAGCTTGGAAGTATTTATTTGTTAAACAATAAACGTTGCTGTTATTAGGGGGGGGGGGGGGTGCTTTTAATTTTTTTTCTTGATACCAATGCAATTTAAATGACACTTTGTAAATCAACTCTACACATGCCATGTAAACTTTGATTCAAGTTAGGAATGGGGTTGCTTTCTTTCCAGAACATTTGTTTTTTGTACAAACATGTTGAGGCTGTTCTGTATATTACTGGACATTATAGGTTAATTATAATATCTTAACGCTTTTTGCACATAAGGCCTTTTGCACAATTCACTGTTTTCTGTTACATATCAAGTACCAAAATTCTGGCAACTTTCATGTGTGCATGTGTTTGTCTGTCAGCATTGAAAAACTCATATTTATGCTTGTTTTAATGTGAACCGCCAATACCTATCACTGTGCTGGTGATGACTTTATGAATAAATATAATTCTGAATCTATTTGGTGAATTTTGCTCCTGTTTGGATGCAAATGATGGATACTGGCATTTATCTTACTTTAATACATTGTAACGTGACATGTCACTGAACAAAAAACATCTCTACTTCATGCGGAGCAGAAATATGTAATATGTATAATCTACAATAGAGAACTTGGATACAGGTGATGAATGAGAAGCAAAAGGAGGAAGTCTGCACAAAGTTTTGAAATGGCGTGCAGACTTCCTCCTCTTGCAGTTTATTTATTTTGTTCGAGCACCTGTTGAATTTACTGGAATGTGCGTGCAGCCGTGCACCTCCACCACAACTTAACAGTGACACAAATGCTGCTGCAAAACAATAACACAAACGGCTAGGGATGTGAATTATTGATGAATGCATTAATAGTTAATTGGTAAGTTTTGATAAGCTTATCGATCGATTAACAGGTTAGTTGATAAGCGGCATTTTTGTAAAAAAATCGGACAATCTTAATTTCCATCAATGTCTATTGTCTAACATACAAATCTACATTTTGCCTATATACAGAAATAATACAAAAGGCATATTATATTCCTTAATCAAATATTTATTTGACCATTGACTATACAGGGCCAGGCAATGGCAACTTTCTATGTGCGTTCCTCTGCCACACGTGCCCAGACAGCATTACATTCACAGAAAACCACCCAATGATAGAACCGCATCATTTTAGATTATGATTAGTTATTAACTGAAGTTTAATGGACTAATTTCTTAATGGCGATTAACGATTAACTATTAACATCCCTACAAACAGCAGTATGTTGGCAAGAGAAGAGAGACTGACTTGGAAGTGTGGGTAATGTTGAAACAGTGTTTCAACACAGACTGCTGCTTTACTGTGGGCTCTGCTGAGCAGGTTAACAATGGGACAGGACTGTAAAGGTGGTTGCACACCGGCCGCGTTTTTCGGAAAACCGATGGAGAAACGCTGCTAAAAATCCGAATTCGCATCCGATTCGCGCCCGGTCTGTGGAGACCTTTAGGATCCGTTACAGGAACCTGACTGCCTGGACATTAACGGATACGCTTTATCTGCACATGTTTTAAACCTTGGATCAAGACGTCATGAATAATGTATTATCAAGGCTACACAGCCTAAGCCTATATAAATACACATAGCAGAGAATGAGATGTATGAGCTGAATTTGTGTTTGATGGACCCAATTTATATAGTATGAGTGAAGAAGATAAAACATTTACTCTGACAAACAAACTTTTTTTTTTGCCCGTAGGTCGCAGATTACTATGCAAAACCCGTCCGTCGCTCAGTCCATATTTAAATTAAGGCCTGGCCCTATCTAGGCCCTCATCAAACCCTGTAGGCCTACACTCAAGACACTGCCCGCGCTGCCACCCTTAGATATCGATATACTGTATGGAGCTGACCTGTTCTAACATTCCATATGTTGATCTGACCTCATCAAACCCTGTACTGGGCGGCGGTGGCTCAGGGGTAGAGTGGCCGGATGGCAACCGCAAGGTTGCCTGCTCGAACCCGGGCTCCCCCAGAGTTAGTGTTGAAGTGTCCTTGAGCAAGACACTGAACTGCTCCCAATGTGCTGGTTGGTGCCTTGCATGGTTTCCGCCGCCATTGGTGTATGAATGTGTGTGTGAATGGGTAAATGTAATGCACAATCTATGTAAAAGCACCTTGGATAAAGGTGCTATATAAATTACCATTTAGGCTACCATTTTTGTACACTCAAGACATGCTCCATATATGGCCAGACCTCATCAAACCCACTCAAGACACTTCCCCCGCTGCCACCCATAGATCTCCATATGGAGTTGACCTGTTCTGACATTCCATATGTTGATGTGACCTTGTCACCTCATCAAACCCTGTACACTCAAGACACGCTCCATATATGGCCAGTACATAATTAATTCCATATGTTGATACTGAACCCCCATGCCAAAGCACCAGCACTCGCCCAGCAGTCTGCCGTCACCCAGGCGGATGCGTGCACGTGACCTTGGTAGGTCGCTAGGGAGCATTTTAAATTCCAAAATGAAGTGGGCAAAGTTTGGTAAATTAATTGAGATTTTTTGTTTGTGTATAGTGCATTTAGCGTATAGAATAATAAAATGTAAAACAAATTCAAGTGCACCAAATTCTGTGTGTTTTGTTTTGGCATATGTATTTGAAGGTCATTACATCATAGGGATACTCGAGACGACCACGCCCAGATACAGGTGTACGGAAAGAAACTATACGTTGGGGGCGGTGCTCTGACTGAATGGAAGGACAAACTTTTCTCCTGAGAGAAAAGTTTAAACAGACGCGGCGCTGCATGCCTGCCCTCAGTGCCCTGGCCAAGATAGACCTAAACGCATCAAATGTCAACCTGAACCTGGCGTTATTGTTGTAGCATTTAGCCAAACAGAAACCTGCAGTCCATGAAATCAGAGTAGAGTAGACGGAAGACAGAGAGCAAACTATAACTCAAGTAACCGAACCGCGGCGGCCCACTTTTGTGGTGTTTGTTGTCTTCTGGTAAAACCTGTTTGACTTTCCTCGCTACTCGCAGCCAAGTGAAGTGACTCAGACGGAGACCTTCTCCTCCGTGACCGTGCTCTCTTTAAAAGTTTATTTTTGTGTCGGTTTTAGCCAGTTTTTTATTTTTTATTCTACAGTACACCGAGGTAGGTTTCCCATATTACGAGTCATACTATTGTGTTGTTGGCGTGGTGGCCTGGTGGCGTTCGTTTGCATGTGAAGCATTCTTTCCTGTAGTGTACAGTATGTGTCACAAAAGAGCGCACCGCGTACGTAGCAGGCAGGCTTATGGCGCAGACCATAGCTGATCTACAAGCTCACAAAGCGGTCAGTCGCGACCCCGTTGTGCGCTTGTAGGTCGGCTATTTTCGCCACAGTCACTGGTCAGCCAGCTGGTAGGGATAGCAGCCAGCCGGTCACAAGGCATTTTGTAAAACAATTGAACGCATTGTGTTGTTGACACTTGACAGCTGACTGCTGCTGCATATTGGGTATTATATTAGTCCATGGTGGTTCTAGGTCGGATAAAAGTTTTGTGGATATTCGTGTTAAAGGTAAAAGTCTCTCTCTCTCTGTGTGTCTGTAGGAAACTGAACATGTTTCGAAGGGATAAAGGCAGAACAGGAGCAACGACCCCAGCTGTCCCCCCTCGACCCAGCAGGGAGGTACTGTGTGTGTGACTGTGTGTCTCTAATGAATACAGGTGCTTTATTGCAAGAGAGTGCTGCTTATGTGGCAACATGTCATGTGTCACCAATTATGTAACATAAACAGTGGAATCATCATTGAGGGATGTTGAAAGTCTTGGACACATTTCTCAAGTTTCAAAGTAGTCCTAATTATTTCATACAAATGTTGGTTCTGGTCAAGCAGCATTAGGTGTCTCATAACAACACATAAAGCTGAATTAGCTCTTCATTAAACCTCAGTTTTGCATTCACAATATGAATGTAGCCTATGCCGATTTTTCGATTGACATCTGTATTTATGAAATGCATACATACATAAACATACTGTGTGTGTGTATATATAGGCATTGACACTTAAGGGTTGCCCACCTGCCTCAGGCTGGTAAATAAAACTTTCGTGCAGGTAGAGTTTGCTTTCAGGTTGCCTGACAGGGCATGCAAGTGCTTGTTTGAGAGGGGACGCAACTGCATATAGTATACAGTAAACAGCAACACACATCTTCTGGTCTGTGGAATGTAAAATAAGAGCACTGTTTACCTATAATGTGCTGTTTTCACTGTTGCTACACTTAAAAATATAAAATAACAAGTGTGAACTGATTGTCATAAACTTTATGTAGGGGTGTAAGTGTTAAATTGAACGGTAATTCAAAATGTACCTATCATTTTATAATGGACGATTTACTTTTTGGCCAAGTGGGCATGGCCTTGGCTTTGGGCAAGTAGAACATGACCTGTACTTTACTTGCCCGACGGGCAAGTGCCTCTGAGACCTTAGTGTCAAACGATAATGCTCGAGTGATGTGGTGATGGTTGCGTTTGTGTTTTTTTACCTTTTTTGCTCTAACATATGGGAGATGTCATGGTTATTTTTGTCACCAGGAGCTGGACAACCCTATTGCACACAGTCTGAGTGAGGGAGAGATGGACACTAGCTCACAGGTAGAGATGCCTTTTTAAATCTGCTCTGATGAGGAAGGCTGAGGTCGAAACATGTCAAGTGTTCTCAATAAATAAGAACGTGTACATGAGCCAGTCTCGCTTTCCTTTTATTGTGGAGTGCTGCTTTTTCCACTTCGGTGGTATTTGAACTTAGGTAGAGAGATCATCAGTGTTGCCATGTCCGCTTAATAATACTATATGAGTCCATCCATCCATCTTCAACCGCTTATCCGTAGTCGGGTCACGGCTCCACCAGAGAGCTCTAGACTTAAGAGCAACATTAGTAACCTCCTCCTGGGGGATCCCGAGACGTTCCAAGGCCATTGAGTCGATGTATTTCCTCCAACTGCGCCTTGGTCTGCCCCGGGGTCTCCTCCCAGTGGGACGTGCCTCGAGGACCTCCCTAGGGAGACACTCGAGAGGCATCCTAACCAGATACCCGAACCACCTAAGCTGGCTCCTTTCCAGGCGAAGAAGCAGCGACTCTACTCCGAGTGACTGAAATTCTCACCCTATCTCTAAGGGAGATGCCAGCCACCCGTCGAAGAAAACTAATTTCGGCCGATTGTATTCGCGACCTTATTCTTTCGGTCATGACTCACACTTCATGACCATAGGTGAGAGTAGGAACGGAGATTGCTCAGTAGACGGGGAGCTTTGCCTTCTGGCTGAACTCTCTTTTCGTCACAACAGTGCGGTACAGCGACTGCAATACCGCTCCGATTCCCCGGCTGATCTCCTCCATCCACTGATATGGATGGAGTGACTTCTGTAAAATGGCTTATAAATGTTGGTGGTTGTGTTTTTATTTTTTTATGTAGTTGCTTATTTGGGTTTGCTTCCTAAATGTTGTTTAAACCAGTGGTTCTCAAACATTTTATGTCGCCCCCAAATTAATGTATTTGTCTACAAGCTCACAACGTGTTTGCAAATATCCAATGCTCATGTGGCCTAGGCGCTTCTTTTGTGCCTGTTTTCATAGACTAGTAGTTGCTTATTTCTCCAGCAACACTGGTAGAGATGGAGAGACGGACACGCACAACAATAACCCAGTATACCAATAAGTGTAATTGTTTCTTGCAGGAGAACAACAGTGATGTAAAGAGTGAGCCTTTACTAAAGAAGAACAAGGTGAGAGCATACAATATACGACCCCCCCCCCCCCCCCCCCCCAACACACACACACACAGTACACACACTTTAATAATTTGAGCAAATACATCGGAGGTATAAAGCCTATACAAATAGTCTTGTGTTGTTGGTTAGAGTGTCCGCCCTGAGATTGGGAGGTTGTGTTTCAATCCCCTGGCCGGGTCATACCAAAGACCATTCAAAAAGAAAACGTGACTCGATGCCTCCTTGCTCGGCACTTGGCATCGAGGTCTGGATTCTCCCACATACTAGTGTCATGTCCAGGGGGTGTACTCATAGATATTCTAAAAAATAGATGCCTCATTGGCCGCTGCAGTTCATTGGAGAGACGCGTCTCCCAATGAAGGCAGGAAGTCAAGCGGAAGTGCAGTGCTGAAGGATTTTTTTTAAACAAATCTTTATAACAATCATGACATACAATACAATACAACATCAGAGCCAGGGGGGATTACTAACAGAAAACATTAAAGAAAGCAACAAATCAACAGTTCTCCGCAGCTTTCTTATTTAGAAGTGCTGAAGGCATTTGCTGAAGGCACACTGCGTCTCTGCCCAAGTGACGTCACTCATGCGACGACTCCTCCATGTCTCTCGCTGTCACTCAAGTGACTACTGGCCAATCACAGCGAATCTTTTCCGGGACTTCCGTTACGCACGCATTGAAGGCAAATGCTTTGCAAGGAATCTTGGGAAAATTGTGCCTTCAATTGTGACACCAGAGCCGGAAGAGGTGTCTACGTTTATATGTCTATGGGTGTACTTGTCTGGGGGAGGTATAGTTGTACATAAAGCCACCTCATGCCACAGAAACAGGAGATAGGCTCCTGAGTCCTGCCCTATAGGTCACATGGCTCGGGAACCATTCATTCCCAAGGCTTCCGACTTACTATACTAAACCTTTTAATACTGTAGTTAAGTCTTCATCTATTCTAGACCTTTTATACTGAAGTTAAGTGTCTTCATCTATAATCATGTGATAAAGGGTTCTGTAAGTTACTTTTATTCATCCTCACCATTCTTCAAAGCTAGCTGATCCTAAAAGTAAAGTCTTACAAACCTTGTTCTCAACATTGATACATCACTTCACAATGAAACATCACGTCCGTTTTATTGTATTGATGAAATATGCATGTTTTTCAATTTAGAGCACAGGAGTGATGGGGGTCATGCAGAAGGTCAACCCATTCAAATCCACCTCACAGGTAACTATCATATGATGTCAGATATGCAAAGCAAGTAGAAAATAACCATCAGATGCTAAGCATTTTCTTTTCTTTTCCTTCTCAATTTAGAAGAGCCAATTACTCAATTGTATTTTTATTTTCCCAATTCCCTACACATTTCTGTGAAGTCTTACTGCCCTCTATTGGCTCACCTGCCAGTTAGGAAGGAGGTCACTGAGATCCCTTTTCCATCAAAAGAACTTGTTCCGTTCTTTATTTTTTATGATGGTTTATATCACATCTTCCAAACTGAATAGTGGCACGCCCACTGTGGTTCCCACTTCAGGGCAAGAAGTATTATTTGGTTCCAGTTCTCAGCTGTTCCTGAGAGAATGTAGTGCCTCCCTCACCATTCAACACAGGCGTCGCCCCAGGTTATAGGAGTCACTAGAGATCCCTTCCCGCCCTACTTGTATGGATGCTCGCCTAAGCCGGAGGCATTGCGGATGATGTGTACCCCTATTCTCCACAGTGTTGTATCCCAAAATGGGGATACCAAGTTCAAAGTGTTTAACCAGCCGGTGCTATGGTTTACTTTAAATCACAAAATCCAACATCACCATTGAAGCTTCTTGTTGGTTTTAGGTCTCTCCCACGGTCAGTAAAGCTTCTTCGTCAGAATCACTGACATCACTGGAAAGGAGAAATGCTTCAGATTCCACACAGGTGAATAGAACACATTTCAATCATATATTCCAAGAGCTTTACTGTGAGGTTTCTCTGACAAAAACAGTACCTTTTATAATCGAAGTTCAGCTTTGGTTTCGGTTTTCATGTGAAGAGTGTACATTTTCTCACGACTTGATCTAATCGTTTCTTTTCCACATTGTGTAGAACCCTGGCAGACTGAAAGCAGCCATGCAGAAAGTCAATCCATTCAAGTCAACGTCACAGGTCAAAACACACTACTGTACATCAAACAACACACAGGGGTTTTTATTATGGGTTCTTCTGTAAAATTACACTTTAAAGCAAAAGGACACTTATAGAAGTTTGTGTAGTTACTTTGCCATGATGTAACTCCAAATATTGGCGAGATATTGTCAATGGTTGGATTGATAATTCAAAATAGTCTCCTCACTGACCTACATTGCACAGAGAAACGTGTCTAGCACACGAACATACACAAGTAAAACGGGTTCTGTGTAACATTACTTGGAGTAAGTTGACATTTTTATGAAATCAAAAAACGAACTTGTCTGACATTGTAATATTGCAGATTGACAGAATCCACTTTGTTTGCATTAATGTACTGTACCAGTCTGTATAGTATTGTACAGAGTAGACTAGTACATAATTGGGTTAGGGTTAATGTACTAGTGCACATAAATGAGCATATATCAATGCTTTTGGCAACCACTGCAACGCAGTGGTTCTCAACCTTTTCAGGCCACGACCCCCCCCCAAAATAATCGTATTTAAACTAGGGACCTCCCACCCTGATCACTAGATCACTGGAAGTACTGTAGCAGAGGAAAAAAAGAAACTCCATGCCGAGCGTGTTTTTTTGTTTACACCTGTTGTAGATGATGTGGGAATTAAGTCCACAGAATGTTGACACTGTCCCATCCTGCTTACGCAGCATGTAATTTGATGCCACCTGCCTTCTTAAAGACATAGGGCAGTATTATGTACCAGGTCTTATGACTTAACACATTTTGTGCCCAAAACGTCTGTGGACGTCCTGGGTATTACCGCACGTGCATAGCCCAAGACGTCTGTGGACGTCTTTGGAAAAAAAAAATATATATATATTTTTTTTTATTTTTTATTTTGATTTTATTTTAATTTAAAAAGAAATCTGAAAAATCATTTTTTTTTTTTTTTTTTAACACGTGGTGCCAAAGTTTGTGTTTTCGCCATTGAGAATGCATTTGGCGTTTAAATTAAATAACTCAAACTATAAAACATTTCAAAGTAAAAAGTTCCAGCATGTGTTTCCACAGTCAGCTGAATTATAAAAAATGTGAATGGATTTTCTAGGTGAAAGTGATTTTGGGCAGTTTTGCGTGGGCTCTCAATGTGTTAACTTAAGACCTGGAGGCGTGGTCAATGCTGTTTGGCCACTCAGAATAGCCAAATGGCATTGATCACGCCTCCAGGTCTTAAGTTAAGTAATAAAACCTGGTACTTAAGACACGCATAATACTGCCCCTAGTGCCCTATATATTTTGTTTCCTATTCTTCCGCCATTTGATTTTCTTTTATTTTTATTTGGATCTCTTTTAGCCTTTCGGCTAATCTTCCAAGAGTCCAGAAATAAATTAAAACATTACAGAATAAATTATATTACATTACAAAATAGTATTTGCATTTAAAAAATCACACCCGTGTGAACTGAGTGGTGTAAGGTCTTATATAGACTGATCAGCTGTGGTCTGACGTAATGTCTGACGTAATGAAATTCCACCCGTGTGAACTGGGTGACCATAGCAACCATGCTCATTTTTTGGTACGAACAGACAGACAGACACGTAAACTAACAAAGCCAGTTGTAGGAGTGGTTTACACCACTCAAAAATACATTACAAATTACACTGATACTAAAAGACCAGTGAGTCAAGTATTACAGCGTAACAAACATACCTATACCTCTAATCCTCTACTCATACAACCGCACACACTCACGCGCACACACAGGCACAGCATATGCCTGCCCACAGACGGATACAGTACATTCACCTACTGTATCTATAGTGGATTATGCATGGCAGGGTCGTCCTCTTCCCTGAGCCAGCTGAAAACCTGACCGCATACTGTACCAACACAGAAACTAAAACTAAAAAAACAAAGCTAAACTAAAATCACAACATGGTAATGAATCAATAAAAGCAATCCCAGCTATAATGACGAGTTCCATAATTTAACTGCCCTAAAAATAAAAGATCGGCTTCCCATTCCCATACTAGTTTTTATTTTTGGTAGAACATAATTATCTTTGTGTCTTGATCTTGTGTTGACCTGATGTTTCTCGCGAACTAATGTTCATTTATTCTTTGTTTACTGGTTTATTAGATTAGACATCTTAAGACCATTCTAGCTGCCTTGTTTAGTGTGATCTGCAGTCTTCTCATATCGGTCTGAGCTGCGTTGCCCCATACTGCACAGCAATAGTTTACGTGACTATAAATCAGACTACGGGATATTGGCCTCAACGTCTCTTCAGATAGAAGCCCTGCAAGTCGCCCAACCATTCCTGCCATTAACAGTGGTTCACAAACTTCACATACACATTATGAACAGAATTCAGTAAAAAACGGCTACTGCGAATTCCCCTAAGTTATGTAATGTCACCCCGTTGCCAGTTTGCCACCCTGCTTTTTCAATGCAAAATGCCAACATTGCCCCCGTGTGAATATGGTCTATTATAGTAGGAGTTGCTCAGGCATAACATTTAGTTTGATTCGGTTCCACAGATAAACCATGTGAAATTGTCAAATCTACAAGCTCTTGTAGATCTGCTCAAAGTCTTTGGCTCTTTCTTATATTATTTGACAATTTGGCCAATGTTTGATAGTATAGTTTTGTTGATTACTTTTGATGCAGTAATGGTCTTATATATATTCTTTGTTTTTTTTGTATTAAAAAGGTTTTAAAAGTCCTTAAATTGTCACTTCAGTTATCAAAAAAATAAATAATGTTGGGACCCCCAACCCACTTGTATCATGAATATAACATGCAATGTATCCCCCAAAATATTAAATGTTCCTTTAGCATAGTCTTCCTTGGCCCTCATCCATTTGTTTGTTTTGTGTGTTTTTTGTTTTTTTGTCACTGACATGTCTTGGCTGATTACAATGGTATATTTGCCTAAGGTGGTCTGTTATTTGTCAGTGCTTTGGTATAAATCACAAAATCCAACATCACCATTGAACCTTCTTGTTGGTTTTAGGTCTCTCCCACGGTCAGTAAAGCTTCTTCGTCTGAATCACTGACATCACTGGAAAGGGGAAATGCTTCAGATTCCACACAGGTGAATAGATAAAGATAATTACACATTTCAATCGTATATTCCAGGAGCTTTACTGTGCGTTTTCTCAGAAAAAAACGAACTTTTATGTAAATGTATAATAAAACGTTCAGCTTTGGTTTCAGTTTTCATGTGAAGAGTATACATTTCCTGATTTCCTCACGACTTGATCTAATCTTTTCTTTCTTTTCCACATTGTGTAGAACCCTGGTAGGCTGAAAGTAGCCATGCAGAAAGTCAATCCATTCAAGACAACGTCACAGGTAAAAAAAACACATCAAACAACACAGGGGGTTTGTTCTAACCCCCTGTGTGTGGGTTATTCTGTAAAATGACACTTTAAACTAGTAAAGGGACACTTTGGTACAAGTTTGTGTCGTTACTTTGCCATGATGTAACTCCAGATATTATCGTTAATAGTTGCTCCGTTGAGAAATGGATATTCCAAAATACAGAGAAACGAAATTCCGTAACTGGGGACCTCCCACCCTGACAAGCACTTGGAATTGTAGGAGTTGAGACATAACTTTTTGTTTGACTTTGTTCCACACAGACCATGTGAAAATAGCGCCCTTTCTTATATTATTTGACAATTCACCCTTTGTCAAGATCCGCCCGTGGTTGTGCCCCTCTTCGCACCCATTGGTTGCCATTTCGTGGTTGGACAAAAATCCTCTATCCACTACCATTGAAATAACGTGTTTTTCAGTTGCTTCGTATTAATATTCTGTGCATTAAATTCTTATTTTGAACGTTTTAACCCATTCAGGACGGGAACCCCTTTTGGTGTTTTAAGCATTATCTTATACTTTAGCTATTGAAAAATAGCTGATCTGATCTACAAGCTTATATAGTACTGCGCTACGAGCTTGTAGATCTGCTTTTTTTATTTATCGTGAAAATGTGGCGCAAATCTTGAATATAATTCTATTCTTTCAGAGAATTGAAAAAGGTTGAGCACCACTGACATAGAAACAGGAAACTGTTTTGAAAGTGAAAGTGTATTCTCCATCCAGGTCTCGTCTACAGTTGGTAAAGCTCCTTCGACAGAGTCCCTGGAACAGGGAAGTCGTCCACAATCCACACAGGTGAGAGTCTTGCAAAGGTCATTAGTCTTGCAGATGTGTTGCCGTATTCTCTGAGGGCAGGCATGTGCAGAGAGTGTTAGAGAGGCAGGGGCTGAAATCCCATAAGAGGGCACTTTTTGCCCAAAATAGCAGATCTACAAGCTCACAACACGTCGCGCTGCGATGCGTTGAGACTGAGAGATTGTAGATCAGCTATTTTTGGGGCGCATCCCTGCACTCTTTATCTACTGGAGATGTGGATTTCGAAACAATTTAGTTCAATGCAAAATGCTGCGTTCAAATGCAGGAGACTTCCTGCACTTCCTGCACTTGCCCTAGCCTAGCCCCTTAGATAGCACATTATGTAGATTGTAGACTTAGATAGTATTTTAAACAGACTTATAGCTTGTTACGTAGACAGCTCTAGAATTGCATTTTATGTAGTCATAGCACTTTATAGTACACATGTATAATATATTGTATAGTATGTATAGTTTACATAGATACTCCACTGTTACGTTCTTAGTTTACGCATGATTCATGATAACTACTTTTTATATATGTGATGTATGCCATGCTTTTGTTATTGCTTAATGTAAATCGCTCTGGATTAAGAGCGTCTTCTAAATGCCTAAATTGTAAATTGTAAAATTGAGACTTCGGAAAAAAACAATTCTCCTGAATGCTGCCTTCCGGTATGGCATGGAAAGGAGAGGAGGGCATTTGCATTTCTTTCACCATAGTAATTCGTGGTCTGGAGAGGGCAGTTGTTTTACAGACAGGTAAAAGGGCAGGGTCTGAAGCCCCCTTTGATATCTATGTGTGGACGTCCCTGTCTGAGGGGATTGGGGAAAGTGTTGACCAATGAATAGTGGGCCGGTTATTAGCTCTGATAATTGCTCAACAAAAACAAACCAATCTGGAATGTGGAGTTGATGAGAGTTTGGTATGGGTGCATAACATTGAATAAAAGTATAAAACCATTATGAAATATTGATGTAGTAATAATAATAATAATAATGGATTTTATTTATAACGCACTTTACATTCCATGGAATCTCAAAGTGCTACAGCAAAAATAAAAGCAGAAGAAACAACACACCATTAAAAACATCTAATAAAACAGGAACATTTAAAACATAAGGGCAAGGCTATAAAAATGCTTTGGTAAAAAGGAAAAAGTTTGTAGTCCTCTCTTAAAAGTATCAACCGACTGTGGGGCTCTCAGGTGTCTTACATCAATATTTCAATATACATCAATATTTCATATTACATTGTAAGATGTCAAACATGTCAAATGGCATATGCCGTATAGATGCCGGTAGTACAACGACGACTGAATATCCCCCGTCCCTAAAAGTACTGTCCTGTAACATCCTAGTGTGACGATCAATGTACAGCAGTGGTTTTCAACCCGTTTCATATCAGACTCTCAGAGCCCATTATGTATTCAGCATTTGAGCCATGGACCACCATTTGATATAATTTAGGCAGCCTCTCGGACCCAAAAATGAAGAATATGTTGTTGTCGTTGGATAGCTCTGGTCCATAGCCTTAAAGGGATTGTGACATTTGGGGGGGGGGGGATCATATGGGAAAAGTGCTCCGCTGCTATAAATCGCTGGGCGCTATTATTTAATGGATTAAATAACCCCGGTCAAGTGTTAACAATAATGTAACTCTTGAGAGTGTAAAATTAAACCAAATGGACCTGTACGGGTCCATTTCGTTTCATTTTACACTCAAGAGTTAAAGATCTTTTTGCTACCAACTCTCCATTTAGCTGGGGACCACCTGGAACCCCCTCAAGGACCACTGGTGGTCCCCGGACCACTGGTTGAAAACCACTGATTTAGAATGTGTCTTTCTTTCATGACAGAGCCCTGGTATGTTCAAAGGAGTCATGCAGAAAGTCAATCCATTCAAATCCACATCACAGGTAACGACCAACTCATACACATCTTTTGTTATAATCATGGACACCATTGAGTAGGATTGGGTGATGTGGATAAAATCAAATATCACAATATTTGTTACCACACTCGATATAGATGACGACATTAATATGACGATGATCCTTTTTTCTCCCCTTTTCAAACATTTAAGAAATATAGCTGATATGCAAGGTCACAATGTTTTAGGACGTTTTTGAAGGTATAAAATAGGGCTCAAGTAATTAACCCAGTAAATTGATTAATTGAGCACAGCCCTAATATATCAGCATCAATATAATAGGGATATATTGCCCAGCACTACTGAGCTTCTCTGTTCATGTCGTCAGGCCTCTTCTGCAGTCGGCAGAGCTTCTTCATCAGAGTCACTAGAACAGAGGAACACTCCAGAGTCCACGCAGGTAAGCTACATTTGCCTCTGAGATGTAGTGGAGTCGAAGTAATTTGATTGGAAATACTCCAGTAAAGTAAACAAATACCTTGAAATTGTACTTAAGTACAGTACTTGAGCAAATGTACTTAGTAACTATCCACCACTGCTGTTTGATAAGGAGGGTGTTGATGCATTACAACCCCTGAGTTTAGGTGAATTTAGGGCTGAAATCAGGATTATTAATCACGATTATTGGTAGTAACTAGTCATCTTTGGTTTAATGTATTTGTTGGCACATTGAGCTTATCAGTAACATTATATTATTCTTTTTAACTTTTAAATTATATTATTACCGTATTGTACCATAATATCAAATGGTATGTAATTCAACTTTGAGTTATGATGAGGAGACAAGAGCAAGGTGCAACAACTGATCAAATATGGTATATGAATACATTACCGACTGTGCACATGTTTGACCACATGTCCGACCGTTTCCGCATGTCGGTCCGTTGGTGTCTAATCTGCGTGTGAATCCCTTGCCGGCATTCACGGTTGTGCAGCCCTCGATTAATGTAAAAATGTAATCTGTTGAAGCTGTAAACTAAAAAAATATGTATTGTCCCCTCACAGGACAATACAATACTTTTGGTTGTCAGGGAGCCACTGACAACCAAAAGTGTTTTTTAGGAAGTCCTTTATTGGTGCAATTCCCCTTTTTTTTGTGTATGGTTGTGGTTTTTCCTGTCATGTGACTGAGCCGAAGATAATATTCCACCTAGTGTGGACAATAAAGTTGTATCGTATAGCGGATGTGGCTTTTCTACCATTCCTCTGGCTCTCAAAAGAACTAGCTGTTGAATAACATGTGGAATGGCAACACTCCCAAAGGAATTTAAATGCAAAGTCTGTCTGCTTTTTAACATAAATCTGTTGTTTATTTTGTTTTTGTGCATTATTTGGAGTGATAGCATGGTTTTCTTTGTGCCTTTTCGTCTGTGGGAACTGGAAAAAGGGCAAGGCACATTACCGTTCCAATGTTTTCTATCAATTTCTTTTTCGCTATTCTTTTTTAGAAGCCCTGTATATTCAATTGAGTTGTACAGGTCAAACCATTCAAATCCTATACAAAGGTACAGGTGCAGTACCAACCATAAAAGTCAGTCCAGGTACCTCACAATAGGAAATCATTCAAATAAGCCTTCCACACAAGGCAAAATAGGAGCAATGGCTGATCCCCGCCTCACCTACAGTATTACTACCTCCACTGTGCACAATCGCATCACAAATATGACATTTTGCTTAGTAATGTGCACTTCACTGTAGTCGGGAATGGTGCAACCGTAAATGCAATTATTGTAAATGACTGGGAGATGAAAGAAGCTTGCAATGCAGCACGGATGTCTTGGGGAGGTCTGTCGGTCCAAACATTTCCAGCATAAACATAGCTGGTGCTTGTTAAAGCTACAATGCACGACACGTTGGTGTTGTGGAATATCTTCTATGCACACAAAGAAGCCAAATGGATGACCTACTGTATGTATGCCTCTTCTTCACTTTTGGCTGCAGGTGCCAAAGGAGGATTCTAGCGAAGTCTCTGATCTGCAACTTACTGACAAACAGCCTGATGGCACGCAGGTAAAACCCATTGATGTGACCTGGTATCCATTGATCCTGTTGGGATGACTTTGAACTGCTGCACTCTGGCTCTAATGTATATAATTCCTACCCAGTCTCACCCAAACAAGGTGAAATAGCACGGAATTGCAATTCCTTACATACACACTTAGAAAACCCTAAAATCTGTGAAATCCTCCCCATAGACAATGACTGAGGGGCGCCGTCTCTACTGAACTTGAGCCACGGGAGATGCCACCGAGCGGCCCTTTAGGGCCTCGGGTTGCCGTGTCGAGTGTTGCCAAGTTCGGTAGAGCCGACTCAGCCCTGTCCGAGTTGTAACCCGATATGGACAGAAAAGTAAATATTGTCAAGCCGGAACTCACCCAGCCCGACCCGGCCACTGTGAAATAGCACTTCCGTACTAGTGATAGCCACGCCTCCGTCGCGGTCAAAACGGTAGTCGTGTAATATGTGCGGATTTTGGGGTTTTCTAGGCGTGTATGTACGGAATTGCAATTCCGTGCTATTTCGCCGTATTTCTGTGAGATGGGGTTGATAATTGTCTCTGTTGCAGAACCCAGGGATGTTCATGGGGATGGTGCAGAAGGTCAACCCATTCAAATCATCTGCAAAGACACAGCAGGTAGCGGCCATGATGATGAGATTATCGACATGATAACACTGAAGAGGGAATCATTCTTAAAATAAAATGTATTCATATATTTCAGTTGAAATATAGCTGTAATGATACTCCTGGATAAAAATCGCATCTTAGATGTTATTATTAATTTCAAGTACCTCTGCATGTATAGAGATCAACATTTTCTGCATGAAATGTTTGAATATATATAGCATTTTTGGAAGTTGGAAAAAAATCTGTTATACTTCTGGCCGAGTGTAACTCATTTTCAACAGAAATGTGACAAGTTTGATAAGTTGCAAGTTATTTAAGATATTATTTTTCTGTTACATGGTCGTACAACAAAGTATGAATAAGCCATGGCCACTTCAGCCCTATTGTATACTTCAGCGTATGACTGTCGCACAGTGAAAATAGCCAATTCTTCTACGTGTAATATTGTTTGTGGATATTCAACCATAATGACGTGGACGCCAGGTTGAACGTTGTTTTGTCTTTTCAGGACACTCGGTCACTTCACAGTGACCTTTCATCCAGCGCCGGAAGCTTGGCAGACAATAACAACCTGACAGAGAAGCAGGTCACTATTCCTGTACACATCTACAGTATACACTTCTATCTACAGTATGTAAACAACATGTTACAATCCGAAAGAAACTCAACAAAACCATACAATTAAAGGAGCATTCAGTGATTTGGGTGATTTGGAAAACCACCCAGTCCGCCCCGGTAACAAAATGTGCACATGCACGCTCTACAGTGGGGGGAGCCAACAGCATGTGCACCAAGGCCCGCCCCCACTCGATCATGATTGGAGGAAGGCCCCACTCATCCTGATTGGATGACGGTTTTGCCACCCGCCACCAAAACTGAAACTAGGGTTTTTTGACCCCAGGGGCTCACTGAGGACAGGGAGGAACTCCTTATATGGTCAGCACACTCTATAGTAGGGAGGATTATCCAGAAAAAATAAAAAATAAGTGATATTTGAATTAAGTCAAATCACTGAATATACCTTTAAACATGCGTGTTCTCTTTGTCACCCACAGGGGACGAAGGGCGGCACAGACACTGTGGATCAGCAGTTGACCAAACAGGTACCTGAGGATAACGCGTGTCGATGTAACAGTAGATTCTGATGAATCGGGCATTGTATCTTGAAACAAGATGAATAAACACAGTTTTCTCCATTGTCCTGAAGGCAGTTTTTGAAAGTTGCTCTGCCATGGTTTAATGTCTTTCAGAACCCTGGGATGTTCCAAGGTTTTGTACAGAAAGTAAACTCCTTCAAGTCTACTGCACAGGTATAAATCAATCTTACTAGTATTTTTTAATGTTAACCACTTGAACCCTATATATGCATACAGTATTTAGTAGACCGGGGTCCCTCGTCAGGGCTCTGTGCTAGGTCCTCTTCCCCCCCCCCCCCCCCCCCCTCTACATCAGATCGCTTTGGCGAACAATCAACAAGATCACAGGATAACAATGTGGCGTGTTGTGATCTTGTAGGTCTACTATTTTCGCAGAATGTTCGCCCCAGAATAGGGATGCCAAGATTCATGTGTTTAAATGATGTCTAGGGGTTGTTTCAAGATCTTATATTGTTATTCTACACTCACAAGTTCTAAAATCTAAATGCTTTGGCCTTCACTCAACTGGAGGACTGCAGTCTCCCAGCTTTCATCATTAAAACTAGGTGGAAACAATCGGTTCAGTAATCAAACCTTTTAATTTCATAACTTTGAGTACTGTAACACACTATTGGTGTTGTCACAATGTTTCAAGTGCTAAATATTAACCATCTTTTTTCGGGGGTGAAAATCAGCAAGTGGAAAAGTACAGCTTATTTATTGGAGTGATGACACTTTTTGTTGTCCTTTTGTTTTTTGTCTGGGAATTGCCACTCAGTGTCATTTTCTCTGTCACATGTACAGTAGATGGTAAATGTTCAACCTCTAACCGTTATGCTTATTTATCACCATGTTCATACAGGAGTGTATTTATTTATAGTTGATATATTGATTTTTCAGTCTGAAGCACAGTCGATTCACAGCGACCAGTCCTCCAGTTCCGAAAGTCTGGATGAAAGCACCATCGACAGACATGTAAGACATGAAGCATTGTGTTGGAGAGTAGTGAATGTCTTCAATGCAACAATGTAAAATTAACCTGAAAGAGAGACTATTGAACTGTAACTAAAAAACAAAGCGCATCCAATCTGTAAAATTATCATTTTATCACAGCCAAAACTGTGAGTCATAGTATAATGCTGTATTGTCTTTTTTTTTAAAAACACATTTTATTCAAAGAGTATGACATCATATTATGCAAGTTTCACAGAAAGAAAATACGACTCTTTGTTTTTATATTTTCTCCCACAACTCCTTTCCCAATCCTCCCCACCCACCCACCATCTTTCCCCACGAGGCCAGACACACAAACAACATAAATTATATACAGGTATAGAACCAATAAGTTGAGTACATAACTAAGATACACACAACATATATACAGGTATAAAACCAACAGGTTGAGTACATAACTATACTATACAAAGAAAGGGATCACATGGTTACGTTCACAGAAATAATTAATAAACAACTTAAAAGGGGGTAAAATGCTGTATTGTCTTAACGATTCATAAAGCTTCCAAACGGTGATGAACTTGGTATAGCCATTATGGTTTGTACTTAACTCTACTAACTCTGCAACTTCCTCCTCAGACTGTTTGGTACACTGATACGGCAGGCAGCTCTGAGGTGAAAAGCCAGCCAAAATTGGCAGAGAAGAAAAGAATGCCGGTATGTGGACTGATAATTATTTTAATGTAATGGCACAAACAAACAAACGATGGACAAAAACATGAATTAAGACTGGTTTAAAATCACTTTCAGAACAAGTAAAACTGCTACTCACTGCACCGTAAATTAATTATATTAATTTGAAAAACAATGGTCACATTTATTAATACTTTTGGTTTTGCGGAGCTGTTAAAGATATTGACCAGTTTATTTGCATCTTCTACCCGACATCGTTACAGTAAACCTGTATAGTGTAGTGTTTTTAGTACTTCCCGAACTTATAGACTTGTGTATTTTAATAGTCTAGAATACCACAGTGATGGACACTAGATATGTCAATAATTCCTACTGTATGACTTCTTTGTGCTCTTAATCTGCCAGACATTCAGGATAAGACGGATTCTCCCAGGTGCTTTCTTTGGCTCTGGAAACAAGGTACTGTTTGAATGTACAAATTGAATGTATCTGAAAACAATTCCTCTCTGCTTCATGGATTCTTTTGATGTCCTGTGATGCTTGTCTTTGTGCCTTTCAGAACTCTGTTACAGAATCATCAGACATTCAGCCCATCATTCAGGTATGGACTGTTTTTGTTTGTTTGTTTTACACCTCGGGTACTGCACTGAACTGGAATGAGCTATAGCTAAACTGTACGTCTATCTAGAAGATTGCTATTGATTTAAGTGGGTGGAGAAGTTTCTTCGGGATTAGGGTTGGCCTTGGATGGGTACAGATGGCATTGCAGTTGTGTATAAATGTTTTAGTTTATATTATGTAAATGCCAGTGGTTTACTACTGTATGTGCATCCATCTAACTAGTTAATCAGGATGAGAAAGGCAGATGCCGTTCTCTGCTATCCTACTAACCACCCCTAGATGGCAGTCTTTGCTCATAATGGCTTTTGTACCTAAGACTAAATAAAAGAGCCTTATATGCAGAAGCTTGTCTTCAAACTATTGTATTGAGAGTAAACATTGAACCATAAAATAACATTAAAACAATAAATTATATATATTATTATGTACATTATATATAATGGATATTCAAAGGGATATTCACCTCACAAATCGGGTAAAAACAGTTGACAACTGTCAAGTTAGTTTAATGGTCTTCGATACAGTATGTGATGTAATTGTCATGATGATATTGTAAACCTCACTTTGTACGCCAAATAATGTGAACAATCCAGTTTGAGTTGAATTGTGTTTTTCTAGGAGGAGGTCGTGGAGGTTGAGCCAGTGGACTTGGCTGATGTGCCTGTGCCCTGCGATGGAACCACCAATGACCCTATGGATGTAAGCTTCCACTATATGGGATTAATCATATTTTTACAATGAAGCGGATTCAATCTGTTACAGTATATCCATTTTGAGAAACATTTATAATTCTGGAACACAGTATTTTCTTAACTGAAATACAATACATGTATGTGATATATTAAAAAAAAAAGAAGAAAAACAACATGGCATGCTGCACAAGGCTGCAATTATAGTAAGTACACATTGTGACACAGCTGTAGCTATTTTGGCTTTGCACACATAAATCTAACGCCACTTAATAATTATATTGGCTATAGCGGTGTTGCATACTAGTCTGGCATGTTCTTACTTTTGGGACAAACACACTGATTATGAATCATAATATGTTGTCAACCTGTGTACAGGAAATTATACAGAATGCCTGCTTTTTTGTGTGTGTATTCAAGTACATAATGAAATTATATTACTCATGTTACATTTTCAGGATGAAGATGGCCTGATGACGTGGTGGGGAACAGTAGAGGGTATGTACTGTACACGAAACATTCACGTGTACCTTGTCTATCAAGGGTGTAGCTGAACTTCAGAAGCATAATTTCAAAGGCACTTTCAAAGCACAGACGGCATCAAATTATTTGAATAAAGCTCAGCGGTAGAAAGAATGTGTACCATTATCGTTAGTGCTTTGCTTCTTGTTGTTCTTGTAAATCCTTTGTTAAGACTCTGAATTGGTTGCTGTCATAACTGTCCCATAGGCTGGGACGAGTGGAATGACACCAACAAGGATGAAGAGGCGGAGGAGTAAGTACAGGCTTACAAATCTAAGCCGACAAACACTTAATTCATCCCCACCCTGAGGCTTAATATAATATAACGCAGGTTAAATTGACACTCCTACGATAATAGAGCCAGACAGATACTGTATGTTTTGCAATGATCCTTCAAATCAAACAACTGACACAGATATATAATACAATGGAGGATATTAGGATATTTTATGTTTCAATGTGTGTATATATACATTTGAGACAGGCGGAAGCGCGTACATAGATGTGTGCCAGTTCAGATCGCAAAGTCATAGACCGTGACGTAGGCAAAAACTGCCGTTCCCCACTGTGCTTTCTCTACGTCCAGACTGTGTGTTCTGGTCCTCATTATGTCACTGGCTTCCCCTTTGCATTCTACGAGTTCCATCTCCACATGCGACGGTGCTCCCCACGCCTTTCACACCCCTCGCGCAACATTGATCTGTGCTCTGGCACCAACGTAGACTCCTTTCACCACCGTCAATGTGCTTGCATTCTTTTATTTACTTTAATCTCGCCAATAGTACCCCCCTCCCCCTAGCAAGTACCCCCTCCGCGTAGCATCGCGCCTGCTTCCGTTTCTGAAAGCCGCCATTACTCACTCCGTCACAAATGATCCCAGAACGCGCTCTGGTCAATCGTCGCGGATGCCACCTAGATTCAGAGAAAACGGCTTCTTAAAACGGCCCAGAAACAGGAACTGGACTCCTGTGTTTCCTTCTTCCAATTGGCTACGGCCGATCACGTGACAAGCGCATCGACACAGTGCAAGGCTTGTTGGGTTACAGGTGCATGATGGGATGCTGATGGTTTTTTGTTTATTTTAAGCTAGATGAAAAAAAGTGCACTCAAACAGTAACTTTAACTGGGAATTTTATAATTACAAATAACTATAAAACAAATTCACAAATGGAACATTTACAAAATTGCCCATAGCATCTCTTTCTGCATTATTTTCTGTAAAAACAATAGTTTTCCTATCGGCATATTTTGGACGACGTCAGTGGATTTGAGCTTCCCACTATCCAGGACATACTGCATAGGACAGATGCTGTGTCAGCAAAGCTTCTTCCCACAGTCAAGTCTGTGAACAAGCAGACCAGGAAGAAGATCAATAATAACTCATTGACTTATCCTCTATTTAAGAGTCTTTAGAAGCATTCATATTTTAACCGCGCAGTAACCAGGGTTTTGTATTGAGCTGCGTTGTTCAATCCAGCTCAATCTGAGCCGTAATTCCGAGATTTGCGGCTATAAACATCAGCGGCCCCAGGATTGTGTGCGGGCCGCCATCTTGCAGCGGGCCGCCATCTTGCTGCGGGTTGCTAGGCACAGGGGGGTGCCTAGCAACCGGGAGCCCTGCTTTACGGTAAATATGAACGAGATGATTATGAATTATTACAAAGCTCAACGCGTAAAAGGAGTTTTTGGCGCTGTGGGATTTCATGAAAAATAAGTTAATTAAGTCCTCGTGTATCTACAGTATGAGATAAATTTGGGGAAAAGCTAAAGACGAGGCTACTCTCCCTCAGGGTGGTGGAGGACGCGGCGGACCGCGTGTTCATGGCGGCGCGCCTCTTTGTGCGCCTCTTCAACCGGCGCGGGGCCTCCCTGCAGAAGTGCATCCTGGAGCTGCTGGCGCTGGCCGACGCTGCCGACACCTTCCACAAGAAGACGGTGACGGCGAGCGTGGGCGGCGGCGTGGCCAGCGTGGCGGGCTCAATCACCACCATCACGGGCCTCATCCTGGCGCCGTTCACCATGGGCACGTCGCTCATCGTCACGGCGGTGGGCATCGCGGTGGCGACCGGCGGCGGCATCGCCTCGGCCTCGGCCAACATCACCGACACGGTGCACTCCAAGACGGACCGCAAGAAGGTGGGAATCAATCAATCATTCAATCTTTATTGTCGCAACACATTACAAGTAACGTGAATGAAATCTTTGGTTGTGCATGCCCATCATTGCAGTTAAAAGATAAAAAAACATAAAGTGCGTAGTACATGACTAATCTACATGATACAATATGTATGCAATAAAATAAATAATAGGTATTAAATGTTATGACCTACTGTACGTGTATGATATAAAGGAGTCTCTATTAAAACAACAGTCAGTTCAGTTCAGTCTGTGCAGTGTCACCAGACTTGGTTCTTGTTCAGCAGTCTAATTGTTGACAAATAGAAACTCTTCAAGAGTCTGGTGGTGCTGCTTTTGATGCTCCGGAAACGTTTGCCCGGCCGTGTGTGCGGCTTTGGCTTGAACAGGCTATGGGTGGGGTGAAAATATGCACATGTATATTACTATTTTTGATGATGATTTTTGTTGTTTTGAATGTTATATATGCTGCCGCATTGTCTGAAGGAAGCCAAAAAGAGTTACTCTTATCATGTACCTGTACACAAGATGTAACGATAAGTTTTACTCTTATGTACCTGTACACAAGATGTAACAAAGTACAACCTGTACACAAGATGTAACAATAAAGTACAACCTTGAACCTTGAAGGTGGAGAAGATGATCCAGGTCTACCAGGCTGAGATCAAGGACATCAAGGAGTGCCTGGAGTTTCTGCAGGTGAGGGGGATGTGCATGGGGGAAATGCATTTTGTGTTCTTTTGTTAATCTAACGTGTTGGTGCTTTATAGTTGTGTTTCTCCACAATATGCTGATACGTATACGGCCAAATAATGGAAAACATTGACCAGTGAGGGCAATGTGCCAGTGTGAAGTTAACTGCACAGGTGCTGTCCATGCTGGTACATGGTTTAACACTTACATAAGACACATTCAGTGTATGTTTTACTGTCAACTGGGCTGCTATGAAAGGTTTCCATTGGTGCCATATAACTAAGTAAAACTATTTGCATTCTGCTGATAAAAGACCCCAAGGATGGAGTGGTAGTCTCACCCCTTTGCTCGCTCCACCCACCCAACAGGCAGGCATGGACGCACTGGAAGAGTGGGACTTTGAGGCGTACGCGGACAGCATCAACAAGAAGCACCTGAACCAGAACGTCAAGCACGTGATGAAGGAAGGCGGGCGGGCGGGCAAGGCCCTGCTCATCAACGCAGAGAGTCTGATCAGCACCGTGCAGATCCTCAGCGTGGCCGGCGGGGCGGCCAAAGCCGCACAGGTGATGAGCGTCACCACGGGCGTGATGTCGGGACTCTTCCTGGCCCTGGACGTCTTCTTCCTGGCCAAGGACTCCATTGAGCTGAAGAAGGGCGCCAAGACCGACTTCGCCGCCAAGATCCGGGAGGTGTGCAAGGACCTGCAGGACGGGCTGCTGGAGCTGAACAACATCAAGGAGGAGCTTCAGAAAACCATCGACGGTATCGAGATAGAGGTAGACGAAGAGGAGGAGGATGATGAAGAAATGTTGAAGTCTGACCTGAAGAAACTGGCCCTGCTTGAAGAGTAAATGGAGGTGGTTGGAGGAACGCTGAACGTTAACTGTTGGAACATTTAGAGCAAAATGAAGAACAAGGCTTATGCATATTTATGAATGTACTAGGCAATTTCCTTTTGAATGTACTAGGCAATTCCCTTTTGTTGCCAAAAGAAAAACTGCAGATTTTTATGGAAAGAGACCATTATATTTCAGAACATAATGTATGATTACTTTAAAACAAGTGTGGCAAGGGGTTAAACCAGTTCAACATAAAACAAGATGCCAAATGTCTAAACTACTGAGAGCTGTAATTTTATTTTTCATAGAATCTCAAGCCTAATTTATACTCTATTGTATGTGTACGACAGTATCACTTGCCAAAAAATGTTATGCGATGAGTATGAATTAAGCTTTAGAGTAAAGTGACACGTTACATTTTAATGACATGATACAATCTTGAAGGAGCTGCTTTAGCTGGAAATAACTGCTGGTATAATTTTTCCATGGCCGGAGGTAGGCATGTAACGATTCACTCAACTATACGATTTTAATCACGATATTAGGTTCATGATAAGATTTTTCACGATACGATTTGAATCACGCTATTGGGTTCACGATAAGATTTTTCACGATACGATTTGAATCACGCCATTAGGTTCACGATAACATTTTTAGCGATACGATTTGAATGACGATATTAGCTTCACGATAAGACTTTTCACGATTTTCTTTAAACACTAATTTCTTTTCCCCCCCAAATGACCGAAATATATTGTATTTCTCTTGCACCAATCCAATATTATTTTTCTTTTACAATACTGTTTGTTTGTGCGTCTCTGTCACCACGCCGCCTTCACCCCGTGTTCGTCCATCCCCACCACTACGTGTCAACACATGTGGCCATGTTTTTATTAAATAGATTTAAGTTGTCACCATATCGATATACAATATATCCTTACATGCCTAGCCGGAGGTCATGTTTGTGTCATTTAAGAATGTAAAGAGAAAACTTTAAATGTAAGTCAATAGTTTTAGCAACGGAATCCAAGCTCCATTAAGACACCTTTTATTCTTAATGAGGGTTCTTTTTAAGTAGATTTATTGTATCTTAATATATTTTAAATATGTATTTTATATATTACTACTTAACTGACTGTTTCTATTGTAATCTTACCTATTTTTTATTTATTAGATGATGTTGCAAATTCCTGGTAATAAAGGTTTGTTCCTAATGATGGTTTCTTGCTACCTCCCTAATCATTCAGGGTTGATCCCCCTGGGAATTTGAAGAAGCTAATGCCATGACCACTAGAGGAGACCACTTGAGCATTTTCACAAATTTGGTACCAGTTTGAAGAAATTCCATCTCTTTGTTGATCCCAAAGTATGAGTAAATCTTCTGTTAACGAGAACAATCATGTCCTACATAGAAATTAATTAAGAATTCCACCTTTTCATTAAGTTGGTAGATTGACTAGATTCGAGTGGCTTATTTTCAGTATCGGCTGAGAATCTGCTCGTCTCTCCCCATTTGAATACAGGCAGTCAGTGCTGTAAAGTAACTAAGCACAGTACTCAAATACTGTATTTGAGGTATTATTATTTATTTTTTACTCTACTGGAGTATTTCCAGTTTTCAGTCATTGTACTTCTATTCCACTACATATCAAAGTACTTTTACTCTACTACAATTACATGGACACTTTAGTAGTTTAGTTAGTTACTTTGTAGATCTTGATTATTACAACACACAGTACATTAACCGCTTCAACCCTATATACATTTCTGCCATTTGAAAATAGACAATACAAAAAATGGCCATAGCCACATTTGGCTGACCTCTATGGCTATGGCCGAATTTAGCCCAAGGAGTGTTTTTCGTGCAAAACTAATGCTTGGAATGGGTTCAGAATCATGAACACCCCCTAGTCTAAACTTAAAGTATAATGAAATTTAGAGCATTTTGCCTCATATTGGTTGTTGATGGTACCCCAACTTTCAGCAGCTGTCAAAAGTTCCCCTAGGGTGGTTGAATAGAAACCAATGTGGGATATGTTAGTAAACACCTTGATGAACAGAATTCTTGGTAAGAAATGTATATCCCATAACAATGACAATCACACATGGTGACTGATGTCAGTCCTAAAGATCAGATTTCCGAAACAAATTGGATGTGCCTGTAGTGTGAACAAAACTCCATGCAGGCGGCCTGTCGGCATACCTGTATGCCCAGTTTGTGCTCCGTCGTACAAGTACCGTATATACTGTAGTGTAGATCATCAGAATAACTCGAGTGGAAGCTCTCCTCCATCTCGGTGAGTCTTATTTTCGCCAGTGCCTTACCCCTTATCCCTAAACTTCTTTGCCTTTTTTTTGAAAAACAAAAAAAAAACGCAAAGATGTTTAGAGGTAAGGCACTTGTGAGAATAGGGCCGTTACTAAATGTCTACACAGTTTGTATACATATTTATTTTATTATTAGAGCAATATGGCAAACATTTATTTATTGTATTCATTATACCGTTATCATAAGTTGTACATGTCCTTTTGTCTGGATGTTCTTTGTGTCTCCAGGCTGCTGACAGGTTATTAGAGGTCTCAGGTTTACTGAAAATTAATTTTCTACAGCACAGTGTAGTTCAGGGTTGTGTTTCAATGAATCCTAATTCCAGATTTTAACACCCCTTTATTTTGCTCTCTCTCTCTCACACACACACACACACACACACGCACACACACACACACACACACACACACACACACACACACACACGCACACGCACACACACACACACACACACACACACACACACACACACACACTCTCTTTATGAGGTTTGTATGTAGTACATTATGGGGTGCTCTTGGAAATGTTGACCCAGGAAATGTTGCATTGTCTGTGAAGTCATAGTCCTTATATGATTTGTTATATAGCCCATGCATGTTTAATCTTATGTGTGATTTAAAGTAAACTATTATTGCATATACAGTATGGTACTGTGCATGAGATTAATAGATAGACAGCACAAAACCTACTGTGGATGGCAAAAACATTTCAAATGGTGATCATGTTTTTAAGTACTCCTGATGCCGAGTTTTCATATGCAAAGACAGTGTTAACAAATTCTGTCCTAACCTGGATCATGGCCAAACCGGGCCAGATGACCTTGAGGTCAAGGTGGCAAAGGTAGCACAAAGACCTATTGAAACGGTGACTTTTATTTATTTTAAATTTGTAGCTTTCATAGTGTCAAAGACTTGGCCAGAAAGATGAACTCCCTTGGCCCTTGGTTATGCTTCATTCATTTGCTTTTCTGAATCGTTAATGCTTTTGAATACAAATTCATGGCCTGAAGAGATTGTCTTTCCTCAAGGTACCATTAACTTAATTGTTTGGCATGTCTAGGTAGTTATTAACAGGAATAGCACAGATTAAAGCACAACTTTCGTTTTTTTCAACCAAGGTTCATGTTTTAGGTTGTTATTAGAGAAAGTAAAAGATGAGGGTTATTATTATGATTATTATTATTTTTTTTTTCATTTGTTGCTTTCTTTCGTTTTTATGATTTTAGCTATTTTTGACAGGGGGACGGGGGCGTTCGAACATGGGGCTAAATATGTTTTTTTTTTTTTACAAAATGTTATAGATAAATGATATTTGGCCACAAAAGATCACAGGATCTATTGAATGTTAATGGAGAGGTGACAAACATATTGAACACATATTGAGCCTATGCCAAAGAGTATGGCATCCCCCTTCACATTCAGTATAGATCCTGTGATCGTTTGTGGCCAGATGTGATTTCCTGGGGTCTAGTAGGACTATAATAATAATAAAGAAATCGGCGTAAAATTTTGTAAAAAAACAAGATGTATATATATATAGCCCCATGATCGAATGCCCCCGCCCCCCCATCCAAAATAGCTAAAATCGTTAAAAATAAAGAATTCAGCCTATGAAAAAAATGTAACCCTCATATTTTACTAATAACAACCTAAAACATGAACCTTAGTTGAAAAAAACTGTCCTTTAAGCTTATCAGGCAAGATGAGGAAGTGGAAGTTTCCAGATGATCCTGTTCTCTTTAATACAGTTGTTGTTGTTTCTGAATGAGGAAGGCAATGCAGAGAAGTCACAAGCTCATTGCGTGTGCGTGTGCGTGTGCGTGCGTTCGCCAATGAAAAACGGGAAAGGTTACTTTAGAAAATGATACTGTATGTCTCACAAAGGTGTATACGAATAAAGGGATTGAAAGAAGATGTATGTAATACTTGGCATTGTTGCTATTCTTATTTTTAAAGGGGACCTTGCGTGGCCTGTGACAGTTCTATGTGACAGTTCCATGGAACAAAGCTGTCATGGTTTTAAAAGGGGCAGTTTGCTTTAATACAGAGGATACAATCCAGGGATGTGGAAACATATCCTGGGTCCTGACTCCTGGTTCTGCCTTACAGATGACGTGACACCCACGTTTTAGTGATATATGTTGTCGGTTTCGGTTACATGACTGAGTGTACTAGGGCAAGCGGAAATAGAAGATAATTTATGTCAACTATGACTGGAAACTATGACTGGAGCACATTTACCAACCTGGTAAAGGCGTACATATTATTAAAACAAAGCCTTCTCCGCATATCACGTCATGATGCATGTGATGTTTACTCATCTGAACCAGTTTGTCTACACAGCTTAACTGAAGTGGTTAAACAGAGGGTAGGGTCTGGAGTGATCTGAGACCAGATATGATGGCTGAATGCCTTTATTCATGTCAAAAGAGTTAACCAGGGACAACCCATGACCTCTCTCAGTTGACCATTAGGTCAAAGAATAATAGGCCAATAATAACCTTTCTTTGCAGACCACATTTCAAAGCAAAGTTACAAAGTTCTTCACAGCTGTCAAAATAAATAAATAATGGCAACAGAATGTCACTTAGTTAGCAATTTTAAGAAGAAACAAGAAAAAGTGTGGTTTAATTACTTATCTCTACACTACACTTGTCTTATGTGTTCAATCCAGTCCATGCATGTATTTGTTCAATCCAGTCCATGCATGTATTTGCCAGATAATCACTGTTTACTAATTTATATCCATATTAATACATTTTTCCCTTAAAAAACCTGCACTATCTATACATGTTTTACACAGATATAACGTCTTTGCTAAATAGTTACTGTATCGATTTTAAATCATTGAATCGTATCACCATCCATGAATGAACCAATATCGCCCATGTATCGTGATACAGTTCATATTGTATCACTGTTGAAAGGTATCGTTACACCCCTACTTAATTAATCAGGTAGGTTCACTTTAGGTTGTTTCAAAGCCATAATGGCAAAGACAAGCTCATCATTAATCTCAAGTCTAGTCTTTGGAACTGCCAGAAGCGCCCGAGGAACCAAGGCTGCACTATGGCTCATATTAGGTTAACAATACCGACCGAAATATAATCTGGTCAAACAAATGCACAAAGGAACTACATACAGTAGATTGTGTGCCTTGTTGAATGACCTCCACTAATTGTATTAGGCTCTCGGTTATGTAAGAAATCTTTTGTCCGTGTACACTAAATAAGATAATTCTTTAGTGCTTTAATGCATTAAATGTATGTGGTTTAAATTCACATTGTGTGTTTAATTGCCCTGACCACAGGGTTGTGTTGACATACAGTACAGTAGTTGACTGATAGTTTATACTGTGACAGTAGCTTATAAGGATTAGTTGCACGTGGAGAGGATTAACACCTGCACAATGAAGACAACACGTACACAATTATGGTGCAAACAAACTTCACCTCAAAGAATACAGTGTGTATAAACAGCCTCCAGAAATCCTTGCAAATAGCCACACACTAGCAAATCTACAAGCTAGCATATCTACACACTCTTGCTTGTAGCTTGTAGATCGGCTATTTTCAAATGGGTGAAATATATAGGGCTGAAGTTTTGTAGTGTGTTTTGTAATAATAATCAAAATCTACAGCAACTATAGTCACTATAAGGTTTTCATATCATTGGAAATACTCCAGTAAAGTAATACTTCAGTACAGTACTTAAGTAAATGCCCTCACCTTACTGAAAATCACTCTGGATTAAGAGCGTCTGCTAAATGCCTAAATTGTAAATTTCACATTAAAAACCAATTTAGCGTGTCTATTTATAGACACATCATGCCAGGTGAGGTGATCTTCAGTCTCACAGAGCATGTGGGGTCATCCAAATCCACAGACCCAACCCCCTCTGCTGTCTGTGTACCGGTATGTATGTGTGCATGTCAACAGGACTGAGTTGTAAAATCTCTTCACCACATCTTGAGGTATGTGAACTGATCATCTCTGTGGCCTTCAGCTCTCCTTGAACTGTCACAAGGAATTACCCAGACTAATAATAAGTATACTAAGTCATTGTCACACTGATACGCTGTCAATGTTATGACCTAGAGTGAGTCATTGTACATAAAACCTTGAATGTGGCACATTCCAGTCAGGCAGCATATTTGAAATCTTTTTCGCTTTCCCATTGCAAATGTATTATAGGTTATGCTCTACTGCAGTGGTTCTCGAAAATGTTCACGCCAAGGACCCCCACATTGAGAGGCCTATGTATTTGGAAGCAGACCCCCACACTTCCTACCAGGGACCCCCAAAACCTCACTTTTTTCATCAAGATATTTCTTTAAAAAAATATATTTTTGGGTTTTTTCTGGCGACAAGAAATGGGGGTAGAGAGATGGGAAGTGACACGCAGTATCAGGTGTCAAACACGCGGCATGCTGTCAGGCTGGATTAGCAGCCTAGGTGCCCGGACCACTAGGCACGGGACTCCTCAAGATATTTGTAAATGTTTTGACAATAGCAGCTTTACAAGCTCACAGCGCATCACAATGCGGTGTGAGCGTGTAGATTTTCAAATAGCCAAAAGGAGGTTAAAGTGGTTAAATTGTTCCTTATGTTGCTAGGGGCCCCTGTGGGTCCCTGCCCGTACCCCACTTTGAGAACCGCTGCCCTAAAGTACTGCATGCTTTCAATCACATTCAGTGGTTTTCAAACAGTGGTCCTTGAGGGGGTTCCAGGTGGTTCCCAGCTAAATGACGGAGAGTTGATAACCAAATGGAACATTATAGATCTTTAACTCTTGAGAGCGTAAAATGAAACCAAATGGACCCCTGCGGGTGTGTGTGACTATGAGTACCAGTAGGGGCAAAAGTGGCCCTGTTGTGCCAGAAACAGAGAGAGAGATAGTGCTGCACTATTGCCTGCTAATGAGAGACAGTGAGAGAGAGGGGGGGGGGGGTATTGCACCACTCAGTTCACACGGGTGTGATTGTGATTTCTTTTAGTTTTTTAGTTCCATTTGGTTTCAGCGTAAACATTTTTTTTTTTTTTTTTACGCTCTCAAGAGTTAAATTATTGTTAATCATCTGCATTACTTAATTTACAAGAAGTCTACACAATTTTGGGTCTCATCTGAATCTCATCAGATGGTGGTCCGTGGACATGAAAAGGGTTGAAAACCACTGATCTAATTAACATCACTGTTAAGAAATTCCAAGGGCTTGAGGTTTGTTTGGTGGTTTGCTCAATGACTGTTTGTCACTTTACCGGAGATGGTCTCAGTCTCAGACACAATCCTGCCACACCCGTATTTTTTGCATGTTGCTCCCTGGCTTTGTCTCCTCCTCACATTTCTTGTAATTTGCTGAGAATCTGGTCAAACTGGCTAAGTGTCCTGATTCCACTAAAGTGACACCATTTCCTCTAGGAAGTGGCAATCGAATGCTTACGGACATCGTCTTCATCATCATCGCTATCATAATCATCATCGTCGTCGTCATCAACATCATTCACTACGATCGGCTATCTTTAACGACAATTCATTACACCATTGTTCTTTTGTTTTCTTTTATTATTCTGCTGCCCAGAAACCGTAGGGAAAGCCTAGTAATGTGAGTAGTTGTGGTTGTAGTAGTATAGACAGCACCAGCTGTAATCATAGTTGTATTAAAGGTATATTCAGTGATTTCACTTGCAAATATCACTTGTTTTTTATTTTTTTTGTTTATAATCCTCCTTACTATAGAGGATGCTGACCATATAAGGAGTCCCCAGTTAACCCCTGCCTCGTTTTTGGCTAGGTGGCCCAGCCTTCGTCCAATCAGGATAGAGAGGGGCCTTCCGCCAATCATGATCGAGCGGGGGCGGGCCTTGGTGTGCGTGCTGTTGGCCCCCACGTACTGTAGTGCGTGCATGTGCACATCTTGTTACCGGGGCAGACCGGGGGGTTTTCCAAATCACCCAAATCACTGAATGCTCCTTTAAATTATTAATTAATGAATAATATGAATTAATAATAATTGCGACCAAAGGTCGCAGTTAACTATGGAATTGTGCGCTTTTTTTGTCCGTCAGTCACTCAAAATCCCCATACATCTCATGACATCACTATGACATCATCAGGGATGATATAGTAAATCAGGGATCATAGTAAATGCGACATGCTGTCGCAATTAAGCCCATATATGGAGATCCCTGATGTCATCAATATTAGTATATGGATATGTGTCAGAACCTGTTCTGAAATTCCATATGTTAATCCTTCCCCATCCATCCTTCCTCTTAGATGTCCCCCTTTTGACTGATACCTGTCCTTTTAAACTCTAGACGGGCCTGCCCTAAAGTTATTTGTGCAGCCGCGCCCGGCAGCCGCTCTCAACAGGCCCGAAAATTAAGTCCCGGCCCTACCTGGGCCCTCATCAAACCCTGTACACTCAAGACACTGCCCCCGCTGCCACCCTTAGATCTCCATATACGGAGCTGACCTGTTCTGACATTCCATATGTTGATCAGACCTCATCAAACCCGGTACACTCAAGACACGCCCTTTATGGCGAGGTCGCTTCTTGCCCTCAGGCGTTTTACTGGTAATAATAATCTCTGCAGATTACCACTCTCTGTAGTAGTAATAGGCTAATAATAATAATGTATTAATTTGATTTATATAGCACCTTTCATGAACCCAACGACATTTACATAAAAAAAAGAACAAACAACTATTTGTCATATGCCTGAGAGAATAGGTGTCTTTTCAAGGCAGTCCAGTGTTTGAGCATGGTGAATCTCCATTGGGAGGGGGGGGGGGGGGGGTGCTATAGAGAGCCTTTTGGTCGTGATTTCAGCATCTTTCATACCAGGCAGGCAGTGATTAGTTACATTACTCCTCAGTCAACGGAAGAGTTGCCTTGCTGCCTTGATGTTGGATGCCTGTGTGGCGTTCACAACACAAATGGCTATTAGATTGGCTATTGACAAAAAACGTAGAAATAATTAGATTGTTTTGCTTTGGCCTGTAATGACATTGGGATGCTGGGGCCTGGGGTTAAAGTTAAAGTTCATGATCCTAAAGATGCCTCTTAGAAAAGATTGAAGATCCATCAGATCTTTAGTTTTAAAATGTACTTTTAAGACTGTTAATACTTCATCCCTGATATTGTAAAATAGAGTAATTTGATTGTTTTTATAGTATTGCGTCTTTTACTTTATTGCATGTCTGTATTGTATTTTCCATGTTCAGAACCTGAGGGAGATTAGAAGCACACACATGCATGTGCTTCCAATAGGATCGTTAAATAAACATTTACATAAACATAGGCTATCGGCACATTTTGCAATCACAACCTTGGTATGCACAACACAAACAGCTACACCTGCTTGACAGGTATACCGGTAGTCGGCATAGTCGGCATAGCTTTTAATGGGTTGTGGCATGGTGGAATGAGCAATGAAACTAGTCACAGTTTTCATAGTTTAACACATACATGTACACACATACGTGGGTCTACGCATTGAGGTGAGTCAGGGGTAGCCTCAGAGACCACAGGCGTTTTGTTTTCACAAGAAAAATAAACTAGTGGCCAAGGTGGGAACAGATGAGAATAGAGCCACCAACCTTGGAGAACTAAACAATAAGACCACTGCACATTATTTCAACTTCAACAGACCAGTACGTCATACAATGACCATCTTACTCTACTGCCCTCTGGGCACAGGTACAAAACACAGGCGCAGAAAGTTAAAAGCCCTGATACCTGCAGCGACACCCTTAAATAATAGGTGTCCCTCAACAGGCCTGAGTGTACTGCTGCCTGGACTTTGTTCTTATCATGTTGTGTTGTTATTGTGTGCAGTTGTTTCATAATTGCTGTTGAAAGAAAATTCCCCTGGGGGACAAAAAAGAAAGTCTATAATACAAACAATCATTATAACCCATCAATCTCCCAATACTGTCTGAGGTTGAAGTTGGCTCTCTTATTCACATGTTCTGGTCCTGCATTCATAATTGTCTACAGGGAGAAAATATTAAGAACACTGTCATGATAACTAGAATAAAACAATGTTGTGTTGTGTTGTGTTGTGTTGTGTTGTGTTGTGTTGTGTTAATTTGACATGGACATCGCACATCACTTGGAGAAGTGTGTGTAGTTGCTCTACCCGAGCTCTGATGTCTATCAACCAGTCCAGAAACCAGGTGAACATTTAAAAAACTATTTGATTGTAGAATAAAATAATAATAATAATTCAAAAGTAGTTTTCTTAAAATACCACCATGGTGCCATCTCATCGGTTTCTGATTCATGATTCTTTTTTATAGTCTGTTTGGATATTGAGGTCTGTAGAAGCCATTCTCACTGTTGTATTTGCTTGATTATTATAATTATCATCATCATTGTTGTAGTTTTTTTTTTGTTGCATTATTTGGAATTAGTTTGCTTACTTTATTGCTTTATTTGATTATGTATGGGCCTCCCCAAGCCTATAATTGATTGACAGCAAGGGCATATTACCCACATACAAACATGTCTCTCAAACATCATTAAAATAAGATCTGGTCGGTTTAACCATCTTGCATAATACAGTATGATTTACTTGTCTTTCAAAATTACATTTTGTATCCAAAATAATTTCCAAATATTTTTCACTCATTAGGGGACACATGCTTGTTGCTAAGACACAGAAATAACAAAATAAGAATAGTTTTGGCAACAGCTAATAAATGTATATCCGTGAAATGGAAGGACGAGTGAATTAACCTCCTTCCTATAGTGAAAGAATAATGTCAAACCGAGACCGAGATTTTGAGAGTATATGTCAGTCGGATTGACTTTGTGGAGGCAAATAATGTGGATGATTGAGAAATCATACAGAAAAGATGCTGCTACAATTTGTGTACACAACATATACTACATACTACGTATATATATATATATATATATATATATATATATGGCTTTAACAGTATAATATCAGACCAAATATGCCAGTCCAGTATTCAGCCGTGCAGTGTTTGCTAACATAATGAAAACACACCAGTCCTTAACCACACGGATGTGGTCAAATAGTTTGTCCTTAGTTAATGTCAATAAGGAGCTTCAGCAGAGGTCCATTAGAGTCTAATGGACCTCTGCTGAAGCTCCTTATTGACATGAACTAGTCTAATGATTAGACTAGTTCATGTCAATAAGGAGCTTCAGCAGAGGTCCATTAGACTAGGCCTATCTGTATAGAGGATTGTCCATTGTTGTTTTGTTACACACCCCGAGGCCTCGTCTGTATCATGTAAAAGTGTAAACGTGTGTGTTTGCACAATACATTGTAAGATCAGTGCTGTTGGCGCCTTTGCGGAGAGATGTTTGGCTCTCAAATCCATCAACATATCCCAGTTTAGTTATACCAGGTAGACTAGACATGGTAGTATGTACAGTATGTACAGTAGTAGTATGCACCCGTGTGTAGCCTGTGTGTAACCTACTACTGTAGGCCTACACACAGTAGGTGCACGGAATGAGTGTAGCAGTCTGTAGTAAACAACATGGCGTCATTATGCGTCATAACGTTCTTGTGTGTAAATACCAAGGGGATTTAGGTGAACAGTAACAACATGCGGACATTTTTGACAATTAGTCTACTTGCCAGCTAGCCCATAGAGCCCCATTGTGAACCCGGACATGTTGAGTACACCAACGTTTTATGTTAGGAATGTTTAGTATGGGTCCCCAGCATGTCCTCATCATGCTTTATGTAGCATGTGACGTGTCAAACTAGGGGGTTTTCATGATGCTGAAAACGGCCATAGCTACTTGTCCAAATGTGCTGACATCATCACATTTGTGATGACGGCTATGAGAGAGAGAAAATGTGTTGCCTAGAAAGATACAGGGTGAACAGGGCTAACGAAAGAATGAGGAATGGTAAAGAGGTGGAAAACCCCAGAAACTGTTGAGTAACCTTTAGATCGTCTCTAAAGATAACGATTTTCCATTATGCTATATGTGTAATGTTAGAATTAGTCAGGCCAACACAGGGCAGGGAGCGCACACCCGCGTTGGTGAGGAGGTGCTGACCATGGCAGGTTATGTTGCAAACTCTTAGCCATGATGTACAGTAGCCATGTAGCCAGCAAAAACATTGAACTAAAAACAAACATTAAATTCTCTTTATTGTTAATGGCATTTAATGTTTGTGTTAGGGACAAGATGACGTAGATTTTCCCTTCATTGTCAATGGCGTTTTAAAAAAAAACATAAAACCAGTATATAGTAGGGGCTAGCGCCCCTCAAAGGTCTAAATCATACCTGTGTGAAGTGAGGGGTGATTTGCCGATTTGCTCACACACACGTAAATTCTCAATTAATTGTCAATGGCATTTAATGTTTGTGTTCAGACAGAATCTACACTATAGCTATTTATATAGGAGGGGCTAGCGCCCCTCAAAATACCAAACCAACTTTTCAACAAGATAGTCTTCCTCAGGGTTGCCAGCCCTAAACCTTTGCATCGGGCAGTTCTGTGGCCTCCTCCTTGACAGCTGCTGCGTAATTGGAAGGTCCCTAGAATAGGAAAGCAGAACAGACTCAAAATGATTTGTATCCGTAAAACAGATTTCTACTCGCAGTAACAAACAAAGTGCAATTTATAACTACAAATACTTGTACTTAAAGAGTTGAATGAGGAAATTGTTAAAATCACATCATAATATGTTGGGCAGAGTGAATGGAGAAGGAAAAATGAAAGAGACGGACAGATTTTGGATTTGTATGAACCTTAAATGAATGAACAAACATTGACCATAACAGAACATAACTAATTAATAATCTCAGATAGAACTTCTATTATGTAATTTACATAATAATAATATACTTTTATTGGGATTGCTAAGCTGTGCTTTTACTTTTAAGCGTATTGGACTAGCTCTGTATTATGAATAGTACCAGAGTTATACATTCTGTAGGCCTACCACTTTGAAAAATATTTTTTTGAATTTTTACAGTACAAAAAAATAACAAATAATATATATATATATTTTTAGATGTTTACACAGTATATTTTCTCCATGCAGTTATCTAATTTGTAATCATTTAAGTTGTCACATATTGCCGTCATCAATGTACAGGGACAGTGTTACGGCTGTAGGTATGTGGGTCTGCTATGTCTGTGGTTACAGAGAGTATGTGTGTGTGTGTGTGTGTGTGTATTAAATAAGGTGATGGTGATGTGATGAACAAGAATATTTCTGCTTATGTCATTTAGGTACCCAACCTTAAGCAAACCCAAACCGACGGCTCATATTTCAAAAGTGTTGGGAATGTGTGTGTGTGTGTGTGTGTGTGTGTGTGTGTGTGTGTGTGTGTGTGTGTGTGTGTGTGTGTGTGTGTGTGTGTGTGGTTTAGATTCCCGTCGCCCTTGTTTAATGAAGTAGAGAACTTAACCCTTGTGTCTACACGTCAATAGCAATGGTACAGGCAAACATATCGGCCATTATTCACAATGTCAGAATATTGTTATTTTCCATGAACTGCTGATGATGCTACATTTACTCAAAATTAGTATTATTATTATTTTTTAATTTAAACGCTATCATGTCAGCTCCAATAGAGGGTATGCACATGCTTAAAGTGAATGGCACATCGAGTGGCAAATCGAGTGGCAAAGCAACAGGCAAAGTGAGTTTAACATTGTTTAATGTTGTTTAATGCAATCAGATGGGACTTTTCTGTTTGGATGTATGGGCTGTCAAGGCCATAAAGTAGTTGTTTGCAACTCAGTAGGCCTTCCTGCATAACTTCCTGGTTTGATGATTATGTCACGCACATACTATACTATGTGCATACTACAATACGTTACACAATTTATTTAATCAGGTAGAATGTAATGATGCTTTTTGGCTAAAAACTAGTTTGAACACTTATTAGGTCTAAAATCCATATTTTGTTTCCATATCTTACATCCTATAAAATGAGGTTTTGCTGAGAAATCTGAACAAGTTCGCACTCGGCCGAGACCTGGCATTCAGAACACATCCGTGCAAATGTAAGCTAGTGTTAGCATGTATGTGCAAATGTACAAAAGTATTGGCATCACAATATACTTTAAGTAGGCTACCTAAGTAAAAGGTACTGTGTGGCATTGTGAAATCCATGATCTCGACCGCGGTCGAACAATGATGATGAAATAAAAGTACTCACATTCTCCAAAGATTGTCAACAGCTTTTTCCAAAATAGCAGATCTGCAAGCTCATGACCCGTCACATTGTAGACCCGCTTTTTTCGAATATCCAAAATATTAAGTAGTTATTAAGGAGTAAATATTTGGTAAATGGTACATGATTTATATAGCGCTTTTATCCAAAGCACATTCACCCATTCATACACCGATGGCGGAGGAAAGCATGCAAGCCAGGCGCCAACCTGCACATCGGGAGCAATTAGGGGTTTTAGGAGTCTTGCTCTAGGACACTTGGACACTAACTCTGGAGGAACTGGGAACTGCTGGGAGCTCTGGGAGCTGGGAACACGGTTCCCATCCGGCTGCTCTACCGGCCACTCTACCCCTGAGCTCTGGGAGCTGGGAACACGGTTCCCATCTGGCTGCTCTACCGGCCACTCTACCCCTGAGCTCTGGGAGCTGGGAACACGGTTCCCATCCGGCTGCTCTACCGGCCACTCTACCCCTGAGCTAACTGCTGGGAGCTCTGGGAGCTGGGAACACGGTTCCCATCCGGCTGCTCTACCGGCCACTCTACCCCTGAGCTCTGGGAGCTGGGAACACGGTTCCCATCTGGCTGCTCTACCGGCCACTCTACCCCTGAGCTCTGGGAGCTGGGAACACGGTTCCCATCCGGCTGCTCTACCGGCCACTCTACCCCTGAGCTAACTGCTGGGAGCTCTGGGAGCTGGGAACACGGTTCCCATCCGGCTGCTCTACCGGCCACTCTACCTCTGAGCTAACTGCTGGGAGCTCTGGGAGCTGGGAACACGGTTCCCATCCGGCTGCTCTACCGGCCACTCTACCTCTGAGCTAACTGCTGGGAGCTCTGGGAGCTGGGAACACGGTTCCCATCCGGCTGCTCTACCGGCCACTCTACCTCTGAGCTAACTGCTGGGAGCTCTGGGAGCTGGGAACACGGTTCCCATCCGGCTGCTCTACCGGCCACTCTACCCCTGAGCTATGTTTCTCTTAGATCTGCAGCCTTTGATAAAATGTGGAAACTATTTCTGTCTTAAGTTCGATTTAAACTTTGTCATACAACGGTGTTGCATGCAGAAAATAGCAGAGCCAAGCTCACAATCATTTTGTATCTTTTTAAGAGGAGTATTTTTATTTGTATTGTATTATTTATTGTTGTTGTTGTTGTTGTTGTTGTACTCTTTGGGCTCCATCTT
Organism: Electrona antarctica; assembly: GCF_951216825.1. NCBI lineage: Eukaryota > Metazoa > Chordata > Actinopteri > Myctophiformes > Myctophidae > Electrona > Electrona antarctica. The sequence continues at coordinate 18,000,102 of NC_136802.1, forward strand.
ATGCCATGCTTTATCCTCAAGTAATAAACATTTTTCCATGGATTACGCATTTCGGAGCTTCCACTATGCGTAAACGTTATCTTGCGGCCACACAACCCACTATTCATTTTGCCGACTCCTATATTTGCGGGTGGAGGTGTGTCTGTAGGCGTGTTGATGGCTTTCCCTATATTTGCTATATTATGCACACAGGTTTAGGACAATGGAAAGTGCCACTTCAAACCACCCATAATGCGAATTATGTTTGATAAAAGAATGCGCTCCTGAATGAGACCTGAGTTGGAGCTGCCTCGGCTTGAGTCATGTTGCACAACATTCGCAGCTCAGTTGGTCTGAGGTCTCGTTCTGTCTTAATTCTCCACAAATCTCTGTGATTGGAATGTTACTATAATCAGCAGTGTCAATTCCTTGTAATTATTGTGTTTAATTGTCTAGTCAAAGAAGTTATTAGATTTGCATGAGTGAGGCTGTGTTGGAGCTACTGGACACAAAACAACCTGTATCAAATATAAATAGGCTATATTTCAAGGCAGCAACGTGTGTCGCTCTTCCATGGCCATGGGCCATAGCTTAAATCACTGGGCATAATGTTAAATGGATAATGGATCTCTTAAAGGCAATGGCAGGTGGCACGGTGATTGGTTTAATCATTGTAACGCCCAAACCACACCTATGCATAATGTAAGGGGTAATGCAGGTGTTTTGGGGACTTAGGCTGTGGCACAAGATAAGAAGTTTTACGGGGCCACACCTCTCACACAATACTAAATCCCCAAATTAAGGAAAAAGGGCCCCTGTCGCAAGATGGAGCCCCTTGTCTGTTTTATTACATACAGTATTATTTCTCTTTATTTAATGTTCTGTAAATGGTGCATTTATATAGTGCCAACACCACAGCAGCATTATTAATTACAACTCCATTCCTGTGACTTCCTTTCTGTGCAAAAATAAACTGTTCCTTCTCACTCGTTTATTTGCTCCATCACACCTGACAGGTTTGTTTCTGTGCCATCGTTTTTGGCTAGCAATTGTAGTTACGCACGAGTCACATTTTAGTCACCTGGAATGTTTTAGTGTTTTACACTTTCTGAAAATAGCCGATCTACAAGCTCACAACGCGTCACGCTGCGACGCGTTGTGAGTTGTAGATCGGCTTTCAGCATGCAACCAAGTGTAAAATGACTTATACTGGATCTCTTGTCCACTCCTTCCTAACATTTTAGTCTAGTTTTTAGCTGTTGATGAAATTGTCAATATATTTAGTCTTAGTTTTAGTCATCATAGCTTAGTTTCCATTTAGTTTCCATTTAGTTTTCCTCATTGAAAAAAGGTAGTCGACGAACATTTTTCGTCTTAGTTTTAGTCGACGAAAACAACACTGCTCATGATGGCTTTGATAATTTGACTCATAACGTGGTCACAAGTTTGTTCTCACATATACAGTATACACTAAAGCCATTCCAAACAAACAGGTCTGGCATGGTTCAATGAGGTGTGAAAGAGACATTTACTGTTGCTCTTACCATAAGGCCTGGTGATAAATGCTTATCACTCAAATCAGGTGCACTGTGGAGTCTCTGTCGCTGCCAACCCCTTGGGGAGGGTGTGTAGACAATCACATGCCTCCTTTTATACACACACAGAGTCACCAGATACTGTACATGCTTTTCATCTAACCGCAAGCGGTTTCACCAGGAGAGCGGGTCATGCACAGAGGTTTACACTATAGCCTCTAGGACGGTTCTGGCCTCCCTCCTAGGGCAGGGTCTCTGGTTCAACGACAAGGGTGTAAACATATTAATCTGGGGTTTATGTGTTTAAACCACTGGTTTAAACAACATTAGGAAGCAAGCCCAAATAAGACAACCAGCAACTAGTCATATTTACATGCGACTTTACAGAAAAACAAGCCCAAGGTCGCAAAAAATTAGCAGACATGGCAACACTGGCAAGTGGCTGAATAGGATTAGGAAGTGTGGAGGAAGTGAAGCACACACAAGGAGCCCCAGTACATTCCCGCCGAAACAGGTCAATGAGGCCATCGACCAATGACAGCTCCTATTCCCAAACACATGTCTTTTGGAACATGGGGAGAACAATTCAAAATCCACACAGAAAGGCCACAGTACAACATATTTGACCCAGTGCCTATTCTTGCTGTGAGGTAGTGCCAGCTATCCACGGAACCACCACGCTGCGATCATGTATCTGTATAGCAACAGGGACGCTTTTGGAACAATTGCTGATCCCTGCTCTGCCACATTTCACTGCTGCCCAGACTTGTCCGTCACACAGAAGACAGCTTCAAGATAAACCACATAATACAATGGTGATAGAAACAAGAGGATGAATGCCGCCATTCCAGTGGACAGACCAGTTCCTGGCCTCAGTCTCATGACTAACTGTCACTTGTCTTATACAAACATAATGACCATGCCGTCACAAATATAGCACGCACACATGTCGCACACAAGTTTCCAATAGGTCCTGAGCTGACATGAGCAGAGTGCATGGCCCGTTTTGTACAAAATGCTGCTCATCCAGAATTCTATCCTCAGAGATGCTATGAGTGTTCCTCAACAAAATGAAGAAAATTGTTGCAAAAAACTAACAAAAAAACATGTTCATATTACTCCTAAACATCCTATCCTCCTGGTGGAGACCTGCCCAGAAGGGCACTTTTTCTAGTTTTCATACTCATTCTGTTCTTCCATGATGCTAACGTCCTAAATATGATGCATATTAGATCTGCTTTTACATGATATCGGTATATACTGTATATCTTTATTTTTTAACTTGTTTTCTATATCTTCGCTTTGTTCTCACTCTACGTCCATTCTTTTTCTTCTTGCGGAATACGAATTGATGGCACGCACATTTGTCACGTCTGTGATGTGACAATTAAATAAAACATATTCAGATTCCATTTCTCATATATGTTCATGAAGGTCACGTCATGTGTCCAGTAGCCTACTGTATACAGTATATTGTGTAAAACACTTTAGAACTTATTGTGAGAACTTACAAGTGTCAGCTTGTTTTGCGTACATTTGTTGAACGTTAGGTTGATGTGACATATTCTATCATACTCCAATTATGCGTACTCCAATTATTCAATCCCCACTACAAGTCTGGTTTATTGGCAGAATTCACAAGCTGTATGAAGTGAACAAATCAAACAAAACAATGTAAATAGCTCAACACAGCTAATTATTTCTGAGTTGTGTTTGTTTCTGACCTGCTGCAAACGTGATGCATAGTCAGACACCATGCTTCTGGCTGCATGTAGGAATCATAGCCCATTCCACATGTGCACATTTTTTCAGATTTGCATTTTGCAGCCACTTCAAATCATGAGACTGTGATGGCCACCATAGGATCTTCCAGGACAGGTTGTGTGACGGTCTGGCGAGTGGTGGTGGGATATAAAAGTGACCTTTAAGCAGAAACCATTAATTATGAGAGTGTGCACCCTAGATGTGCTCAAGCAAGGTCACAGAGCGACAGAACGTTTTCTATATAGTGTCTGAGAAAGTAGAGACACGTCAGAATTCTCCATGACAGAACAAGCCTTCTGTCCTGCTTCCAGGGGCCCCGACCGACGAGCTGATATGGAGCGAATATGATTCGCGAAATAACAGGTCGTATATATGTTACTCATATTCAAATGCTGTTCTTATTCATTTCAGGGGAGTGCCCCCGTGTATCAATAAATATAAGCCAGTCTGGGGCTAATCGGTAACACTGAGTTCTGCCTTTCATTGTACGGTGGAATGATTTAGAAGATCAAAGCTTTGGGGAGTGGGTAATCTCTGTGTGTGTATTTGCCCCCGGACCTCAGGATAAACAGAGCACCCACACATCGTGTAGCATCAGTGGGAGACTGGGGTTCATCCCTGCTCCTGCCCATGCAAGGCACCAACCTGCACATTGGGAGCAATTAGAGTTTCACAGTCTTGATCAAGGTCACTTCGACACTAACTCTGGGGGAGCCCGGGATGATGCGGGATCGAATTGGGAACCTTGCCGTTCCCATCCGGCTGCTCTACCGGCCACTCTACCCCTGAGCCAAGCATGGATGATGATCTGGGGCTGTTTGGCTCCCTCTGGTATACTAGAAAGCTGCACCGTATTGTGGGCAAAGTGGATCAATCTAGCCCAGAACACCTAAAAGAAAACGTTGTGCCATCTGTGACGAAGCTTAAGCCTGAGTGTCATTGGACCTTCCAACAGGACAATAAGCCCAATCATTCCTCAAAGTCCACTTATAAGTCATGGAAGATTCTAGACTGGCTGTAAGAGTCTCCTGATTTGAACCCCTTAGGAAATTCCGGGTGGTATTTGAAGAAGGCGGTTGCAGAAGTTCCAGACCGCAAAGTGAACTGGAGTGACCTACACTAAAATGCCATGAAGGAATGTTGCGAGAATGTTACCTGCATGGTTCCTGAATGTTACCTGCATGGTTCCTGAATGTTACCTGCATGGTTCCTGGCTGAATGTTACCTGCATGGTTCCTGGCTGAATGTTACCTGCATGGTTCCTGGCTATGCAGAATGTTACCTGCATGGTTCCTGGCTATGCATTAGAATGTTACCTGCATGGTTCCTGGCTATGCATTAGAATGTTACCTGCGTGGTTCCTGGCTATGCATTAGAATGTTACCTGCATGGTTCCTGGCTATGCATTAGAATGTTACCTGCATGGTTCCTGGCTATGCAGAATGTTACCTGCATGGTTCCTGGCTATGCAGAATGTTACCTGCATGGTTCCTGGCTATGCAGAATGTTACCTGCATGGTTCCTGGCTGAATGTTACCTGCATGGTTCCTGGCTATGCATTAGAATGATACCTGCGTGGTTCCTGGCTATGCATTACTTGCAGTGCCATTTTGAGGTGAATTTATCAAAAGCTCATAATAGTTGTGTTGGAGCTATTTAAATTGTTCTCGTTTGATTTGTTTATTTTGAATTTGGTCAGATTTGCAGTGGTGTTTGAATAAATTTGGGCGCAACCCTATATGCTCATAAATACCTTGTTAATTCAAGACCACAATTGAAACGAGGGCTTTTTGTGTTATCCTTCTAACAATTATTGTAAATCGTGCCTAAGTTGTACAACTGTTGATAAAGTATTCAATTGTTTTGGAAGAAAAATCACCAACCTAATGAGGAAACTATTCTGTGAGGATTCTAACTGCTTTCATTTCTGGGATTATGATGCTACAAGCAAGAGGAAATGTAACTGAACACCCTATGGGGCACAAAGAAACAGGTTCACACAAACAGGTGCAGTGACTCGGCACTATTGGAAGTGCAGGCGTGCTGCAGAGGTGTTTCCATCACATCAGCCTGGGGCTGCATTTTGATTGATTATTATTAATTTCCTTAACAAAAAGTGAAAGAGTTTGTCGTGGGTTACAGTACCGTACAATATCCTGCAGATTAAAAAAAAACATATGGGAAAAGACTTGTTTTCGTACCTTAATTGCTGCAGCAGCAGTTTATTATGTACCTGCGAGCCTTAGGTCGATTAGCTACATTGTTCATTTCATGTCCTCCAAATAAAGAGCTGGCTGAATAGCAGCTGAAATTATAACCATCAATTAGTTGAGGTAACCATATTGCCATGTCCGCTTATTATAAGCGACTTTTGGCTTGTTTTCCTGTAAAGGTGCTTGTAAAGTATTGGTTGCGTTTCTTTTGGGCTTGTTTCTAAAAGTGTAGTTGGGCTTGTTTCCTAAAGTTGTTTAAACCAGTGGTTCTCTCTCAACCTTTTTCATGTCAAGGACCCCATAGCCTATAATATAGCCTATGTATTTGTATGGGGACTCGCATCTGAAAATATGTTGTGCCAGAGACCCCTCTGTAAATCAGTTATTTTCAAATGACCGATGTGTATATACAGTATAGGTTTAAAAGCGATCATGTGGCCTATAGTCAGTTATTGTGGGCTTGTTTTCATAGACTGCTTAAAAATCTGGCAACACAGGTTGTCATTTACAATTAGTAGGCTACCCTTGTTTCTATTTTATTTGTTTAGTAAGTTGGATTGTATGAATGTATTTGATTGATCTTACTGTAGGCCTATGTCTGCCATAATGGAAATAAGCGAGCTCGAGTGGTCTGGTTTTCTTTTTGACAGTTGTCTAAAGCATGTTCATGCAGCCTTTCTGTCAATAAAAACCTAATCAACCAGTCAATATAGGCAGGCAGAGCAACAGATTGACAAGATCACCTTAAATCACCAAATTGAGTAGAAGGAAAATAACAAGCCAACTATGCAACTAACTGTAGCCATGGCCTGATCAAAATAAAACGAAATAAATAAAATACAATAAATGTGGCCTATCTTATGTTGTAGAACTTTTTTAAACGAGGCTTAATTATTCAATATAATGATACAGACAGTATACCCTTAGGCCCTGCATAGGTCTACTACTACATCCCTTTGACAAGATGACGTCAAAAAAAGAAAAGAAAGGACAACACCCATGGCTGCAACTAAAGAGGGTTCGGCGTCTTTTCTCCTCCCACCCCATCATTGTGTTTAAATAGCAGAAGAGGCAGCATCAGGTGTCAATCTCTCTTACCGCACCGTTCTCAGAGCATCACTTGCCACAGGCACACGTGCGTCGTGTGGACATTATTGGGAACTTCAGATTGGGCTATATACTTCTCCCCTGGATCTCGGCAGTCAACTGAACTAATCAGTAGGATAGGATACACAAACAGATAAAGGTAAGGTATTTTTTGGTTTTGTCTTGTATTTTGCAAGATGATTAGCGTTAGCTCGTTTTACAGTATGTCCAAGTCATGCCTATATATGCTATTATATCTAGGAGGCTATGTCTGCTATTTTAACAACAAGTCACCTAAGTAAGGACAGTGGGTATTTTAAGCAAATTATTATAATATTTTTAATACAAAATACAATTAATACAATACAACAACGGTTTTTGATCAATAGAAATATGGAAGGTAATAGACAAATTGTTGCTGATGGCATGAAGCCCTTTTTTTAGTCAATCATCGTGGTGTCTAACATTGAGACACACCATTAAAATAAATCACACTCGTGTGAAGCCAATCAAATCATCACAAATGTGGTTCCGGCTAATCACAATTGGCGTCTTCACTTTTCTGCCCTCACTTTTTATCCTCAATATGTACTTTGCTCAGCCAATCAAATCATTGCTATGGGGTGATCAAATAACCTATTATTCACACAATTTCACAAAGCTGGGCATATAGGAGGGGCTCCTCCTATGGCCCCTCAAAATAAAATATATAGGATATTTATATAGGCCTATATAATGGTCACCCATTCTTGATAACTGGTGCAAAACCTTTAATTTTATAAAAAGTGGTGACTATTAGGCCATGCATGTAATGGGCCAACCTCATTTTTCTATTTACATGTCAACTCCATAAGATGGCATATATCTGATGCATGGAGTTGACATCTTATGGAGTCTGTAGACACACATTTTTTCAACGTTGCTCAGAGTTCTGTTGATGCTATTAAAATCATACATTTTAAACCTAGATTACTTATTTATTTTGGCTTTAGAAGGACTATGTTATGGTTGAGACACATCTGATAGCAATATTATTTGATGCATATCAAAAATGTAAAGCTTACAATAGCTTCAGCAGCTTTCCTACCTTTTTGAGGGGCGCTAGCCCCTCCTATATTCAGCTATAGTGTAGATTTTTGTCCTACACAAAGATTCCATTCCCATTGACAATGAATGGAGAATTTACGGCATATGTAGACAAGCAAATCGGCAATTTTTTGTCCTACACAAAGATTTAATTCCCATTGACAATGAATGGATGATGTACGATGATAAGAGCGTCCCTCACTTCACAATTTTTTAAATCAGGAAGTGAGACATCGGACCTTAGGATATAGCTAAGCCTGTTTATGCATGATTCAATTATGTTTTTGTAGTAATCTGACAGAGTTGACAAAGGTCTTTGACACAACGTTAAAGTGCCAACAGGAAACCAGACCAAAACATTGTATAAATCATATGTAATTCTAAATTCTTAAGAGTGTGTGTGTGTGTGTGTGTGTGTGTGTGTGTGCGTGCGTGCGTGCGTGCGTGCGTGCGTGCGTGCGTGCGTGCGTGTGCGATCTATTCTAGCACATTATAATGATACATTTTAATGATGGCAAAGATTGATCTCCCCCTTGACTTGAAATCCCCTTTGCTTCCATCCAGACATGGACAGACTGGTACTTTCTGTGATGCTTGCTGCATGCGCCTCAATGCTTATGGTTGCCAACGCTACGTCAACGGCATCACCGGCCACCGCAACAGCAACGGGGACCAATGCGCCTGGCGCAACAGCAACGGGGACCAATGCGCCTGGCGCAACAGCAACGGGGACCAATGCGCCTGGCGCAACACCTATGACCAATGCTCCCGGCGCAACACCTATGACCAATGCTCCCGGCGCAACACCTATGACCAATGCTCCCGGCGCAACACATATGACCAATGCTCCCGGTGCAACACATATGACCAATGCTCCCGGCGCAACACATATGACCAATGCTCCCGGTGCAACACATATGACCAATGCTCCCGGCGCAACACATATGACCAATGCTCCCGGCGCAACACCTATGACCAATGCTCCCGGCGCAACACATATGACCAATGCTCCCGGCGCAACACATATGACCAATGCTCCCGGCGCAACACATATGACCAATGCTCCCGGAGCAACACATATGACCAATGCTCCCGGCGCAACACATATGACCAATGCGCCCGGCGCAACACATATGACCAATGCTCCCGGTGCAACACATATGACCAATGCTCCCGGTGCAACACATATGACCAATGCTCCCGGTGCAACACATATGACCAATGCTCCCGGCGCAACACATATGACCAATGCTCCCGGCGCAACACATATGACCAATGCTCCCGGCGCAACACCTATGACCAATGCGCCTGGCGCAACACCGGCGATGACCAATGCGCCCGGTGCAACACCGGCGATGACCAATGCGCCCGGCGCAACACCGGCGATGACCAATGCGCCCGGCGCAACACCGGCGATGACCAATGCGCCCAGCGCAACAGCAACGGTAGCGGCGACCAATGCGCCCGGCACTGTAGCTCCTCCGCTGGTAACCAACATCACAGTGGACACTCTCTCGGTAGGTGATTGTAGAATATAGCAGTGGTTCTCAAACGTTTTCATGTCACAACCCCCAAATTGATATGTATTTGGCCACATCTGAAAATATCTAGTGCCAAGGACCCCTGCAAGAAGAGAAGATTTGTGTTAAAAAATAAATAAAAAATAATTCCAAACATTTTAACTTAAAAATAGCAGATGTACAACCTTAGAGAGCCCTTGGACTGATTGTGAATCAATGTTTGTGCGAGCCACACCTCTAAAAAGTTATTCTTCTCCCTCTCCTCCCCACACATACAGTTAAACATCAACAGGGACGGTTGTGGTACCAGCAAGCTCTGCGTGGCAGATCCATCCACCTGTGACCCATCCGTGTCTACTTCCTGCTTCTTTGTCTCCGCCAAGCAATCCGCCGGACAGAACTTTGAGTTCGAGTTGGCCGGAGAGTCAACTGGATATATTTCTGCCACTCTGTCCACAGGCACCACCGCGGTATGGAAAATCTACTTAATGAAAATGTAATAAATGCACTACATGTATGTACGTATGTATTATTATTAATACATACATACATATATAAGACATATATATAAGATAAGGCTAAGGAATCCATCTAGCTATCTGTCTGTCTGTATCTTGTGTGGGTGCTGATTGTTCAATTCTCCCCTACAGGGTGCTAATGATGTAACCTACATCTGTGCCAACGTCAACGGTGTGGTTGAGTTCTTCAGTGCCTTTCTCAACAACGGAGCTCTGACCTTTACAACTGTGAGTTTCCTCCATGTGTAGGCTATGTGTAAATGGACATATCAGTTATACCTAAGCTAACTGTAACAACTGTTGTCTTGTTTGAGCCATATTTAGCTAAAACTTTTTATTTTTTTATTTTCAGTTGTATGTCAACTCTGTGAAGGGAACATTGGTTGGAGATCAGATCCAGTGTACCTTTGCAGCCACCATACCAGATTCAACTGCCGCCAGACGCAAGAGAAGGGCCACCACCACAGCCAGCAGTAGCTTCTCCGTGGGTGTGTCCACTGGCACTGTCAGCAGCGGTAAGCAAAGCATCACTTCATGGTCTAATTAGAATCAGAAACACTTTGTTTCCCAAATAAAGTTGCGAAAAGTGTTGGTAATCTGTATGTTAGGTCACAAGTCACTATAATGTTGAAGTAGTTGTGTTTTCAAGTTGTCTGTCCAGTGTCCATCTGTGTACGTCACAACCTCATTAACTCAATATCTCAGGAACGCCTTGATAGAATTTCTACATATTTGGCACAAATGTCCACTTGAACTCATGGATGAACTGATTAGGTGGTCAGGGAGGTTAAAGGTTAAGGGGAATGTGTTTGTTGAATTTGTGTGAATTTGCTCCATATTTAGTGGGGTGAAGGCGAGGTATAACATTGCGAAATGTATTTGAATGTTAAAAAGTGGCTGTGTCATACTGTATGTACCAAACATGCAGGATTTCAGTTGAAGATTGATTGATGGGTGGATTTCATATTATTGGTTGGTTCAAGCCTACGTAACCACACATGTTGTGTTTTACTGGAAGAAAATGTGATGTGGTTTTTGATAAAACAATACAAAGAAATTGATGTTTTAAATGTTTTGTGCATATTGTTAAATAGGCGCAAGATATGACATCATGTCATCGTGACACACGCACGCACGCACGCACGCACGCACGCACGCACACACACACACACACACACACACACACACACACACACACACACACACGCCTGTACGATGTTTGTCTTTCATTTTTTGTATGCCCTTATTCCGATCTGTCTCTTCTAAGTGACTCTGGATAAGAGCATGTGAGCTGAAGGCCTAAATTGTAATTGGTTGTGTCCTCAGGCACTCCTGGACCCCCCACGACTAAAGTCCAGAGCAGCGTTGTGAACCTGGCTAGTCCGGCGAGCACCGTCACCCTCGTGACAAGCACTAGCACAGCTACCACCAATGCGCCCGGCGCAACACCGGCGATGACCAATGCGCCCAGCACAACACCGGCGATGACCAATGCGCCCGGCGCAACACCGGCGATGACCAATGCGCCCGGCGCAACACCGGCGATGACCAATGCGCCCGGCGCAACACCGGCGATGACCAATGCGCCCGGCGCAACACCGGCGATGACCAATGCGCCCAGCGCAACAACGGTAGCGGCGACCAATGCACCCGGCACTGTAGCTCCGCTGGTAACCAACACCACAGTGGACATGGTCTCGGTAGGTGATTGTAGAATATAGCAGTGGTTCTCAAACTTTTTCATGTCACAACCCCCAAATTGATATGTATTTGGCCACATCTGAAAATATCTAGTGCCAAGGACCCCTGCAAGAAGAGAAGATTTGTGTTAAAAAATAAATAAAAAATAATTCCAAACATTTTAACTTAAAAATAGCAGATGTACAACCTTATATATCTGCTATTTAGAGAGCCCTTGGACTGATTGTGAATCAATGTTTGTGCGAGCCACACCTCTAAAAAGTTATTCTTCTCCCTCTCCTCCCCACACATACAGTTAAACATCAACAGGGACGGTTGCGGTACCAGCAAGATCTGCGTGGCAGATCCATCCACCTGTAACACATCCGTGTCATCCGTGTCTACTTCCTGCTTCCATGTCTCCGCCAAGCAATCCGCCGGACAGAACTTTGAGTTCGAGTTGGCCGGAGAGTCAACTGGATATATTTCTGCCAGTCTGTCCACAGACACCATCGCGGTATGGAAAATCTACTTAATAAAAATGTAATAAATGCGCTACATGTATGTACGTATGTATTATTATTATCCGCACCCCTGTGTGTTTTAAGATAAGGCTAAGGAATCCATCTAGCTATCTGTCTGTCTGTATCTTGTGTGGGTGCTGATTGTTCAATTCTCCCCTACAGGGTGGTAATGATGTAACCTACATCTGTGCCAACATCAACGGTGTGGTTAAGTTCTTCAGTGCCTTTCTCAACAACGGAGCTCTGACTATTACAACTGTGAGTTTCCTCCATGTGTAGGCTATGTGTAAATGGACATATCAGTTATGAATAAGAATTTGGTATACCTAAGCTAACTGTAACAACTGTTGTCTTGTTTGAGCCATATTTAGCTAAAACTTTGTTTTCTTTTTTTCTTTTCAGTTCAAAGTCAACTCTGTGAAGGGAACATTGGTTGGAAATCAGATCCAGTGTACCTTTGCAGCCACCATACCAGATTCAACTGCCGCCAGACGCAAGAGAAGGGCCACCACCACAGCCGGCAGTAGCTTCTCCGTGATTGGGTCCACTGGCACTGTCAGCAGCGGTAAGCAAAGCATCACTTCATGGTCTAATTAGAATCAGAAACACTTTGTTTCCCAAATAAAGTTGCGAAAAGTGTTGGTAATCTGTATGTTAGGTCACAAGTCACTATAATGTTGAAGTAGTTGTGTTTTCAAGTTGTCTGTCCAGTGTCCATCTGTGTACGTCACAACCTCATTAACTCAATATCTCAGGAACGCCTTGATAGAATTTCGACATATTTGGCACAAATGTCCACTTGAACTCAAGGATGAACTGATTAGGTGGTCAGGGAGGTTAAAGGTTAAGGGGAATGTTTTTGTTGAATTTGTGTGAATTTGTGTGACACACACACACACACACACACACACACACACACACACACACGCACGCACGCGCGCACACACACACACACACACACACACACACACACACACACACACACACACACACACACACACACACGCCTGTACGATGTTTGTCTTTCATCTTTTGTATGCCCTTATTCCGATCTGTCTCTTCTAAGTGACTCTGGATAAGAGCATGTGAGCTGAAGGCCTAAATTGTAATTGGTTGTGTCCTCAGGCACTCTTGGAGCCCCCACGACTAAAGTCCTGAGCAGCGTTCTGAACCTGGCTAATCCGGCTCACAACGTCACCCTCGTGATCACAGCTACCACAGCTGCTCCCGTAGTGGCTACCCTCGTGACCACAGCTGCTCCCGTAGTGGCTACGACCACAAGCCATGCTATTCCACTCTGTCACTCCTTCTCCAAAGGTAAGCCAGTTATGTTTTCCCGTGGTATTTTTTATTTTTATTTTTATTTGCTTGTTTCAAACCCTGACTGTGTGCATATAAGCCTAAGAGAAATATGCATAGTCTATAGACCAATTATTTGTTTACAAACATTGGGACTGGGCGCACGGGTGACTGTTTCATGTAATCAATTCCCAACATATCTCCAAACCTGTTGTTTTGGGGAGCGCTGGTTTCAGTCCATTCAACTTCCTCTTGTGTGTTGGCTAGTGAGATGCACCCTAGGAGACATTTATACTTCAAAGCGCAACAGTGTTGCGCACAGAGAACAGATGATATACAAGCTCACATCGCATCGCGACTGCATGCTGTTGCTTATCAGTGTGACGTCGTCTCTTAACTCTTTGAGCGTTTCAAGGATTTCTATATAGTAGGTAGACTTCTCTATGGCCAGAATGGCGTTTTTGAATGATTTATTGAAAATTCTCTGTTGTGAATGTGTGACAACGAAAGACCTTCAGAGAAAGCTTGACTTGTCTGCTTCCAGGAAAAAAATGAACTGAGTTGATAAAATGTTTAGTTCTTGTGTTGGAAGCCATTTAAAAGAGCCTGCATTTACACTGTTTCTGTTTCTAGGACAACCAAAAAAAGTTATGCCCGGTTGAAGTTTTATTTTCTAAATAACTTTTTTTCTGCTGGGCATACATAGCCATGCAATATCTCATTTTAAAGGGTGAGTTGTCTAGTTCAATTAAAATAAAATAAAAAGTTTCTCACATGTACCACTGTAGATATTTTGCCATCTATAAATAGCATGGTCAGTCATGATCAATCTGACCTATCCAGCTAAAAGTCCCCATAGCTCTGAAATTGGAACATCATATAAACTCAATTCTTTTTTGGGGTAAAATTAGACATTCTAACGCACATTTTGATATATACCATGTTTACATAGTCTTACCAGTACCTTGTCTATTCATGCATGTATCTCAAAAACCTGTTATGAAGAAACACAGTTTTGATAAAAAACACATCCAAGGACATTGTTTTGATATGACTTGGTGCCCATGATATGTATCAAAATATAGACTTGAATGTATACTGTATTATAAAAAAGAAATTGAGTTATTACCATCTACCGTTACAGAGTAAATCACAGTTGAAACTTGCTTAGTCATATACAATAAACCTCACAATAGTGAACAAAATAGTCATGACAGGTCTAACTCATTGTAAAAGCGTCTTTTATTTTTTACGACTACTAACATAATAAAATGATAAATATTACAGAAAATAAATAGGCCTACATACAAAACAGTTACTCCTCCCCTAGCTCTGATCCATAGCTCTAAATGCGCATTTAGAGCTATGGATCAGAGCTACTCCTCCCAAATGTCCCCAAACCCAGTCCTTGACGGTGTGTGTGTGTGAGTTAACCTGACTCCGCCATATGGGGCAGCAGAGTGTACACTGTGTTCCCCCCTCCTGCTCCCATCTGGGAACTCTCAGGCAGACTTGATGCCCGGCCACAAAACGGCCTGGCCAATCAGCAGCAGCTTCTAGCAACTTCTAGCAGCAGCTTCTAGCTTCTACTAGCTGCTGCTGATTGGCCAGGCCGTTTTGTGAGCAACTTCGCTTCTAGCTGCTGCTGATTGGCCAGGCCGTTTTGTGGCCGGGCATCAAGTCTGCCTGAGAGTTCCCAGATGGGAGCAGGAGGGGGGAACCCAGTGTACTCTCTGCTGCCCCATCTGGCGGAGTCAGGTTATGTGTGAGTAGGCTAAATAAAAAAAACACCCAAAAACTGCCCCCCCTGAAATGAATGAATGAATGAATCCGGTTCAGTGTCGGAGAACGCCATCGCAGTCTTGACTCTTCATCCTCCTCCTCCTCCTCCTCATCTGATGCCAGTTCTAAATATATAAAAAGAAATAAACATTTTAGCTGTAGTCAGTGCACGCTACTATTACATGGCGTTTTACCCGGCTGCTGGCGATCAATGATTTTATTGTGCAGTGTCTTTGTGGGCCGAGTCGTGGCATGACAAATACAAATAGATGCTTGTATAAGTAGTATCACGATAAAATAATATGGCAACGTTAGAATGAAACACCAATGAGTGATCGGTGGTAATGTAGCTAGCTGCCCAGGGTATATCCAGCACCATTGCGTCGCAATCATCCAGCAACATTGGTACTGGCTATTGCCCGGGCTTGTGGCCCGGCCAATAGCCAGTACCATTTGTGCAGTGTTTGTTAGCAACTACTACTAGCCAACAGCCAGTGGAATGTGGTGACGTGATGGTGCTGGATATACGCTGGGCAGCTACATTACACGCAATCACTCATTGGTGGTGTCATTCTAACGTCGCCATATTATTTTATCGTGATACTAATTATACAAACATCTATTTGTATGCCACGATGCCACGATTCGGCCCACAAAGACACAGTACAATACATTCATTTGATCAGATGTTTTTGTTAGCTACGTCGATCACCTATAGTACCGACCCTTGTTATATATTCTCCGACTATGCATGTCACGATGACTAAACCAGTTAGATCTATCCATATATGGTTCTACCACATCTATCTGATATCAGCACTAGGTCGGCTCGGGCCAAATATAGGGATCGTCTTACTAGACATGTCATATTAGGGCATTTTCGAATACAATAAAATTACCTTTTAGCGAAGGCATCAGCCTTGGTGGTAACTCCGGTGGGGAGAAGAAAAAACGTTGCACACGTGTAATCCGCGAGGGTGGATGTTGCAGCCCGGCCAACGGTCTGGGACTGGAGAATGCCACTGGACACGGATGGATCATTTTTCAGATTGTTTTTTTTGCGGCGACTGCAAACCTGGCTGAAAAACTCTTCCTCCAGTGCCCACCTCGGAGGAGTCAACCAACCCCCCTGTTCACTGGGGGCTGGGCGTCAGTTTCCAATAGGAAAGCATACACGTGTGTCACGTGACACGGGAATTCTGGGAAATGTAGTTGATATTTATGCTCAATACTATATACAGAGGTGCGGACCGAATTAATATATTGGTATTAATAAAAAAAGAGAACTACGGAAAATCACGTACAGGGCAGAAAAGACTAATGCAAAACTCCACGTGTTTTCCAGTAGTAATCTGTCTAAGGGTTAAGGAGTCTATACAAATACGTTTTCAGAAGTGATTTTAAAGATGACACCGACCTAGCTAGCCTTCCTCAGGCAGGGTCAGGGCATTCCACAGCCTAGGTGACCGGGCTGCAAAAGCCCGATCACTCATGGGAACTACCAAGAGAGCCCTACCGAGGGTCTAAGACACACACTCCGGTTTACATGGTTCCAGCATAATCTAAGATGTAGATGGGAGCCAGGCCTTGCAAAGCTATAAAAGTCATCAATAAAATCTTAAAATAAACTCTGAAACTCACTGTCAGCCAGCGAACTGCACTGCACTACACTGTTATGAACTGTGCTGCAATGAACTGAACAAGTATCTGCATACTGACTAATTACTCTTTTATCGCCCCACTTTCTCTCCCTCTCTCTCTCTCTCTCTCTCTCTCTCTCTCTCTCTCTCTTTTACTGTGCGCCTATTCAAATACAGTTATTTTGATCATTTTGGCCGTGGTTGGTGTGTCCATACTCTGAGGAGGTCGGCTCAGAAGAACAGCACAGCTCCGTAGAGGAAGCGCCACTCTGGAAGATCATATAGATTTCTCATCTTTTTTTATTATTTACCATTGTACATATTTCTCAGACTCATATCCACCTACTGGGTGCAAGTGGTCTTTGTTAATACGTGGGGGGGAACAAATTACATCAAACAGGCTTAATTTTCCCTCCATTCTTCTGTAAACTTTACAATAAGAGATGCAATGAAGGATACTTAGGTCTTAAAACAGACCTTGTTTACAACCAATATGTCAGCTGTAATTTACAAATGTATCCTAAAGTCCTAAAATACAAATGTATTTCCTTGAACCCTGTGGTGAAGCGGCCTTATGTGGGATCAGTAACTTGTTACTCGGATTTTATTCTGTACAACATATTTATTGCTATCATTTTGTCTTTTGTAAAATAAGATGTTATGTCTATTTGTGTTCACGCATGTGTGCGTGTGCATGCATATTTTGTATATGACATGTGAGTGAGGAAAAGACCAGCCTCTGCTCTATAGTCACTCATCAAAATGATGTGAGCATATGGCAGACAAATCCCTCTGCATGCCTGTGCTTGCATACTACAGGTAAAAGACTCAAAAGTCTGAAATGATACGGGCAATCCTAAAAATATGATGCTTTTGTGTATAAAGTGTATCTAGATTAATACCTAGACGAGCCAGTAATTGTGTAGATGGAGATGGGGTGTTCACACCTTCTATTTGTTTTGGCCCTGGAAAGTCTAGTGGGAGGCTGCTCCACTGGCTCCCTGTCTATCAACATTTATTTAAAAAAAAAATATCCCAGACATTTTGTCACTACTGACTGTGCCGGTGTGACACAAGTGAACAAGCACAAAGCAGTCTAAATGAAGCCTTCATTGGCAGATGAAGATGAAGTGTGTGTGTGTGTGTGTGTGTGTGTGTGTGTGTGTGTGTGTGTGTGTGTGTGTGTGTGTGTGTGTGTGTGTGTGTGTGTGTGTGTGTGTGTGTGTGTGTGTGTGTGTGTGGGTGTGCATGTGCCCTTGAAGAAGGGTGAAGCAATAAGGCCACTGGTTGGTAATTATATGTATATGACTGCATCTTGTACTGTACTGTACTGTACAATAATTGTATTATTTTATTTCACATTTTTGCAATAAATGCTTATCAACACTAATTAATGTACTGTCTTTACATCTAACTCTTTAGAGTTGAGGGGGGCAGCATCATAAGAAGGAATTGCATGCAGTTATAGTCTGGAGGTACAGTAACAAATTCCTGGAACTAGTTTTTCTGCATCTTTTTGAGACTGGGTGTTCCAGATTGTCTCATCTCCTCCCATCCCACCATGTAGACTATACTGTTGAAATAGCAGAACACAGAGTCCACAGGCACACCTGTAGCATTAGACACCCACAGAGCCTCGTTTATGTGGAACCTATAGCTCTCAACGAATCTCGGCATCAACTCAAAGAAAGTAGCGATACAGAAACAATAGTTGTCAGGTAAGGTAACTGGAACAATAGAGTTTTTTGTCAAGTTTTTTTTGTCAACTCTGCCTATATTCAGTCTACCTTTAAAATGGCTTATCTTATCTATAACGCAGCTGTAATCTTGTCTTAAGATTCTAAGTATATTACAACTTTGGGTTTTTTCAACCAAGGTTCATGTTTTAGGTTGTCATTAGAGAAAGTAAAAGATGATTATTGTTTTTGCATTTGCTGCTTTCTTTCGTTTTAGCGATTTTATCCATTTTTGACAGGAAGTCGGGGGCATTCGAACATGGGGATAAATATGTATTTTTTTCACAAAATGTTACTGCGATTTTATTAATTAATATTTACTATAGTCCTATTAGACTCCAGGAATTTACATCTGTCAACACAATAGTGTGTATAGGCTCAATATGTCAGTTTGTCACCTCCCTCTTCACATTCAATATATCCCGTGATATTTTGTGGCCAGATGTAATTTCCTGGGGTCTCGTAGGACTATAATAAATAATAAAAAAAATAAATGGCTATAACATTTTGTGAAAAAATACTTATTTAGCCCCATGTTCGAATGCCCCCGCCCCCCTGTAAAATAATTGCTAAAATCACTAAAACGAAAGAGAGCAGCATATGAAAAAAAATTAACACTTATCTTTTACTTTCTCTAATAACAAGCTAAAACACAAACCTTGGTTGAAAAAAAACTAAAGTTGTCCTTTAAGTTTATTACTGTATCTATGACTATGTCTTACTAAAGTATTACATACAGTAGGCCTACCTTTTTATTATTAGGCATAGGGTGGTAGGCCTACACAGCACACATGTTATTGAAGATTAAAATAGCTGCTACTGTACCACAGAAAATAAATATAACCCTAATCAGTAGCCTACTAATTCAAAGTCTTTCATGTTAAGATGTATTATTTATTTGGGACCGGTGTGAGTCACATTCCCAGAAAACGAGTGTAGACAAGGTAGTGGTATAGAAAGTGATGAAAGATTGCTCAATTTACATCGAAATAAACCTTTGAACATACATTTTTTTAAATAAAGAAATCAGTAATCATTTGGTATCATAAGTAACAGGGGGAGGGGTTATAATTATGTGTATGTATTGCATCACTTCTTACCCTTGAGCACATTCAGTACAGTACAATGTATGTGAAATATGTGAAATATGCGATTGCAGGTATTTCATCACTGGGCTTGAAGTACAGTACAGTTTAAGTGTTTTTTTTTATGTTGATACTGTTTTTATGTTGTTAATAATAATATAAATTTTGTTTTAATCAAAAAGATATCACTTACAGCACCTCTAAAAGTTATAGACTCATTGTCTCCACCAGGCCGAAGGCATGGGGAGAGAGTATGTTTTGCACTCCGTCCGTGTGTGTGTCCGTCCGTGTGTGTGTCCGTCCGTCCGTCCGTCCTTCCGTCCGTCTGTTACCAGCTAATCTCCGGCACCGTTAACCTGGTCGATGCCAAACTTTGCACACACACTCCCTGGATGCCAACGATGAACCTCTGCCCCGCATTTTCCAGAACGGCCTGTTATAGCGCCACCAGGAGGCCGACTTTTGTAAAACACATTTTTTGATATTACTCCTCCAGATTCTGTCCAAAAATCTCACAAATCGTTACACAGTATCTCTATGGTCATGTGCTCAAGTTGGATCTGTCCGATATTTCATATTCCATCCTAATTGGCTATAATTGGCTTTCACAGTTTGCAAGATTGCCCCGTTTTGAACAAAAGCCTCAAATCATGAACGCAGCATGCAATTTACGTGAAATCTTTCACACATCTTCTTACTAGGCTGAGGAATATATCCCACCCTTTTCACATTGGCCTGTTATAGCGCCACCAACAGGTTGATTTTTGCAAAACACATTTTTGGAACAAAATGCCTCAAGTCATCCAATTGCCATCAAAGGCAAACATGTTTATATTACTCCTAAACATTTTGCCAAACATCTCACACAGTCCTATCCTCCTGGTGGAGACCTGTGCCCAGAAGGGCACTTTTTCTAGTTGGGCCCTATTTTCGTCACTGACCCTTATCTAGGGCTGAATAGTTCAAATAGCCGATCCACAAGCTCACAGCGTGTTGATGTAGATCGGCTAGCAATTTTAATATATTTTTCAAAATAGTAAAATAAAATAAAAAAGGCAAAGAAGTTTAGGGATAAGGGGTTTAACACTGACGAAAATAGGGCCCATTGCCTTCAAAATGTACTGAACCTTTATATGGTGTCTCATCATTGAGATTTTTGTTTTTGTTAGACTCTGACTATATAGCACAGTCAATTATTATATTAGCATATTTGCATTATATTAGATCCTAGCTGACTTGAATGACCCTTTGCTTCCACCCAGACATGGACAGACTGGTTCCCTATGTGATGTTTGTTGCATTTGCCTCAATGCTCATCGGCACTAACACTCAGAACACCACACCGTTAGTTATGAGTTCGTCCGACAGTGCCACAACAGCAGCAGAGTCTACTGTGCCCAGTGCCACAACAACAGCAGCAGGGACGAATGCACCCAGTGACACAACAGCAGCAGGGACGAATGCACCCAGTGACACAACAGCAGCAGGGACGAATGTACCAGGGACGAATGCACCAGGGACGAACGCACCCAGTGCCACAACAGCAGCAGGGACGAATGCACCCAGTGACACAACAGCAGCAGGGACGAATGCACCCAGTGACACAACAGCAGCAGGGACGAATGCACCCAGTGACACAACAGCAGCAGGGACGAATGCACCAGGGACGAATGCACCAGGGACGAACGCACCCAGTGCCACAACAGCAGCAGGGACGAATGCACCCAGTGACACAACAGCACCAGGGACGAACGCACCCAGTGCCACAACAGCAGCAGGGACGAATGCACCCAGTGACACAACAGCACCAGGGACGAACGCACCCAGTGCCACAACAGCAGCAGGGACGAATGCACCAGGGACGAATGCACCCAGTGACACAGCAGCAGCAGGGACGAACGCACCCAGTGACACAACGGCAGCAGCAGGGACGAATGCACCCAGTGACACAACAGCAGCAGGGACGAATGCACCCAGTGACACAACAGCAGGAGCAGGGACGAATGCACCCAGTGACACAACAGCAGCAGGGACGAATGCACCCAGTGACACAACAGCAGCAGCAGGGACGAATGCACCCAGTGCCACAACAGCAGCAGGGACGAATGCACCCAGTGACACAACAGCAGCAGGGACGAATGCACCAGGGACGAATGCACCCAGTGACACAACAGCAGCAGGGACGAATGCACCCAGTGACACAACAGCAGCAGCAGGGACGAATGCACCCAGTGCCACAACAGCAGCAGGGACGAATGCACCCAGCGACACAACAGCAGCAGCAGGGACGAATGCACCCAGTGCCACAACAGCAGCAGGGACGAATGCACCCAGCGACACAACAGCAGCAGGGACAAATGCACCAGGGACGAATGCACCCAGTGCAACAACAGCTGCAGGGACAAATGCACCAGGGACGAATGCACCCAGTGCAACAACAGCAGCAGGGACAAATGCACCCAGCGACACAACAGCTGCAGGGACAAATGCACCAGGGACGAATGCACCCAGTGACACAACAGCAGCAGGGACGAATGCACCCAGTGACACAACAGCAGCAGGAACAAATGCACCCAGTGCAACAACAGCAGCAGGGACGAATGCACCCAGTGCAACAACAGCAGCAGGGACGAATGCACCCAGTGACACAACAGCAGCTGCAGGGACAAATGCACCCAGTGACACAACAGCAGCAGGGACGAATGCACCTATTGACACAACAGCAGCAGCAGGGACAAATGCACCCAGTGCCACAACAGCAGCAGGGACAAATGCACCAGGGACGAATGCACCCAGTGCCACAACAGCAGCAGGGACAAATGCACCAGGGACGAATGCACCCAGTGACACAACAGCAGCAGGGACGAATGCACCCAGTGACACAACAGCAGCAGCAGGGACGAATGCACCAGTGACGAATGCACCCAGTGACACAACAGCAACAGGGACGAATGCACCCAGTGACACAACAGCAGCAGCAGGGACGAATGCACCCAGTGACACAACAGCAGCAGGGACGAATGCACCCAGTGACACAACAGCAGCAGGGACGAATGCACCAGTGACGAATGCACCCAGTGACACAACAGCAACAGGGACGAATGCACCCAGTGACACAACAGCAGCAGCAGGGACGAATGCACCCAGTGACACAACAGCAGCAGCAGGGACGAATGCACCCAGTGCCACAACAGCAGCAGCAGGGACGAATGCACCTATTGACACAACAGCAGCAGGGACGAATGCACCTATTGACACAACAGCAGCAGGGACGAATGCACCTATTGACACAACAGCAGCAGCAGGGACGAATGCACCCAGTGCCACAACAGCAGCAGCAGGGACAAATGCACCAGTGACAAATGCACCCAGTGACACAACGGCAGCAGCAGGGACGAATGCACCCAGTGCCACAACAGCAGCAGCAGGGACGAATGCACCTATTGACACAACAACAGCAGCAGGGACGAATGCACCTATTGACACAACAACAGCAGCAGGGACGAATGCACCCAGTGCCACAACAGCAGCAGAGACTACTGTGCCAAGTGCCACAACAGCAGCAGAGATTACCACACCCAGTGCTACAACAGCAGCAGAGACCAGTGCAACGGTCGCTGCTACTGTAGCTGCACTGGTACCCAACACCACAGTGGAGGCTCTCTCGGTAGGTGATTGTAGAATGTAGAATAGACTGACAAAGCTGGCAGTCATAGCA
Source organism: Electrona antarctica (assembly GCF_951216825.1). Lineage (NCBI taxonomy): Eukaryota > Metazoa > Chordata > Actinopteri > Myctophiformes > Myctophidae > Electrona > Electrona antarctica. The sequence goes on from NC_136802.1 coordinate 18,023,267, forward strand.
GCCTTAGTTTGATTCACACACCTTGTACTTGCCACACCTCTAAATGATTATTCTCCCTCTCCTCCCCACACATACAGACAAACCTCAGTACCTCAGGTTGTGGTACCAGCCGGCTCTGCCTGGCAGATCCATCCACCTGTGACCCATCCGTGTCTACTTCCTGCCTCTTCGTCTCCACGAAGCAATCCACCGGACAGAACTTTGAGTTCCAGTTGGCTGGAGAGTCAACTGGATATATTGCTGCCAGTCTGTCCACAGACACCACCGCGGTATGGAAAACCTACTGAAAATGTAATAAATGCACTGCATACTAGTATGTATGTATGTATGTATGTATGTATGTATGTATGTATGGATGGATGGATGGATGGATGGATGGATGGATGGATGGATTATTATCCGCACACCTGTGTGTTTTATGATAAGGCCAAAGGAATCCATCTAGCTATCTGTCTTCTACCTTCAATGCATCATAGGCTTATACTGTATCTTGTGGGTGTTAATTGTTCAATTCTCCCCTACAGGGTGGTAATGATGTAACCTACATCTGTGCCAACAACAACAGTGTGATTCAGTTCTTCAGTGCCTTTCTCAACAACGGAGCTCTGACTTTGACATCTGTAAGTTTCCCCCATGTGTAGGCTATGTGTAAATGGACATACTGTATCATTTAGAATTTTGTATAGGCCTACCTCAAGTCACTAACTGTAACAACTGTTGTCTTCTTTGAGCCATATTATGCGGAAACTTTGTTTTCTTTTTTCTTTTCAGTTGAATGTCAACTCTGTTAAGGGAAGATTGGTTGGAAGTCAGATCCAGTGTACCTTTGCAGCCACCATACCAGATTCAACTGCCGCCAGACGCAAGAGATGGGCCACCACCAAAGCCAGCAGCTTCTCCGTGACTGTGTCCAATGGCACTCTCAACGGCGGTAAGCAAACCTCCTTATCACTTCATGGTCTAACTCTAATTAGAATCAGAAACTTTGTCAAAACACTTTGTTTCCCAAAGAATGTTGCGAAAAGACTTCTAATCTGCATGTGCAGTATTTTAGGTCAATAGTCACTATTGCTCAGCACGCAGACGGAAGCTGCAATAACTTGTGTGCGCCTGAGCTTACTCAGCACCATATAAGGCAATTCTACCGGAAATGACGGCAACACACTTTGGGGAACATTTTACCAACATAAGTAAATAGTAAAACAAAAATCATAACATTACGGCAGTCACATAGGCTATATATTTAATATATAAATCATGTTGACCACTCAGGTCAGAAACATGAAGTTTGCAACATGTTTATTCCTGAGCTGCAATTTCAGGTACGGGACGAATGTTGTCACAATGTACTAAAAAGGTTTGTCTTCAATCTATTGGTTGTTTTCTTAGACTCTCTTGGAAGCCCCACCACCCTCGTCCAGAGCAAAGTTGTGAACCTGGCAGACCCTACAAGCAACAACACAAACATATTAAGCAGTACCACAACAGCTGCTCCCACCACCACCACCACCACCACCACAAGCCACGCCATTCTACTCTGTCAGTCCCTCTCCAAAGGTAAGCTAGCCAGACACTGCCATGGCTCACTTTGTGTTATTTGTTGAGTGGTGTATGTATGTATGTATGTATGTATGTATGTATGTATGTATGTATGTATGTATGTATGTATGTATGTATGTATGTATGTATGTATGTATGTATGTATGTATGTATGTATGTATGTTTGTATGTATGTGTATGTATGTATGTATGTATGTATGTGTATGTATGTATGTATGTATGTATGTATGTATGTATACATACATGGGTGTGATGTTGGAGCGGTGCTCAAACATCACACCCATGTGAAGTGAGCGGTGCCTTTTATCATGATGATGATGTATAGACCTGCCAGTGCTAACCACTCCAGTGTGTGGCCCCCTACTGTGATGTGATTTAATGTGGCATTGAATGCGGTACAGTGATTCTAATTATCCCCCCAGCCCTGTAATCACACTGAACAATTGTGTGCTAAGGTGCAAAGGCCAGACCGCACCAATGCAACTACTCGCAACTCCTCGCTACAAAACCGTATTAAGGACGGTCCACACCAATGAAACTCCTTGCAGCTGCCATTGGGGATAATGGTTGGACGTGTGACTATAGTTACATTGGTGCGGTCTGGGACGTGTACATAAATTACTCATCTATCTTTGCTCCTTCCCTATTTTTCTCCCTCCCTCCCTCATTCTTTCTTTCTTTCTTTCTTTCTTTCTTTCTTTCTTTCTTTCTTTGTCTCGCTCCCAATCTGTGGCTTTATGTGCACCTGTTTAAACACAGTTCCTCTGATCATTTTGGGCGTGGTTGGTGTGTCCATGCTCTGAGGAGGTCGGCTCAGAAGAACAGCACAGCTCCGTTGAGGAAGATCCACTCTGGATGATCATGACTTTCCCATCACTTTTTTCTGATTTACAATGCACACACTTCTCATATATCCAGCTAACCACCTCTGGAACAAGTCAGTTAATCAAACACAAACACACTTACACCTCCGTTTTTATAATTTATAAGCTTAAGAGATGCAATGACTGACACCAGTAATGTTTACTGTACAACCAATACCTCTGCTTTGATTTACAATTGTGCCGGTATCCAATGCACAATTTCTAAATGGTCTGTGGTCAGAGTCACATTTTGTCTTCAGGTGTCAGAAGTTACAAAGAATGTGACAGAATGATGTATTAATTACGTGTTGTAACGTGCCATGTGTGCTCTCATAGCTCAGATTTTGTCTTATTTACATGACCAACTCATCTGAAAGCATCAACCTATTTATTACTATTGTTATTTTGTCTTTTGTAAAATAGATGCTCTCAGATGGACTGTTCGTGTTGTGTCTGTTTTTTGTCGGGGGTCATCCCTGTGTTCCTCAATCCAGTCTAGCACAACAGAACAACCCAGAACTTCCTAATCTTAATTTCCCCTCACCGGAACACATGTAGCCAATACCCAAACAGTGACACCTCCCTCAATCAAAGTAATAGAATATACATGTGTAATTAGCACCCCCAGCGTTACAATACTATACTGTGAAAGAAAGAAGGAATGGAAATTATGAAAGTCATTCTTTATTTAAATAATTCATTTTAACCATGTTGTTCATATGGTACTTTTTTAGTGTACATGCCAGTCCATGTTTTATTCAAACTCTTGTGCTTCTCATTAAAATAATTTTAATGTTAAAAAAGAAAGTGTTGTTCCACACCTCCCCTGCCTGTGTGTGTGTGTGTGCGTGCGTGCGTGCGTGCGTGCGTATATATGCGTGCGTGTGCGGGAAAAGGTACACACACAATGTACCTTGCAGCCACCCACCCACACACATAGCTCCGTAAGGGAGTGGTTGCACCACTCAAAAAAAATGAATGAATCAGAATTTGAAGGTTTTCAGAAACCTTAGGTCAGGCCCTATAAAGGCCTTCCCAGATTCGGCCTCAGGCATCAATGGGTACATGAAGCCTGCATACAAGGCAATATTTAAATTTTTTCATTATGACATGTCAAACTAGGTTGTTTCCATGATTCTGAATCCATTCCAAGCATTGGTTTTGCACAAAAAACACTCCTTGGGCTAAAAACGGCCATAGCCACTTGCCCAAAATGTGTCTTTTATAAAACAAATTGCTCAATGCTGACAGCCAGTCAGCAAGTGGATTCATGATGATAATTATTATAAATCTATCGGTTAAACTATGGTTGAATATTTATGTAGAATATATTGTGTTATGTGAAATGGATGACCAAGGTTTAACTAACCTTGGTCATCCATTTTCTGTTGACAAAATTACAAGTTTTGATCATAGGAGGAGCTGTGGGGAAAAAGCATGTGAGCAATAGTTCCAGGAATAGTTCCAATTCCAGGAAGTGAGGTGCCAGGAAGCTATAAAGGTACAGGAAGTGAGGTGCCAGGAAGCTATAAAGGTACAGGAAGTGAGTCATGTTTGGGTGTGGTGGCCAGTGGTGGTGGTTGTTTGGCAAACAAACTCTTTAAAAGCCAATACTAAGCAATAAATCAGAACTTAAACCAATAATAAACCTTTGACCGAAGTTTATGAAGGAGAAGAAAGAAAGTTTGGTCAGACATTTCTGATGCTTTGAGCTCTGAACAAACTAATCAGAGCTTTCGAACAATTAGGGAACCAGTCGAGGACTCCTGACATGAAGGTTGGGTGAGGAGGATACATATTTTTCCTTTTTTTATCAAGCAAGCAATGCATTGACTTTTCGTTTTATAACTTTGGGGACTACTTTATTCGAGAAAAGAGAAGATCTACAACGTTTGGTACGGATTACTTTTTTGTATTACTTTTTGAATACTTGACTCTTGGGACACATTTAAATTGACATTGCGGGGAAAAACTGAAGTGAATTGAACATTTATTTATATTTATAATTGTATCGTTTGTTTGATCTACTTTAAATAATATTGCAATTTAATTTCAAAATAAATAGTTTTGTGTTTTCCTTTTGCTCAGTACAAAGATTTACTGTCGCAGGTACAGGACCTTTATTATAACTCGGACATGTCATTTTATGGTTCTGATACCAACACAAATTTCAACAGAATCTGATACCATGGTGATACATTAAATTTAATCAGGTGTAAGAAGGTCCTATAGGCCAGGGGTTCTCAACGTTTTTGGCCGGGGATCCCCGGAAATGCTTTGGCAATGTCTCGGGACCCCCGCCCCCTCCCGACCCCCAATATAAATCGACTGCTACAATAACCTTAAACCATTTTGGGCGGGAACCCCTTTTGGTGTTTTAAGCATTGTTATAATTTAGCTATTGAAAAATAGCAGATCTACAAGCTCATAGCGCGCCACCGAGTGGCGCACTACGAGCTTGTAGGTCTGCTATTTTTGAAAAATCGTGAAAATAAAGTTTTTTTTTTTTTTAATAATTTGGGGACCCCCTAAAATAATTTGGCGACCCCCCGAGGGGTCGCGACCCACGGGTTGAGAACCCCTGCTATAGGCTATTGCAAAAATATATAAATGCCTTCTTACCCAACTCATTCTGAAGTAGTTTTGGATAATCATAAGCAGTGACCTGAGATCCTAATACATAAGTACTCTGCCTATGAATGTAGACAAATTGTACAGCTCAATTCACCCAAAAGGGTCGACAATAGATTGTATGTATGTTGTCTTTCAACAATGTATTTGGAGAAGTTGAAAGGGTCAGTAGTAGTAGTAGTAGTACAGTATGTCTATAACATGCGATGAGCAAAGGCAGCATTTCCCCTAGCCGCAATTTGCAACTCTAGATTTTTTTATAATGGGATGAATCTAGAGTTGCAATACCCTCCATTGACTCCCCACTCATCATTTTGCGTTTGCGATCTGCTTGTCTTACACGACGTTAAACTCACCAACATTGCAGCTGTAGTCCAAGCTTGAATTATTCTCTTTCAATCTGCCGAGCTTGTTTTTCATAAAAATCCCCCGTAGACATGTTATGAGCTACTTTCTGTCAAGAAATTCTGTGCAAGTGATTCTTTTTCTAAGTGCTGGAGTTTGGAAGCGCTCGTCGTAAGTCACTGAACGTCCCTGCATGCATCTGTTTCGCATTTGCACATAATGCAGGAGGCAGCAGCGCGACCCCTTAAAACAAACGAGCGCTGCCAAACTCCAACATTTCTTCTTCTTGACAGAAAGTAGCTCATAACATGTCTACAGGGGATTTTTATGAAAAACAAGCTCGGCAGATTGAAAGAGAATAATTCAAGCTTGGACTACAGCTGCAATGTTGGTGAGTTTAACGTCGTGTAAGACAAGCAGATCGCAAACGCAAAATGATGAGTGGGGAGTCAATGGAGGGTATTGCAACTCTAGATTCATCCCATTATAAAAAAAATCTAGAGTTGCAAATTGCGGCTACATTTCCCCCAATTTATTCAGAGGTAGTTGAAGAGATAGTTGAGGAGATATGAGAACAGTATTAACAAAGGACCTGTTTCAGATGCACATCAACATATCAACACTCTGCATATTCATATTCATGTCCACAGAAGCACCTCTCTGAACAACATTATTATATGGATGGATGCACTGCAAAGAGTTGAACAATCATGAAAAAATACAAGGTATAAAAAAATCTGTTACCCCCGTGCAACACCAGCTACACTGCATGGCAATAAATCCGATATTCATAGTTCAGCAAGGCCTAGCTGTAGCATCATCTCTATTCATAATCGTCTCCACAGTCCACACAGAGTTCTGTGTCCACACCCCAATTACTCAGGTGTAAGTATAGTCATGATTACCCCAATTACTCAGGTGTAAGTTGTCACTGATTACCCCCTCCCCTATAAAGCCTGCATGGTGCTCATTCATTCTTTCCAGCTTGGCTCTCGGTATGTTCATTTCATCAAATGGACCTTCGCCTCCTTCTGTCTGTGCCTTAGTTCCTGGCCAACATGCTCTCCTGCATGAAGAACATTCTGTGAAATTGAAAGTTAAAAAACTTCTGGTGATATCCCATATCATCTCCTCCACAGAGTTGCAGGTGGAGTAGTGGCTGTAGTTGACTTTGATTTTAACTCGTCACTTTTAGTGTTTTATTGCTTTTCATTTCTTCTCTTACTTCTTTAGCTTTTTCCAATAAAGTTGTCATTATTTAGTTTTGCTCTCTCCCCCCAGCCCCCACACATGTAGAGTGTCTTTGAGTACTTAGAAAAGCACAATATAAATCCCAGATATTATTATTAGTATTATTATTATAGTAGTTGCTGGTGCAGTACTGGATGTAGTAGTTGCAGGTGGAGTAGTTGCTGTAGTTGCAGGTGGAATCGTTGCTGTAGTTGCAGGTGGAATAGTTGCTGTAGTTGCAGGTGGGGTAGTTGCTGTAGTTGCAGGTGGGGTAGTTGCTGTAGTTGCAGGTGGAATCGTTGCTGTAGTTACAGGTGGAATAGTTGCTGTAGTTACAGGTGGAATAGTTGCTGTAGTTGCAAGTGGAATAGTTGCTGTAGTTGCAGGTGGAATAGTTGCTGTAGTTGCAGGTGGGGTAGTTGCTGTAGTTGCAGGTGGAATAGTTGCTGTAGTTGCAGGTGGAATAGTTGCTGTAGTTGCAGGTGGAATAGTTGCTGTAGTTGCAGGTGGGGTAGTTGCTGTAGTTACAGGTGGAATAGTTGCTGTAGTTGCAGGTGGAATAGTTGCTGTAGTTGCAGGTGGAATAGTTGCTGTAGTTGCAGGTGGGGTAGTTGCTGTAGTTGCAGGTGGAATAGTTGCTGTAGTTGCAGGTGGAATAGTTGCTGTAGTTGCAGGTGGGGCAGTTGCTGTAGTTGCAGGTGGGGTAGTTGCTGTAGTTGCAGGTGGAATAGTTGCTGTAGTTGCAGGTGGGGTAGTTGCTGTAGTTGCAGGTGGGGTAGTTACTGTAGTTTCAGGTGGATTAATGGCTGTGCTAGTTGCAGGTGAAGTAGCTGCTGGAGTAGAAGGTGCTGTTGCAGAGGATCTTCTCACTATAGCGCTATTTACTCTAACCCAGTATATGTTAGCACTCTGCATGAATGTTGCTCTGTGTGAGATGAAGACATAATTAGCAGAGGTTAAACACTACTAGATACATAGGGTAAAACATCTCAAATTGTATTAGACATTAATTGTGAGTAGCACATATGACTTACGTAAAAACAATGTCCTTGTCACTGGAGGGTGCTGTCCAATTTAGGGGTCCACTTTGAATTAAGGGGACATTGTTAAACTGAATCACTGCTCCACTCTGCAGGGTTGAGTAAAATAAATAATAATAAAATACTGTACTGTACAAGCCCTCCTCCCTGGTGTGTGTGTGTGTGTGTGTGTGTGTGTGTGTGTGTGTGTGTGTGTGTGTGTGTGTGTGTGTGTGTGTGTGTGTGTGTGTGTGTGTGTGTGTGTGTGTGTGTGTGTGTGTGTGTGTGTGTGTGTGTGTGTGTGTGTGTGTGTGTGTGTGTGTGTGTGTGTGTGTGTGTGTGTGTGTGTGTGTGTGTGTGTGTGTGTGTGTGTGTGTGTGTGTGTGTGTGTGTGTGTGTGTGTGTGTGTGTGTGTGTGTGTGTGTGTGTGTGTGTGTGTGTGTGTGTGTGTGCGTGCGTGCGTGCGTGCGACAGCAAACACTATTTATGTACTTGGACGGACAGACACAGCCAGGGACACACATAGATGTCTATAGGAGTGGCTATAGCACCACTCAAAAAGACATGTGGGTTTGCTCATCACACTCTAGTTATTATCATGTATACCTGCCACAAGGGGGCGGTACATCTACAGGTATGTAAGAACTCAAGTGTGCCATTAAAATCCAATCTTTTATTACAATATAGTACCGAATGGTTTTACTCACCGGATTGTTGTTACAATTCATTAATCTCATGACTTTCTGGAACCAGTCAAATGAGAAATTTCCCACAGCACCACTACCTCCCACCTCATGGGCCTCAACTTGAAACCCTATGAATTCGGATAATGAGCTATTTGCCGATAATTTCACTGAAAAAGAAAGATATTGTCAAGTAACAACAGAGACAACAGTAGACAAGGTATATGGTAATTCACAAATATTTGTATTGCATGTCTAAGCTAACCCAATGGACCCCCAGGACTACTGTAGCTTAACCTGATTTTACACTATAAACCAATTGATTCACACTTGTTAATCATGTCACATGATTTGTGGTCCAGTGATAACATCTTCTGAACACTTACAGCATACAGTACAACTTGTTACAGTTAACTGAAGCCTGTTTGATTGGACAACGACAATGAATGTCCCATTACTTAAGTTCTAACCAGAGGGAGCCTTGTATGTTTTGAAACAGGCCCCTTCCTCCTGGGGCAGTCGAACGGACCACTGACTGGAGTCTGACTGACATGCAAATATTGAATCATCTGTTTCAGTCTTGTTTCTGCTCTACCTATTTGCCAAGCATATCAATTAAGTCTCACTTGCAGAGGTCTCATACTCCAGTAACATGCCGTTTGATTTATAGATGTGGACAGAGTACTTGACCCCAGTACTTGAGTTTGAGTACGAACACGACCTAGTCAGATTTACTCTATAAGTAAAAGTAGCTCAGTCAAAATGTTGCTCAAGACTAAAAAATCACACCCGTGTGAAGTGAGGGGCGCTAATATATTAAAGTCTAACTCATGTTGATTAGGTGATGTAATGGTGATGTAAAACAGACATTAAACGCCATTAACAATAAAGAGACAATATGACGTAAATGACACATTATGGCGTACATTTTCCCTTCATTGTCAATGGCTTTACAAAACAAACATTGAACTAAAGACAAACATTAAACCTGTGTATAGGAGGGGCTAGCGCCCCTCAAAAAGTGAAGTAAGGGGTGCCCATTGTGGCTGCCACATGACGTCACAGGGGGCATGCAGATTTTCGAGGGGCCTGTTTTTTGAGGGCCTCCTATGCTTTGTGCGTTTGTATGAATAATAGCGATGATTTGATTGGCTGACCAAAGTACGTATTGAGGATAAAAAGTGAGGACGCAAATTGTGATTGGCCAGAATGAGATGATGTATGATAAGAGTGCTCTCACTTCACACAGGTGTGATTCTTTTTGGGTTTCCCTTGAATTAGACAAACATTTAAAGTCCATACTTGGCTGCCACAAGACATGTCTGAAAGCCAGACATTGGAGTACCCCTCCAATGTCTTAGCCTGGCTAATAAGCCAGACCGAATTAGCCGTTGGCAAAAAAAAAATTGCCTGCCGGCGGATTACGGTCTGGAGAGGCTCAAGTGTACGCCCATTTCCTACACCAGAGAACTGGTGTGGCCAATCGGGACACGGTATGCAATATGGGCGGGCTTTGGTACAGTGACGTTTAATGCTTGAGACCTTTGACTGACAGTAGCTCTGACCAATTGCGTCAAAGAGAAAATGTTTGAACCCGCCCCCCGGGAAACAAGATCCATACACAGCATCTCCAGACTCAAATACCACACGACATGAGTGATTGTGTGATTTGAGTCTGGCTTATTAGCCAGGCTACCAATGTCTGGCTTTCAGACATGCGCCCCTCAAAAAAACAGCCAGCATAAAAGTATTAAAATCTAGTAATACTCATGTACACAGATCCTCAGAATCTGTACTTAAGTAGGCCTACAGTTACTGTCCAATGTCCACCTCTGCTGATTTATACATGACAACAGTTTAATATGATCATGGATAATGGTCATATCAAGCACCATACAGTCTCATACAGCTTGACAACAAGTCGGCACTCTGTGAGGTCGTCATTGTTTTTACAGGTCAATAACAATAGATTGATGACTCACCAATCTATTGCTCCTACACTCTTACATGCTAATATGACTTAATTATCCAACCATGTTGGCCTACTGCAGATATAGATCACATGACATCGCTTCTTGCCCGAAAGGTAGACTAGACAGATTTTAGAACGCTCGGATTCTTATTTTTAGACGAAAAACAAGCTTGATTTTGTGGCTCATTTCTCTAAATGATATGATCCTAGCTTACAAAATATGTTTTGGGTGGATTCAATGATATTCGCGGATATATGCAGATTTTTTCTTTCTGACTGGCAGTTTCTGGCCAAATCGTCTTTCAATTTAAGAGTCTCATCCATAGAGTTATGTGTGCCGCTCTGAGCCAACCACTAGATGGCGCTGTGGCGCCGAATGAGTTAATGAACTGGCCACATAAAAACATAATTTTAACACTTTCTGTACACTTTTGAAAAAAACCTTTCTCCTAGTATAATCATAGTAGGCTACCTCATGTTTTTTTTTGGGGGGGGGGGGATCACGGCACTCCATCTTTAACTGTGACGTTATGTGTTGCCAGCTGCTACTCACCGTTGATCACATCTCCTGGTATATAAGTGCTTTGGGAGACAGTGACGGTGTACGGTGGGATGGAGGTTTGTGGAGTAGCGGTATGGATATTGAATCCAATGCCGGTCGTTGGATCCAAATTCCCACAGCAGACTGTGAAGGGTTCCCCTGCAAATCCCTGCACGAGGGCGCTATTCCAATAGAGGAGCAGGCAAAGAAGACCCAGGAACATTTCTACAGAATAGTGCAGAGAATTGATTGATTGATTGATTTAAAATATTTATTAACAGTTTACAGAATTACAGTACATTTCAAGCACAAACTCAATACAAAGACTGTTAACTGTGAGTGGACAACCCAATTAAGCATTACACTTGTTTACAAGAGGGTCCACCTTGTTCAATTCATCAAAAACACATGGAACATGGAACACATTAGCCTACACAGTATATACCCTACATATGGACGGATTATGTATGACTTGTACCAAGTGTGCACGTGCACAGGGCCCTGAGCCAATGGGGGCCCTTGGATTCAAAATATCCTCAACGTCACGTTTCCAACAAGTTTTAAACTGAGCAGCATTTTCCGTTCCACAGATAATCCAAAACATCTTGAAAACGGCCACTTTAGCCGATATTCGATCGCCGATTATTGATTGAGTTTAATTTGGCCATTGTCACCCGAGCTGCATCCAACACATCCACTTGTGGGGATGTGTTGTCACACCAGTGACAGCCTACTAATTTCATTGACCAATATATAATCAACATAACCAAACCAATTCATGGCTCTTACAGTAGAGTTAAAAATAGACATGGTTGTTGAGATGTATTAAAAATGATCATTAATTGTCTGTGTATATAAATATATCATTGTCACTGTATGTATATTTATATATGCTTTTATACTGAAACCAGATGCCGGATGTGTCAATTGGGTTGACGTGTATATAATGAGTAAAATAAACACTCGCTTCTCTCAGCCATGGTCTAAGGAAGCAAACCCACATCTGCTCTCTGAGTCTCCTTATTATCCCTCCGTAATGCTTCCGGCTAGCTTTGGTTGTTGTTGAATACGCTAGCTTTGTTCAACAATGGTAGACATGAATTTCAACTGCTACTCAGCCTATATACTGTACGTAGATAGGAGACAAATTGCATCAAAGCATTATCTGTTGTAAAGTTACAGTATGAATACTACAGTATAGGAACAAAGCCTATATGAAATCTACCTGATTGTTTTTTTGTTTGTTTTCTACCTACCGGCTTGCAGTATTTATTAACCACTACATTAGGTTCACTTTACTAGTAGTTAAAGTTTTAACTAACTACTACTACAGTACTAGCCAATTGTATGTAGTTTAAAACGATTTTCCTTAACAGGTTTTGTTTGTGTTGGACTGAAAGAATTAATAACTGAAGTGCCCTTCAGATCATTTTATTTAGATAGGGACAGGCGCAGCATACGGACACATTTTTCGAGCAGACCTGAAATTGCATCTCTGCTGAAATGTTGTACTGATCTTGTATGTACTGGTATTTTTAAGTGGTGCAACCACTTCCTTAAGTGACTATGTGTGTGGGTGCGTGCCTGCCTGCCTGGGTGCGTCTGAGCACGAAAACAGCATGGTTGTTTTTCACCACCTGTGCGCAACCTAACACACACACAAACACACACGCACATATTAACTGTATATATGGTGATTTTGGGTGTGCCAGTACAGTAGAGGGTACAGTAGAGGGACCCCCACACGGTAACTCTGTCATTTCTCAACCGTTTCGGACGCGGGGCGGCTCGCCGGAATTGGGCCGGCACCCTGGGTGCGTTCCTGTGGGTCCCCCCGGGGGACCCCCACACGGAGTTGCACCACTTACTTCACACGGGTGTGATTTTTTTCCATTCATACAGATGGGAATGACATGATGGGAAGCTGAGAGTGGGACCCCCAATAGTCCGACTGCCAATAGTCAGACGGGTACAGGCTTTAGCGTAGACAGTCGGACTATTGGTCCGATTAAACCGACAACCTACGTACCTCAAACCCTAACCACAAGCACGGGAGCACCGCATGTTCGACCGCATGTTCGACCGCATGTTCGACCGCATGTTCGACCGCATGTCCGACCGTTGTTTCTGCATGTCGGTCCGTTTGTGTCTAATCTGCGTGTGCATCCCTAGTCAGACAACCTATAGAGCGTCGCAGTCCCGCCCCCTACCAGGGCCCAGGAAATGATTCCCCGTTCATTTTCCTCATAGACATTTCAAAAAGTTTATTTAAAGACCTTTTAACTCGAGTTGTGACAAATCATGACAACAAACTATTTTTGTTCGGGCCGAACAAATAATTAGAAAGAAGAAGGAAACGGCAGGTTACAACACTTTTTGTTGTTTTTCTTCTTTGTAATTATTTGTTCGGCCCAAAATGTTGTGTTTGTTGTCATGACAACTCGAGTTGGCTTTGTCCGCGGCGTAAACGTCTTTAAATAAATACTTTTTGAAAAGCCTATGGAGAAAATGAACGGGGAATTCACTTCTGGGTCTCACGTCGTCATGAAAGGGACCGACTGCAACGCTCTATAGTCAGACACCCCAACAGCACCACTCAGTTCAGTCTGATTTTTTTTCTGATTCTTTTCTCTTTTCAGAGAAAGAAAGAAGGTTGGGACCAGCTGCTACTTGAACAATAGACCGAGGAACTCTTGTGAAACTACTCTTTATCTATTTATTTATTTATTTGAGTACGCTCCTTACGTTTATTGGACATTTTCCTTTTTCCCATGGCCACTTCGCTATGCATTTCCCATTTGTTAGATGGGGCGACTGTGGCTCAAGAGGTAGAGCAGGTCGTCCAATGATCCATGGGTCGGCGGTTCGAATCCCGGCTCCTCCTGTCTACATGTCGAAGTGTCCTTGGGCAAGACACTGAACCCCAAATTGCTCCCGATGTGCTGGTTGGTGCCTTGCATGGCTTCCGCCGCAATCGGTGTGTGAATGTGTGTGTGAATGGGTGAATGTAATGCACAATCTATGTAAAGCGCCTTGGATAAAGGTGCTATATAAATGCACCGTTTACCATTTACCATTTATTCACATCAGGCGCGACGTGGCACATTATTTTGAGCGAAGTGACTCCAGTCTGTTTCTACATGTATTCCTTGTTTGACAGAGAGGCTTGCAGCTTACAAAAGGAAATCAAAAATACACAGAACACATCCTATACAGCCTACAGGTATATATTCTGTTAATGAGCTGTTTTCACAGCACAGTATTTTCCCAAGGTTTAAAATGTAACACAAATCTATCTCAGCGTGAGATAAATGTTAATCCCTTCAGTGACTATCTTTCCATAGTTCCCAATGTGTTTGTTTATAAGAGAGGTTTTTGGTCCTAAATTGTAACCTATAATGAAAAATATAACTTACTGTAGCACTTCAGTTCAGGTATAGTTTCTGTGGCAAACTGCAACAGACAATGGATCTACTAAAGTAAGCTGCCACAACCTTTATACAAACAGACACACCTTTCCTCTTCTATCAAAATTAGCAATCGTGATTCACCTGCACTTCTCTGGAAAGCTACTTCCTTATGTCTAAATAATACAGCCCGCAGGTAAACACAAAGACAGATATTTAAAAGACAATACGCACGCACGCACGCACGCACGCACGCACACACACACACACACACACACACACACACACACACACACACACACACACACACACACACACACACACACACACACACACACACACACACACACACACACACACACACACACACAGAGAGAGAGAGCAATGCAATAAAACAAGTACACCCTGATGAAACCATGGCTAGCTGCCATTTCCTACCCTTGATAGTGTTGAGTCACATAAGGTGCTACAGTATGCCATTGCTACGTAGTGACGTTTACCCTCGACAAGGTTCTGGACAACCGTGAGACCGATCCATCTTTAGTCTTTACGCTGTCAGAGTGAGATTGCTACTCTGTGCAGGAGGATTGTGACATACTTCCTATTTGCATTCAGCTTCGTTATGTTCCTTTCCTTTATGGGAAAGGAACATAACGAATGGGCTCCCGTCTTGAAAGATAAAAACGTGCACACACACACACACACACACACACACACACACACACACACACACACACACACACACACACAACCATGGCTAGCTGCCATAAAAACATGGACCCTGGCCAGGGGCCCGGTCCAGAGCCCGGGCAGAGGCCTTTTTGGGGCGGTTCTGGACAACTGTGGATCTGACCGACTCGACACCGGGTACAGGTGGTGGTGGTGTGGAACGCGTGTATCAAAAAGTCGGTGGCGCTAACGGTTCTCGAGTTACGTGGATTACAGACGTACACACAGAGACTTGGTGCATTTATAGTTAGATTGTCTAAAAAAATGTAATGACAGTCAACACAGAGGACAAAACCATTGCCACTGTAGACGGGACGGTGCTCAAGCCAGTCGAGGACTTCAAATACCTCGGGCGTGGACTGCCTCAACTGAACAGGACCTGGAGGTTCGGAGAGCACTTGCCTGGAAAGCCTTGCATGGGAGGAGGAGAGTGTGGAAATCGGATATCGAATCGGATATGGGAGAAGACCAAAGAGGCGGCTGTTCATAGCACCGTAGTGTGGAGTCTGTACTGCTGTATGGGGCTGAGACATGGACCCTCACAGTCCAACAGAAAAGAGCCCTGGATGGAGTCTACACAAGAATGCTACGGATGGCACTAGGTGTCACATTGACGGACCGCATCAGAAATGTGGACCTGCGTCAGGCACCCAGAACTTGAGGCAAGTAAATTAACTCTATTTGAGTCAACCCAGGGCAAAGCCAGGAGGGGAAAGAATCGTACCACCTACAGTACGTAGATGCACTGCGGCACGACACCTTAGCTAACAACACTACAGAGCTCAAGAACCTGATTTTAGATAGGAAATTGTGGAGGGCAATTCAGGAATCCCGAGTTACATTACAATTAAAATTACATAATTAGTTTGAGATGAATGAAGTAGCTTTCAGATAGTGACTAACAACGCAATACAAGTCCATACTGCGTTGTAGTGGGTTGTTTAACTCAGGTTGTGATGACTTGACTAATTTGCGTGTAGTGTAAAAACAAATCTAAGAGAGCCAATCACAGCAAGGTCAGAACTATGACAGAACTATGACAGAACTGTGACATCGCTGTCAATATAAGAGAAGGTATGTTCAAGCAGTTGGTGCAGTTTGCAGTGTTGGTTGCAGAGAATAGAATACCAAGAAACTAAGATAAAAGTATAGATCGCAACTCAAATTCCGCAAACATGCAGATCTTTGTCAAGACACTCACCGGCAAGACCATCACTCTAGAGGTTGAGCCAAGTGACAACATTGAGAATGTCAAAGCCAAGATCCAAGACAAGGAAGGCATTCCCCCGGACCAGCAGAGGTTGATCTTCGCTGGCAAGCAACTGGAAGATGGACGCACCCTGTCTGACTACAACATCCAGAAGGAATCCACCCTCCATCTCGTGCTGCGTCTGAGGGGAGGAATGCAGATCTTTGTCAAGACACTCACCGGCAAGACCATCACTCTAGAGGTCGAGCCAAGTGACAACATTGAGAATGTCAAAGCCAAGATCCAAGACAAGGAAGGCATTCCCCCTGACCAGCAGAGGCTGATCTTCGCTGGCAAGCAACTGGAAGATGGACGCACCCTGTCTGACTACAACATCCAGAAGGAATCCACCCTCCATCTCGTGCTGCGTCTGAGGGGAGGAATGCAGATCTTTGTCAAGACACTCACCGGCAAGACCATCACCCTAGAGGTCGAGCCAAGTGACAACATTGAGAATGTCAAAGCCAAGATCCAAGACAAGGAAGGCATTCCCCCTGACCAGCAGAGGCTGATCTTCGCTGGCAAGCAACTGGAAGATGGACGCACCCTTTCTGACTACAACATCCAGAAGGAATCCACCCTCCATCTCGTGCTGCGTCTGAGGGGAGGAATGCAGATCTTTGTCAAGACACTCACCGGCAAGACCATCACTCTAGAGGTCGAGCCAAGTGACAACATTGAGAATGT
Source organism: Electrona antarctica (assembly GCF_951216825.1). Classification (NCBI taxonomy): domain Eukaryota; kingdom Metazoa; phylum Chordata; class Actinopteri; order Myctophiformes; family Myctophidae; genus Electrona; species Electrona antarctica. The sequence goes on from NC_136802.1 coordinate 18,040,183, forward strand.
CAAAGCCAAGATCCAAGACAAGGAAGGCATTCCCCCTGACCAGCAGAGGCTGATCTTCGCTGGCAAGCAACTGGAAGATGGACGCACCCTGTCTGACTACAACATCCAGAAGGAATCCACCCTCCATCTCGTCCTGCGTCTGAGGGGAGGAATGCAGATCTTTGTCAAGACACTCACCGGCAAGACCATCACCCTAGAGGTCGAGCCAAGTGACAACATTGAGAATGTCAAAGCCAAGATCCAAGACAAGGAAGGCATTCCCCCTGACCAGCAGAGGCTGATCTTCGCTGGCAAGCAACTGGAAGATGGACGCACCCTGTCTGACTACAACATCCAGAAGGAATCCACCCTCCATCTCGTCCTGCGTCTAAGGGGAGGGCAGTGAATGATTCCATAATCAGGAATTATATTTTGTTTACATGGCTGTATAGCGTTCCCGACAGCAGAGATATAAAAATGAGGGTTTAAGTAATGCACATGAGAGGGCCCTGGGGAATTTCCGGGACCGACCTGATAATCAATTACAATAACTAAAGACATTAATATATATATATATATATATATATATATATATATATATATATTAGTAAATTGGCAATATATTTGCAGGAAAAAAATATATATTAAAAGAAAAAGTTAAAAAGTGGCGAGCGTGGTGTCTCACCGAGTAAGAGTTCATATACCATGATGACGCAGTAGGGTGCTGTGGCGTGGGAAGATTTAAATCTGGTGTCAGCTGCAGGAAGAGGGAAGAACTTGAGTCTATCTTCATAATGGTATGTGATCTTACATGGTGACCCACGGGGCGCCAAAAACAAACAAGCAAAAAGATGCCTCTCAAAATCCAACCCTACGTCCTCGTTGTGAGAGGTGGAAGCAGGTAATGCTGACTAACAGGGCTCTGGTAAAACATGCATGGACCTGTGCAGTGGAGATAAATTAAGACATTAACGGGACTGGGTCTGATAACGGTGTGATTCAGACTGCATCCGTCAGTCTGTGATCATGTCAAGTCATCTATGATGCCTGTATGATGTACAGTATGCATGTAAGAGGTACATCTATGATGTATGGCTTCAAATGTGTGCAAGGTTTCAGCCCAATCACAGCCCCATTGAATTCCATTATTATGAGTTCAGAAAATAATGTGTGGAAATAAGTGTGCCCCTTTGTAAATATCAACCAGCAATGTTTCCATTGCAATTTCCTCTCAACCTTTAACACTGAACTTTACTTCAGTGTGAGGACCATATAGCTTGTCATGTTGGCAGTGGCACGTAATACAAACTAAAAGCAAGAGATGAATGATGATGTTATTATTTTTATTTTTTATTTTCGTTTACTGAATAGCTATGCAGCACGAAGAGGATTAGTAAGAATAGGTTCCCAGATTCCGTTGACACAAGAAAGGCAATGGGCAACAATATTGATTGTTTTATTGTATATAATTATATACATGAAAGAATTCAGAAAATAGAGTAATAGCTATATATATAGGCCTATACTGTGATGGTTTGTTTATTATAAAACGAAGCGAAGGGGTGGTGGAGGACAATAAAACATAAATCTATACGGAGGTGCACACTGGCTCTGTGTTAGTGAACAATACATACTGTACGAGTGCCCTCTAAGTGCCTTTAAGTAAGACACTTTATTTAACCTCCAACTGCACAAACTATTGTTATATTCTGCAGCTAAAACAAGATGGGTGTGGATTCTCCTCTCCATAGTTCTGATGGTGTTCCACACCGCCGTCACTCCTGCTGAAGGTATCTGACATCAGAATAGGTTACAGTGTCACTGTTGGACTTCACTCTGTCCATCCTGGTGGAGGCAGGGCCTCTAGAAGTGAATTTCACGGCTGCATAGCTGACATCATCGCCATTCTGACGCTGTAAGGGTCAAAACAGAAATTAATGTATTCAAAAACTGTGTCAGAGCAAGAAGAACCTAGAAGGGCCTATACCTATAGTCAATTCAGACAGATCAAACCACAGGAATAAAATAATAGTTAGTGTAATCTTTATTACATATATATGTATAATAATATACACTATTTATAATATGTTTTACCTACAATATCACATGTTCATATGATGATACACCTGAATTTCGTCAGAAATCTTGTAATAGTTATTTTACAAGTCTTTTTCTGCCTTTATTCAATAGTGTACTGGGTACAGTAAGCTGACAGGAATTGGAGGGAGATAGATGGAGAGTCAAACACAGCAAACGTCGTCGGGATCGGGAGTCATAGGTGTCCGGACCGCTAGGCCGGCCTGGGTCGTAATAAACATTCATTAACAGTTAATCAGGCCCTTATAAATCCATATTAGATTAAGACTATATAAGCGTTGGCTCAGACTATGATGTATGACATTTATAAGCGCTTATAAGAAACTTGTTAACATTACTTTAATTGGCTGCTAAAGGTAGGTAGGCCCAAAATATGCTTAAAAACATAAATCAAATTACCTGAGAGGAAGATAGGTCTGTATTCCCTGTAAATTGAGAGAAAGAATGAATTTTTTTCAGGGACAACATTTTAGTTTTCACCACAAGAGCTGTGGTTGTAATACTGATGCTGTGATAGACTTATATACATTACTGTACAAATGCAGTCAATGGGCATGTTTGACAATCATTCTACCCTTCGGCCAAAACAGCAGTAGTAAACATACAGAATATACTGTCAAATATTTATACTGTGTACAAATTTAACATGATAAACTATGTATCATAAATGCCAATTATTTAGTTAAATTCACATTGCATTTGTGGGTTGTGTCTGTTTGTTCTCCTGAGAATGCTTTTCTACTCCCTCCTGCTGTGACCGACTGCTGTGACTTTTCTTTGTTTCTATTTCATCTTTCTTCTGGCTGTGTAATAAGTGGATTGGGGGCACACTACAAATACCAAATCTATGAACCTACAAACAGTAATGTATTTGTCTTCATCCAAAAATATAATCATTTGGAGGCAATAGCAATTAAGTGTTCATATAACTATTGTAAAATGCATGATGGATTGATGGATACAACTGGAAATACTGAACTGATTCATAGGAGGTCTGAAAAAAATAATTTACATTATGAAGTACATCTTTGTGATATCACTGAGGTGTACTTCATAATGTGATAATGATTTTTTTAAGACCTCCAGTTCTAGGCAACACAGAAGCAGGGACTTTTTTATTATTTCCACACAACTCTAACGTATTAATGACATAGTATAATGTTGAAAGTTTATGTCAACAATATGATTTACAGTATGCATGCTTTATATAGTGAGCAAGAAAATACTAAAATGCAGTCTAATGTGACATTCTGTTCAATACACAGACAGAATGAAATAATGGGACATATTTGTGCAGCTGATTTTCTGTTTCACCATTTCACACCATTGGGCACTTATGTGCTACTACACAAATTGGAATTGCAAACCACAATATAGTCATTAACCACAATGAAACTTATAGCATCTCTAACCTGGCGCGAACATTCATTTTTTATAAGTAGAGTATATAAGTGGTTACGAGAAGAGGTCTTATAAAAGATCACACTCTACATTAATTAACAAGTGTTCATACCTTTGCTGCATGACTTGCAAAGAGCCCATGCAAGTAGAAGCGTAGACATTCCAAGAAGTACATTTGAAATCACCAACACAGTGATGGTTGGATCTTCATGTACTGAAATGAAGGCAGATTAGTTATAAGTTCACATTCACCACTTCAGATGAGAACAAGAAGCATTGTACACTCCGTGTGAAAGGCATGGTAACATATAGAAACATTAGCTTAGTGTAATTCCACCTTTTTTTTAATCCATCTAAATGCTATTCCATCATGTATCATACAGTACATGTGCAATTGGGAATTACGTTTAACATCCAGCGTTGTTCCATTTCCAAAGAACATTTCCCCACAAAGGGTCACAGCACAAATGTAAGCGCCATCGTCTGCAACAGTGACGTTCTTCTTGGTGAGTTCGTAGACACAGCTCTGTGTAGAGTAAGACTGCCCAGATTCAGAAGCTTTCTTGCAGACTTCAGTCTTACTATGGGTGTAAACGACTCCAGGTTGAGATCCTCTGGAGCTTCTGAACCAGTAGACGCTGTGTTCTCCATCACAGATCTCAGTGTAGACGGTACAGTTCAGAGTCACAGAGTCTCCTAGCTTGACTGACTCAGACACTGACTGATGGATGATAGCTTGAACGTTGGACCCTGAACCTTTTACACTGAGAATAGCCCCGTCTGAAAATGTGATGGGAGCAAAGGAACGGATGCCCACACAGTAGTATGTTCCTGAGTCTGAGGGTCGTAAAAATGAGATCTGCAAATTATTTGTGCCCTTTACTGCAGTGTGCAGTGAGAAGCGTGGATTGTCCTTGAATTCACCATGTAGATCAAAATTGTTTCCGGCAGTTTGATATATCTTATAGAAGATAGACACAAGCTGTGGTTTCTGTCCCAGTGTTTGCTTGTACCAACTAAAGATTTGTGCACTATCATTTCCATAGAACATGCAGTGCAAAGTTCTATTGTCTCCAATGTTAGCTGATATAAATCCACTGTCTTGATGGAGGGCTGAGGCTTGTTTCAGATGAATGGCTGTAAAAAATAGAAACCAATTTCAGATGTATCATTTATTATCATATGGCATATATTGTGTTGTAAATGTTTTATCGTAAAATACATGAAAGGGGCATTATGAAACACAAAATGGTTGCAAAAAAGGCCCAACTCACCCATTTCCCCAAAGAACAGAAATACAACACACAGTGTGAACTTCTGAGTTGTCATCTTGTTCAAATGTCTGCATAGAATGGAAAGAATGTCATACATATACTCCTCTGTTCAGTGATCAAGGTGACTTTTGATTGGCCAGCCAGATCTTGTTTGAATTCGGATAAATGCCTTATTTGGGTATAACGGACTACCTGTTTCATAACATCCTAGTATGATGTTGCTTGCAAACATATTTGTGGAAGTATTGCTTTGTGGAGTTAGTTGACTTTCGATACTGTATACAGTAAGACCTGTCATCCTGCATCTTCACTTCAGCTACAGTGAAGCAGGGTCTTCTATATTGTACTTGAGATAATTAGTAAGCTAGCCTTATAATTACAACTTTCATAAGTATATTAAACCAGGTAGCTAAATAAAATAATTTAATTCTCTCAAATGTTTGCAGATTAACTCGGATGATTTGTTGGCCCTGTAAATAGCCTAGGACTAAGCTGATGCAACAGTGTAAGCCTAACACTGTTAAGTATTTAATGGGGAAAATCCACATGAACTTCAAATGCATGTGCTCTTCTATTGACCGTAGACTGTACAGTTTGTGTATTATGAACATTACCTTTTACAACAATATATATTCCAGAAAACTAATCTACAGTATAACACCAAAAGGTGACAACAATTCTTTGCTGGATGGGCTATGTTATCAGACAAAAGTGCTTTCCATGGAAGCTACTGTATAAAGGTCCTCAATGACCTTAAGCTTCTTGTGTGTGAAAGTATACGTACGTGATTCTGAAACCACAAAGTCTGATGCAATGAAAGAGATACAAAGCAAGAAGATGAAGAAAGATGCAAATTAAGGACCTGATGAAACGGTGGTTTATGTTGTGGGAAAATGAAGATTGGGACTGTGCAATATTTTGTGCCTTCGTTTTTTAATGTTTTAAACTTCATTAATAGTTTCTACATCCATAGACCACTGTTTATTGTTGCCAGGTCTGACATACTGCAATAATTGATGCCACCAGTCTTCCTGTCCTCGCGTCATATAAGTTTCCACCAGTGGAAACTAAACAACTGTTAGTAGCCTAACCACACAGGAGTTTTTAAAGGAGCATTCAGTGATTTGGAAACCCCCCCCGGTCTGCCCGGTGGCAAGATGTGCACATGCCCACGCTCTACAGTGGGGGGCCACGCGACAGGCCAACAGCACGCACACCAAGGCCCGCCCCCGCTCGATCATGATTTCTTTTGACCTCAGGGGTTAACTGGGGACAGGGAGAATATATTATATGGTCAGCACACTATAGTAAGGAGGATTATCACAACAAAACAAAAAATAAGTGATATTTGAATTAAGTGAAATCATTATCTGTATATCTTTTAATTATAATTGTTTTTGAATGTTTTTTGCCAGTGAATTATGGTGTGTGATATGTGAGCCTATTATGCCATAATCATATTCCATCATTCAAGGGCTTTTGGATAGAAATTAAACTCCATGCAGTCACTTTCAGTTAAGAGTACATACTAGGCATCTGTGACTGTGACCAGCTGATGGTCGTTGACGCTTAATTGATGCATCAAGGAAGGCAATTATGTTTCTGCACGGTCAAATAGGTCTACACCTTTTCTAAGATGGCATCTTAAATAAAAGTTGTAAAAATGTGTTAGCGCGTTGTGACTTTGAAAGGTTTTAATACAAATAGTTCCAATGGCATCTACAGTAAATGTAAGGTTGTAAGATATGATTATCGGTGTTGCGAGGATGAGGGGTTACCTGGAAATAAATCTCAAGTTAGTCAAAAATATTGTAACGCTTAGCTCACCGAGCTAGAATCGAAACCCGATCTCCAAATCAGCAGACCAGTCAGGCAACAAGTCACACCAAGAGAGCTAGCTCCCTTGGTTACGGCCGGACCTTTAGCAGGGTCGTTACACTTAATATAAACTGTGATAGAGTGCACCTTTCTCCTTTAAAGTGTTAGTTCAGATTTTTGGACTAAAAGCTGTAGGAAATACTTACCATTAATATGGTTGCAAAGGTATTAATTGATCGCCTGAGTCCTGTGATGGAATTTCTGGTCTGGTTTTGGTGAATATTAACACATTACTGCCCAACCTCCAGGCCCCTCCAGTAAGGGCGCAGGTCAGAGGGTGGCGCCAGTGCCAGCAAAATCCGCAAAATAACCATAGAAAACGGGTCACTTCCACCCGCGCCGGAAGTGATGTAGTGTTGTTTCTGTAGGGTAAGCCTAGACCATCATCCCCATACATAGCAGCGGCTTGGATTAATGTATTAATAGGCTATAAACATGGTATTTTATGCCATTCTGAGCATAAATACTATAAGACTAATAACCATGTGTGGATTATCATGTACACTGTTTCTACAATGAGAGGCCTATGGATGCTATAGTCGCTGAAGTTAACCAAGACAAAAAAAGGGTAAATAAATATTTTTAAATCATTTTTAATCAAATCTCGCGTTTCTCGTGGATGGTCCAGGTGACCTTAATACCTTTCCACGAGAGATCTCGAGGATAGCATGGATTGGGTGAAGTAGTTCCGGTCATTTGGTGGGGGTCTGGCAGCCACTTGTTCAAAAATATTTGTTTTCCACAAAACTAGCGTCTTTAGCTGTTTTGATCAGATTTGATCAGATTTATGTATTGCAACAACTATAGGCCTTGTCTGAGTCGTGGTTACATAACACTGAATCTCTCTTTTGAATCCTCTCTTCTTTTTTTTAAAGTGGTGCAACCACTTCCTTAAGTGACTATGTGTGTGGGTGGTTGGCTGGCTGGCTGGGTGCGTCTGAGCACGAAAACAGCATGGTTGTTTTTCACCACCTGTGCGCAACCTAACACACACACAAACACACGCACATATTAACTGTATATATGGTGATTTCGGGTGTGCCAGTATAGTACAGTGACAGTACATACAGTAGAGGGTACAGTAGAGGGACCCCCACACGGTAACTCTGTCATTTCTCAACCGTTTCGGACACGGGGCGGCTCGCCGAAATCGGGCCGGCACCCTGGGTGAGTTCCTGTGAAACTCCCCCCCCCCCCCCCCCCCCCCCCCCACGGAGTTGCACCACTTACTTCACACAGGTGTGATTTTTTTTTTTACACTGAATGGGTTCCCAGATTGCATTGAGACAAGAATGGCAAACCATGGGCAAAGGATATTGATCAGTTTTATTGTACTGTATGAATACAGGTACATGAAAAAGTTGAGAAAATAGAGTAATAGATATATTGGACATACTGTGATGATGTTTTTTACTATAAAAGAGGCGATGGAGGGCTGGAGGATAATGAAAACATAAATGCATACAGGAGTAGTAAAACCGGTGGTTTATCATCAACAGGGTAAGCTGCAAAAGTGTTAGAGGAAATCAGGTGTTAATCTATAAGCACCTCTGGCAGGAAAGGAGGTGTATACTGGCTCTGTGTTAGTGAACAATGCATACTGTGTGCCCTCTAAACTCTAAAGTGCCATTAAGAAAGGACACTTTATTTAACCTCCAACTGCACAAACTATTGTTATATTCTGCAGCAACAACATGGGTGTGGATTCTCCTCTCCATAGTTCTGATGGTGTTCCACACCGCCGTCACTCCTGGTGAAGGTATCTAACATCAGAATAGGTTACAGTGTCACTGTTGGACTTCACTCTGTCCATCCTGGTGGAGGCAGGGCCTCTAGAAGTGAATCTCACGGCTGCATAGCTGACATCATCGCCATTCTGACGCTGTAAGGGTCAAAACAGAAATGTATTCAAAAGGGCCTATAGTCAATTCAGACCACAGGAGTATAGAATAACTGTTAGTGTAACCTTTGTAAGTAAAATATGTTTTACCTACAATATCACAGGTTGATATGATAATACACCTGAATTAATTTTGGTCACAACTTATAAGGAGCTTGTAATAAACATTATTATACTGTACATGTTTTATGATTTTGGGGCTTTTTCTGTACACAGTAAGCTGAGAGGAAATGGGGAGAGAGAGATGGGGAGTGACACGCAGCAAAGGTTGTCGGGATCGGGAGTCGAACCCGCGACACGCTGTCAGGCTGGATTAGCAGCCTATAGGTGCCTGGACCACTAGGCCGGCCCGGGCCGCAATACACATAGTAGATTAAGACTATATAAGTGTTGGCTCAGACTATAATGACATTTACAAGCACTTATAAGAAACTTGATAACATTTTATAGTCTGTTTAAGATTATTAATACAAGTCATCACGATACGTTGAGATCTTGTAGGTCTGCTATTTTCACTTGTAACAATTGTAAAAGGTTTGAACATTTGTAAACTTTTGATAAACTAGAGGTTCGACATGGATACTATGACTTCCAATTTGTGATATGAAGGTATCGGTGGCCGTAGGCCCAAATTAAGCTAAAAAAATCACACCCATGTGAAGTCAGGGGTGCTCTTATCATCATACATCATCTCATTCCGGCCAATCACAATTTGCGTCCGAACTTTTCTGTCCTCACTTTTTATCCTCAATATGTAGCCTACTTTGCTCAGCCAATCAAATCATCTCAATTCCGTGATCAGCCAATCAAGTCATCGCTATATGATTCACACAAAACACACAAAGCTGGGCATACAGGAGGGGCTAGCGCCCCTCGAAAATAAATCAAATTACCTGAGAGGAAGATATGTCTGTATTCCCTGTAAATTGAGATAAAGAATGACATTTTTGGACAACATATTCATTTTAGTTTTCTTTTCTTTGTTTTTCACAAAGCTGTGGTTGTAATACTGATACTGTACAAATACTGGGGTTTAATGTTCATGTTTGACAATGATTCTACCCTCGACCAAAACAGCATGTAAAGATACAGAACATGTACTTTCAAATATTTATACTGTGTACAAATTCAAGAAAATCAATTACTGTATGTATCATCATAATGCAAACTATGTTTGTGGGTTTGTTTCTACTCCCTCCTGCTGTGACTGACTGACAGTGTTTCTTGTTGTCCCAGTCTAGTCTTCTTTGTCTTCTAGGTTGTTTTCTAGCCTATTTCATCTTTCTTAAGTGTAATAAGTGGATTGGGGCGCACTACAAATACCAAACCTATGAATCTACAAACAGTAATTTATTTGTCTTCATCCAAAAATATAATATCTCTGCTGACGGGGAGAAACCACCTAACTCCAAAATGTTCTCCAGGAAATGTAAAGTATAATTTTTTCAGGAAATTAAGAAAACCTTATTTTTTAAATAATGCAATACTACCTCATCAAAGTTGGTATTGTGACTTTATATATTGTCAATTTCACTTGCATGAGAGGGGGAGAGGTGGTGGAGTTACTGTATCTGCTTTAGCAGACAGTTTGAGGGTCCAGTGGAGTTAAGAGTTTTTTTCCGAAGTGTTTTTTAATACTTTTCTTTGGTTCAATATTTTTTTAAACAACACACAGACGTAAAGGGCGTTCAATAGGCAATAGCAATTAAGTGATTACCTACTATTTTAAAATGCATGATGGATTGATACGTTGGATACAGCCAGTATTAGTCTGTTGTGACATTCTGTTCAATCCACAGACAGAATGAAATAATGGGACATATTTGTGCCACAGTGCCACTGATTTTATGTTTCACCATTTCATTTGGCACTTTTTGTGCAAACCAGGGACATTATAGTCATTAACCACAATGAACGCGTATAGCGCGTCTCTAACCTGGCGCGAACATTCAGTTGCAAACGCCACATCTGCAAACTCACAACGCATCACAACGCATAGTGAGCTTGTAGATCTGTTTTTATACGTACTAGGGCTTAAGTGCTTAAGAGAAGAGGTCGTAAAAGATCACACTCTGTCGACATTCATTAACAAGTGTTCATACTGTACCTTTGCTGCATGACTTGCAAAGAGCCCATGCAAGTAGAAGCGTAGACATCCCAAGAAGTACATTTGAAATCACCAACACAGTGATGGTTGGATCTTCATGTACTGAAATGAAGGCAGATTAATACATTATTAGTTCACATTCACCACTTCAGATGAGAACAAGAAGCATTGTACACTCCGTGTGAAAGGCATGGTAACATAAAGAAACATTAGCTTAGTGTAATTCCATCATTCCAGCATCAACATCTAAATGCTATTCCATGTATCACTGTGCAATTGGGAATTACGTTTAATATCCAGCGTTGTTCCATTTCCAAAGAACATTTCCCCACAAAGGGTCACAGCACAAATGTAAGCGCCATCGTCTGCAACAGTGACGTTCCTCTTGGTGAGTTCGTAGACACAGCTCTGTGTAGAGTAAGACTGCCCAGATTCAGGAGCCTTCTTGCAGACTTCAGTCTTACTATGGGTGTAAATGACTCCGGGTTGAGTTCCTCTGGAGCTTCTGAACCAGTAGACGCTGTGTTCTCCATCACAGAACTCAGTGTGGACGGTACAGTTCAGAGTCACAGAGTCTCCTAGCTCGACCGACTCAGACACTGGCTGATGGATGATAGCGCGAACGTTGGACCCTGAACCTTTTACACTGAGAATAGCCCCGTCTGAAAATGTGATAGGACCAAAGGAACGGCTGTTCACACAGTAATATGTACCCGAGTCTGAGGATCGTAAAATTGAGATCTGCAAATGATTTGTGCCCTTTACTGCAGTGTGCAGTGAGAAGCGTGGATTGTCCTTCAATTCACCATGTAGATTGACATTTTGATAATAGAAGGTAGACACGAGCTGTGGTTTCTGTCCCAGTGTCTGCTTGTACCAATAATGAAACATTGTCGTACTAGTATCATTCCCATAGAAGCAGTGCAAAGTCACATTGCCTCCAACATTAGCTGATATAAGTCCACTGTCTTGATGGAAGGCTGAGACTTGTTTCAGATGAACGGCTGTAAAAAATAGAAACCAATTTTGTATCATTTATCCGATTATCATATGACATAGAGTATATTGTGTTGTAAATGTTTTGTGGAAAAAAACATTATTCAGAGCTGTATAATCGATGGCAATTCAGTTTGAAACACAAAATGGTTGCAAAAAAGGGCCCAACTCACCCATTTCCCCAAAGAACAGAAATACGACACACAGTGTGAACTTCTGAGTTGTCATCTTGTTCAAATGTCTGCATAGAATGGAAAGAATGTCATACATACTCCTCTGTTCCGTGATCAAGGTGACTTTTGATTGGCCAGCCAGATCTTGTTTGAATTCGGATAAATGCCTTATTTGGGTAAAACGGACTACCTGTTTCATAGCATCCTATAGTATGATGTTGCTTGCAAACATATTTGTGGAAGTATTGCTTTGTGGAGTTAGTTGACTTTAGATACTGTATACAGTAAGACCTGTCATCCTGCATCTTCACTTCAGCTACAGTGAAGCAGGGTCTTCTATATTGTACTTGAGATAATTAGTAAGCTAGCCTTATAATTACAACTTTCATAAGTATATTAAACCAGGTAGCTAAATAACATAATTTAATTCTCTCAAGTGGGAAAATCCACATGAACTTCAAATTCATGTGCTCTTCTATTGACCGTAGACTGTACAGTTTGTGTATTATGAACATTACCTTTTACAACAATATATATTCCAGAAAACTAATCTACAGTATAACACCAAAAGGTGACAACACATCTTTGCTGGATGGCCTATGTTATCAGACAAAAGTGCTTTCCATGGAAGCTATAAAGGTCCTCAATGGCCTTAAGCTTCTTGTGTGTGAAAGTATACGTGATTCTGAAACCACAAAGTCTGATGCAATGAAAGAGATACAAAGCAAGAAGATGAAGAAAGATCCAAATTAAGGACCTGATGAAGTCCCCTGGATGAAACGGTGGTTTATGTTGTGGGAAAATGAAGATTGGGACTGTGCAATATTTTGCGCCTTCGTTTTTTAATGTTTTAAACTTCATTGATAGTTTCTACATCCATATAGACCATAGTTTATTTTTGCCAGGTCTGACATACTGCAATAATTGATGCCACCAGTCTTCCTGTCCTCGCGTCATATAAGTTTCCACCAGTGGAAACTAAACAACTGTTAGTAGCCTAACCACACAGGAGTGTGGCTTTTCATCTGAACAGCACGCACACCAAGGCCCGCCCCCGCTCGATCATGATTTTTTTTTACCCCAGGTGTTAACTGGGGACAGGGAGGATATATTATATGGTCGGCACACTATAGTAAGGAGGGTTATCACAACAAAACAAAAAACAAGTGATATTTGAATTAAGTGAAATCATTATCTGTATACCTTTGAATTATAATTTGTTTTTATGTTTTTTTTTTTTGCCAGTGAATTATGGTGTGTGATATGTGAGCCTTTTATGCCATAATCATATTCCATCATTCAAGGGCTTTTGGATAGAAATTAAACTCCATGCAGTCACTTTCAGTTAAGAGTACATACTAGGCATCTGTGACTGTGACCAGCTGATGGTCGTTGACGCTTAATTGATGCATCAAGGAAGGCAATTATGTTTCTGCACGGTCAAATAGGTCTACACCTTTTCTAAGATAGCGTCTTAAATAAAAGTTGTAAAAATGTGTTAGCACGTTGTGACTTTGAAAGGTTTTAAACTTTTAATACAAATAGTTCCAATGGCAATACAGTAAATGTAAGGTTGTAAGTATATGATTATCGGTGTTGCGAGGATGAGGGGGTACCTGGAAAAAAATCTCAAGTTAGTCAAAAATATTGTAACGTTTAGCTCACCGAGCTAGAATCGAAACCCGATCTCCAAATCAGCAGATCAGTCAGGCAACAAGTCACACCAAGAGAGCTAGCTCCCTTGGTTACAGCCGGACCTTTGGCAGGGTCGTTACAATTAATATAAACTGTGATATTTATTAATAGGCTATAAACATGGCATTTTATGCCATTCTGAGCATAAATACTATAAGACTAATAACCATGTGCGCATGCACGTGTACTGCGGATTATCATGTACGCTGTTTCTACAATGAGAGGCCTATGGATGCTATAGCCGCGGAAGTTAACCAAGACAAAAAAAAGGGTAAATCATTTTTTTTAAATAATTTTAATCAAATCTTGCGTTTCTCGTGGATGGTCCAGGTGACCTTAATACCTTTCCACGAGAGAGCTCGAGGATAGCATGGATTGGGTGAAGTAGTTCCGGTCATTTGGTGGGGGTCTGGCAGCCACTCGTTAAAAATATTTTTTTCCCCACAAAACTAGCATCATCAGCTGTTTTGATCAGATTTTATCAGATTTATGTATTGCAACAACTATAGGCCTTGTCTGAGTCGTGGTTACATAACACTGAATCTCTCTTTTGAATCCTCTTCTTTTTTTAAGTGGTGCAACCACTTCCTTAAGTGACTATGTGTGTGGGTGGTTGGCTGGCTGGCTGGGTGGCTGGGTGCGTCTGAGCACGAAAACAGCATGGTTGTTTTTCACCACCTGTGCGCAACCTAACACACACACAAACACACGCACATATTAACTGTATATATGGTGATTTCGGGTGTGCCAGTATAGTACAGTGACAGTACATACAGTAGAGGGTACAGTAGAGGGACGCAGTAGGGTGCTGTGGCGTGGGAAGATTTAAATCCGGTGTCAGCTACAGGAAGAGGGAAGAACTTGAGTCTATCTTCATAATGGTATGTGATCTTACATGGTGACCCACGGGGCGCCAAAAACAAACAAACAAAAAGATGCCTCTCAAAATCTAACCCTACGTCCTCGTTGTGAGAGGTGGAAGCAGGTAATGCTGACTAACAGGGCTCTGGTAAAACATGCATGGACCTGTGCAGTGGAGATAAATTAAGACATTAACGGGACTGGGTCTGATAACGGTGTGATTCAGACTGCATCCGTCAGTCTGTGATCATGTCAAGTCATCTATGATTCCTGTATGATGTACAGTATGCATGTAGGAGGTACATCTATGATGTATGGCTTCAAATGTGTGCAAGGTTGCAGCCCAATCACAGCCCCATTGAATTCTATTATTATGAGTTCAGAAAATAATGTGTGGAAATAAGTGTGCCTCTTTGTAAATATCAACCAGCAATGTTTCCATTGCAATTTCCTCTCAACCTTTAACACTGAACTTTACTTCAGTGTGAGGACCATACTGTATATAGCTTGTCATTTTGGCAGGTAATACAAACTAAAAGCAAGAGATGAATGATGATGTTATTATTCTTTTTTTTCTCTTTTCGTTTACTGAATAGCTATGTAGCACGAAGAGGATTAGTAAGAATAGGTTCCCAGATTCCGTTGACACAAGAAAGGCAATGGGCAAACAATATTGATCAGTTTTATTGTATATAATTATATACATGAAAGAATTCAGAAAATAGAGTAATAGCTATATATATAGGCCTATACTGTGATGGTTTGTTTATTATAAAAGGAAGCGAAGGGGTGGTGGAGGACAATAAAACATAAATCTATACGGGAGTAGTTCAACATGTGGTTTATCTTCAACAGGGTAAGCTGTGAAAGTGAGGAAATGACACCTCTCTGACAGGAAAGGAGGTGCACACTGGCTCTGTGTTAGTGAACAATACATACTGTACGAGTGCCCTCTAAGTGCCTTTAAGTAAGACACTTTATTTAACCTCCAACTGCACAAACTATTGTTATATTCTGCAGCTAAAACAAGATGGGTGTGGATTCTCCTCTCCATAGTTCTGATGGTGTTCCACACCGCCATCACTCCTGCTGAAGGTATCTGACATCAGAATAGGTTACAGTGTCACTGTTGGACTTCACTCTGTCCATCCTGGTGGAGGCAGGGCCTCTAGAAGTGAATCTCACGGCTGCATAGCTGACATCATCGCCATTCTGACGCTGTAAGGGTCAAAACAGAAATTAATGTATTCAAAAACTGTGTCAGAGCAAGAAGAACCTAGAAGGGCCTATACCTATAGTCAATTCAGACAGATCAAACCACAGGAATAAAATAATAGTTAGTGTAACCTTTATTACATATATGTATAATAATATACACTATTTATAATATGTTTTACCTACAATATCACATGTTCATATGATGATACACCTGAATTTCGTCAGAAATCTTGTAATAGTTATTTTCTGTCTTTCTGCCTTTATTCAATAGTGTACTGGGTACAGTAAGCTGACAGGAATTGGAGGGAGATAGATGGAGAGTCAAACACAGCAAACGTCGTCGGGATCGGGAGTCATAGGTGTCCGGACCGCTAGGCCGGCCTGGGTCGTAATAAACATTCATTAACAGTTAATCAGGCCCTTATAAATCCATATTAGATTAAGACTATATAAGCGTTGGCTCAGACTATGATGTATGACATTTATAAGCGCTTATAAGAAACTTGTTAACATTACTTTAATTGGCTGCTAAAGGTAGGTAGGCCCAAAATATGCTTAAAAACATAAATCAAATTACCTGAGAGGAAGATAGGTCTGTATTCCCTGTAAATTGAGATAAAGAATGACATTTTTGCAGGGACAACATTTTAGTTTTCACCACAAGAGCTGTGGTTGTAATACTGATGCTGTGATAGACTTATATACATTACTGTACAAATGCAGTCAATGGGCATGTTTGACAATCATTCTACCCTTCGGCCAAAACGGCAGTAGTAAACATACAGAATATACTGTCAAATATTCATACTGTGTACAAATTTAACATGAATTGAATTATGTATCATAAATGCCAATTATTTAGTTAAATTCTGTGTCTGTTTGTTCTCCTGAGAATGCTTTTCTACTCCCTCCTGCTGTGACCGACTGCTGTGACTTTTCTTTGTTTCTATTTCATCTTTCTTCTGGCTGTGTAATAAGTGGATTGGGGGCGCACTACAAATACCAAACCTATGAACCTACAAACAGTAATGTATTTGTCTTCATCCAACAATATAATCATTGGGAGGCAATAGCAATTAAGTGTTCATACTATTGTAAAATGCATGATGGATTGATGGATACAACCGTAAATACTGAACTGATTCATAGGAGGTCTGAAAGAAATCATTTACATTATGAAGTACATCTTTGTGATATCACTGAGGTGTACTTCATAATGTGATAATGATTGTTTTCAGACCTCCAGTTCTAGGCAACACAGAAGCAGGGACTTTTTTATTATTTCCACACAACAACTCTAACGTATTAATGACATAGTATAGTGTTGAAAGTTTGTGTCAACAATATGATTTACAGTATGCATGCTTTATATAGTGAGCAAGAAAATACCCATGCAGTCTGATGTGACGTTCTGTTCAATACACAGACCGAATGAAATAATGGGACATATTTGTGCAGCTGATTTTCTGTTTCACCATTTCACACCATTGGGCACTTATGTGCTACTACACAAATTGGAATTGCAAACCATAATATAGTCATTAACCACAATGAGACCTATAGCATCTCTAACCTGGCGCGAACATTCATTTTTTATAAGTAGAGTATATAAGGCTTAAGTGGTTACGAGAAGAGGTCTTATAAAAGATCACACTCTACATTCATTAACAAGTGTTCATACCTTTGCTGCATGACTTGCAAAGAGCCCATGCAAGTAGAAGCGTGGACATCCCAAGAAGTACATTTGAAATCACCAACACAGTGATGGTTGGATCTTCATGTACTGAAATGAAGGCAGATTAGTTATAAGTTCACATTCACCACTTCAGATGAGAACAAGAAGCATTGTACACTCCGTGTGAAAGGCATGGTAACATATAGAAACATTAGCTTAGTGTAATTCCACCTTTTTTTAATCCATCCTCTAAATGCTATTCCACAGTATCACACATGTGCAATTGGGAATTACGTTTAACATCCAGCGTTGTTCCATTTCCAAAGAACATTTCCCCACAAAGGGTCACAGCACAAATGTAAGCGCCATCGTCTGCAACAGTGACGTTCCTCTTGGTGAGTTCGTAGACACAGCTCTGTGTAGAGTAAGACTGCCCAGATTCAGGAGCGTTCTTGCAGACTTCAGTCTTACTATGGGTGTAAACGACTCCAGGTTGAGATCCTCTGGAGCTTCTGAACCAGTAGACGCTGTGTTCTCCATCACAGATCTCAGTGTGGACGGTACAGTTCAGAGTCACAGAGTCTCCTAGCTCGACCGACTCAGACACTGGCTGATGGATGATAGCTCGAACGTTGGACCCTGAACCTTTTACACTGAGAATAGCCCTGTCTGAAAATGTGATAGGAGCCAAGTAATCGATGCTCAGACAGTAATATGTACCTGAGTCTGAGGGTTGTAAAATTGAGATCTGCAAATGATTTGTGCCCTTTACTGCAGTGTGCAGTGAGAAGCGTGGATTGTCCTTGAATTCACCATGTAGATCGACATTTTTGGCATTTTGATATATCTTATAGAAGGTAGACACAAGCTGTGGTTTCTGTCCCAGTGTTTGCTTGTACCAACTAAAGATTTGTGCACTAACATTCCCATAGAACTTGCAGTGCAAAGTTATATTGTCTCCAATGTTAGCTGATATAAGTCCACTGTCTTGCTGGAGGGCTGAGGCTTGTTTCAGATGAATTGCTGTAAAAAATAGAAACCAATTTCAGATGTATCATTTATTATCATATGGCATATATTGTGTTGTAAAATAAATTATTGTAAAAAAAACAAAACATGAAAGGGGCATTATGAAACACAAAATGGTTGCAAAAAAGGCCCAACTCACCCATTTCCCCAAAGAACAGAAATACGACACACAGTGTGAACTTCTGAGTTGTCATCTTGTTCAAATGTCTGCATAGATGAAAGAATGTCATACTTATACTCCTCTGTTCAGTGATCAAGGTGACTTTTGATTGGCCAGCCAGATTTTGTTTGAATTCGGATAAATGCCTTATTTGGGTAAAACGGACTACCTGTTTCATAGCATCCTACTATGATGATGCTTGCAAACATATTTGTGGAAGTATTGCTTTGTGGAGTTAGTTGACTTTCGATACTGTATACAGTAAGACCTGTCATCCTGCATCTTCACTTCAGCTACAGTGAAGCAGGGTCTTCTATATTGTACTTGAGATAATTAGTAAGCTAGCCTTATAATTACAACTTTCATAAGTATATTAAACCAGGTAGCTAAATAACTAAATAATTTAATTCTCTCAAATGTTTTCAGATTAACTCAGATGATTTGTTGGCCCTGTAAATAGCCTATAGGACTATGCTGATGCAACAGTGTAAGCCTAACACTGTTAAGTATTTAATGGGGAAAATCCACATGAACTTCAAATTCATGTGCTCTTCTGTTGACCGTAGACTGTACAGTTTGTGTATTAATTACCTTTTACAACGATATATTCCAGAAAACTAATCTACAGTATAACACATCTTTGCTGGATGGGCTATGTTATCAGACAAAAGTGCTTTCCATGGAAGCTACTGTATAAAGGTCCTCAATGGCCTTAAGCTTCTTGTGTGTGAAAGTATGCATGATTCTGAAACCACAAAGTCTGATGCAATGAAAGAGATACAAAGCAAGAAGATGAAGAAAGATCCAAATTAAGGACATGAAGTCCCCTGGATGAAACGGTGGTTTATGTTGTGGGAAAATAAAGATTGGGACTGTGCAATATTGTGTGCCTTCATCTTTTATTGTTTTAAACTTCATTAATAGTTTCTACATCCATAGACCACTGTGCAGTAATACTTAAAGTGTATTTTTTGCCAGGTCTGACATACTGCAATAATTGATGCCACCAGTCTTCCTTTCCTCGCTTCATATAAGTTTCCACCAGTGGAAACTAAACAGTTAGTAGCCTAACCACACAGGAGTGTGGCTTTTCATCTGAGACTTGATTGAACTTGGTTGAAGGTGCAAACCAGTGTTATTTTATTTTGCAGCAAATTTCTATTTTAGTTTATAGTCTCTTGAAACGTTTTAATTTAGTTTTAGTCACATTTTAGTCTAGTTTTAGTCGACTAAATGTCATAAGTTTTTAGTCGACTAAATGTACAGTTGATTTAATCGAACAAAATGTATTTTGGCGGGCCTTGATGCCGTCGTAATGATGACGTCGTCACTTGCTGAAAATAGCCGATCTACAAGCTCACAACGGTCGCAACACGTCGCAGCTCGGCGCGTTGTGAGCTTGTAAATCTGCTATTTTCAGCATGCAACCAAGTGTAAAATGACTTACCGGTATACTGGATCTCTTGTCCACTATAGTCCCTAACATTTTAGTCTGGTTTTTATTTGTTGACGGAATTGTCAGTATATTTAGTCTTAGTTTTAGTCATCATAGCTTAGTTTTTATTTAGTTTCCATTTAGTTTTCGTCAGTGGAAAAAGGTAGTCGACGAACATTTTTCGTCTTAGTTTTAGTCGACGAAATCAACACTGGTGCAATTAACAACATTGATGATCAAGAGAAAGTATTTATAGACACATGAGAGCCTGAGGTTGTTGTTTTTCTTGACCATGCTGTATGCTGTATCTGTTCTGTTCTGACTACATGCAAAAGTCACATAGCCCCACCTGGGGGTCCGACGCATAGCCACGGGGTCCGCAAAATAATATTTGTATATATATTGTTTTTTGCCAGTGAATTATGGTGTGTGATATGTGAGCTTATATTAGCCTGGTTAATAAACCAGACCGAATCAGCCGTTGGCAAAAAAAAGTTGCCTACCAGCGGATTACGGTCTGGCGAGGCTCAGTAGCACGCCTCTTTCCTACAACCGAGAACAGGTCGGACCAATCGGGACACGGTATGCAATATTGGCGGGCTTTGGTACAGTGACGTTCAATGCTTGAGACCTTTGACTGACAGTAGCTCTGACCAATTGCGTCAAAGAGAAAATGTGCCCCGGGAAATGAAATCCAAGTGGAGCCAGCCCAGACTGATATACCGCGACAGTGTTGTGTGATATTAGTCTGGCTTATTAGCCAGGCTAAGCTTATATACCATAATCACAGTAATCCTTAATCATATTCCATCATTCAAGGGCTTTTGGATCGAAATGAAACACTCCATGCAGTCACTTTCAGTTAAGAGGCATCTGTGACTGTGACCAGCTGATGGTCGTTGACGCTTAATTGATGCATCAAGGAAGGCAATTATGTTTCTGCACGGTCAAATAGGTCTACACCTTTTCTAAATAAAATCTTAAATAAAAGTTGTACAAATGTGTGGATGAGGGGGTACCTGGAAAAAATTCTCAAGTTAGTCAAAAATATTGTAACGTTTAGCTCACCGAGCTGGAATCGAACCCTGATCTCCAACTCAGCAGACCAGTCAGGCAACAAGCGCTCCCTTGGAGGAGCAAGTTACGGCCGGGTCTTTAGCAGGGTCGTTACAATATAAACTGTGATAGAGTTCACCTATCTCCCTTAATGTACAGTATTAATAGGCTATAAACATTCTGAGCATAAACACTGTAAGACTAATAACCCTGTGCGTGTGCACGTGTATCTACAATGAGAGGCCTATGCTAGCTGCGGAAGCTAACCGAGACAAAAAAAAGGTAAATAAATGTTTTTAAATGATTTTTAATGAAATCTCGTGTTTCTCGTGGATGCGGTCCAGGTGACCTTAATACTTTTCCACAAGAGATCTCGAGGATAGCACGGATTGGGTGAAGTAGTTCCGGTCATTTGGTGGGGGTCTGGCAGCCACTCATTAAAAATACATTATTCCACAAAACTATTGTCATCACCAGCTGTTTTGATTGAAATATCAGATTGATGTATTGCAACAACTATAGGCCTTGTCTGAGTCGTGGTTACATAACTTAACATTACATTTTTTTTTTTACACTGAATGGGTTCCCAGATTGCGTTGACACAAGAAAGGCAAACCATGCGCAAAGGATATTCATACGTTTTATTGTACTGTATATATTGTGTACATGAAAAGTTGAGAAAATAGAGTAATAGATATAGTAGACATACCGTGATGTTTTTTTTTACTATAAAAGAGGCGATGGAGAGGTGGAGGATAATGAAAACATAAATGCATACAGGAGTAGTTAAACCTGTGGTTTATCGTCAACAGGGTAAGCTGCAAAAGTGTTAGAGGAAATCAGGTGTTAATCTATAAGCACCTCTCTGGCAAGAAAGGAGGTGTACACTCGCTCTGTGTTAGTGAACAATGCATACTGTGTGCCCTCTAAACTCTAAAGTGCCATTAAGCAAGGACACTTTATTTAACCTCCAACTGCACAAACTATTGTTATATTCTGCAGCTAAAACAAGATGGGTGTGGATTCTCCTCTCCATAGTTCTGATGGTGTTCCACACCGCCGTCACTCCTGGTGAAGGTATCTGACATCAGAATAGGTTACAGTGTCACTGTTGGACTTCACTCTGTCCATCCTGGTGGAGGCAGGGCCTCTAGAAGTGAATCTCACGGCTGCATAGTTGACATCATCGCCATTCTGACGCTGTAAGGGTCAAAACAGAAATGTATTCAAAAGGGCCTATAGTCAATTCAGACCACAGGAGTATAAAATAACTGTTAGTGTAACCTTTCTAAGTAAAATATGTCTTACCTAGAATATCACAGGTTGATCTGATAATACACCTGAATTCATTTTGGTCACAACTTATAACGAGCTTGTAATAAACATTATTATAATTTTTTTTATGATTTTGGGGCTTTTCTGTAAACGGTAAACTGACAGGAAATGGGGAGAGAGAGATGTGGAGTGACACGCAGCAAAGGTTGTCGGGGTTAGCAGCCTATAGGTGCATGGACCGCTAGGCCGACCCGGGCCGCAATAAACATTCATTATAAATCTTTGGCTCAGACTATAATGACATTTACAAGCACTTATAAGAAACTTGATAACATTTTATAGACTGCTTAAGATTATTAATACAAGTCATCACGATACATTGTGATCTTGTGCAGCAGGTCTGCTATTTTCACTTGTAACAATTGTAAAAGGTTTGAATTTGGAAACTTTTGATAAACTAGAGGTTCGACATGGATACTATGACTTCCAATTTGTGATATGAAGGTATAGGCGGCCGTAGGCCCAAATTAAGCTAAAAAAAATCACACCCATGTGAAGTCAGGGGTGCTCTTCTCATCATTCATCATACATCATCTCATTCCGGCCAATCACAATTTGCGTCCGAACTTTTCTGCCCTCACTTTTTATCCTCAATACGTAGCCTACTTTGCTCAGCCAATCAAATCATCTCAATTCCGTGATCAGCCAATCAAGTCATCGCTATATGATTCACACAAAACACACAACGCTGGGAATAGGCTACAGGAGGGGCTAGCACCCCTCAAAAATAAATCAAATTACCTGAGAGGAAGATATGTCTGTATTCCCTGTAAATTGAGATGAAGAATGACATTTTTGGACAACATATTCATTTTAGTTTTCTTTTCTTTGTATTTCACAATAGCTGTGGTTGTAATACTGATACTGTACAAATACTGGGGTTTAATGTTCATGTTTGACAATGATTCTACCCTCGACCAAAACAGCATGTAAAGATACAGAACATGTACTGTCAAATATTTATACTGTGTACAAATTCAAGAAAATCAATTACTGTATGTATCATCATAATGCAAACTATGTTTGTGGGTTTGTTTCTACTCCCTCCTGCTGTGATTGACTTCTTGTTGTCCCAGTCTAGTCTTCTTTGTCTTCTAGGTTTCTTTCTAGCCTATTTCATCTTTCTTCTGGCTGTGTAATAAGTGGATTGGGGCGCACTACAAATACCAAACCTATGAATTTACAAACAGTAATTTATTTGTCTTCATCCAAAAATATAATATCTCTGCTGACGGGGAGAAACCACCTAACTCCAAAATGTTCTCCAGGAAATTAAAAGTATACATTTTTCAGGAAATTAAGAAAACCTTATTTTTTAAATAATGCAATACTGCCTCATCAAAGTTGGTATTGTGACTTTATATATTGTCAATTACTTGCATGAGAGGGGAAGAGGTGGTGGAGTTACTGTATCTGCTTTAGCAGACAGTTTTTTTTAATACTTTTCTTTGGTTCAATATTTTTTTAAACAACACACAGACGTAAAGGGCGTTCAATAGGCAATAGCAATTAAGTGATTACCTACTATTTTAAAACGCATGATGGATTGATACTTTGGATACAGCCAGTATTACATATATAATTGATTCAGTGATTCATAAAGTCTTAAGTCCTGTTCAACAATATGATGTACAGTATGCATGCTTTAGTGAGAAAGAAAATACCTGAATGCAGTCTGTTGTGACATTCTGTTCAATCCACAGACAGAATGAAATAATGGGACATATTTGAGCCACTGATTTTATGTTTCACCATTTCATTTGGCACTTTTTGTGCAAAACAGGGACATTGTAGTCATTAACCACAATGAACGCATATAGCGCGTCTCTAACCTGGCGCGAACATTCAGTTGCAAACGCCACATCTGCAAACTCACAACGCATCACAACGCATAGTGAGCTTGTAGATCTGTTTTTTATATATACGTACTAGGGCTTAAGTGCTTAAGAGAAGAGGTCGTAAAAGATCACACTCTGTCGACATTCATTAACAAGTGTTCATACTGTACCTTTGCTGCATGACTTGCAAAGAGCCCATGCAAGTAGAAGCGTAGACATCCCAAGAAGTACATTTGAAATCACCAACACAGTGATGGTTGGATCTTCATGTACTGAAATGAAGGCAGATTAATAAATTATTAGTTCACATTCACCACTTCAGATGAGAACAAGAAGCATTGTACACTCCGTGTGAAAGGCATGGTAACATATAGAAACATTAGCTTAGTGTAATTCCATCATTCCATCATCATCTAAATGCTATTCCATGTATCACTGTGCAATTGGGAATTACGTTTAATATCCAGCGTTGTTCCATTTCCAAAGAACATTTCCCCACAAAGGGTCACAGCACAAATGTAAGCGCCATCGTCTGCAACAGTGACGTTCCTCTTGGTGAGTTCGTAGACACAGCTCTGTGTAGAATGCCCAGATTCAGGAGCCTTCTTGCAGACTTCAGTCTTACTATGGGTGTAAACGACTCCAGGTTGAGATCCTCTGGAGCTTCTGAACCAGTAGACGCTGTGTTCTCCATCACAGATCTCAGTGTGGACGGTACAGTTCAGAGTCACAGAGTCTCCTAGCTCGACCGACTCAGACACTGGCTGATGGATGATAGCTCGAACGTTGGACCCTGAACCTTTTACACTGAGAATAGCCCCGTCTGAAAATGTGATAGGACCAAAGGAAGGGCTGTTCACACAGTAATATGTACCTGAGTCTGAGGGTTGTAAAAATGAGATCAGCAAATGATTTGTGCCCTTTACTGCAGTGTGCAGTGAGAAGCGTGGATTGTCCTTCAATTCACCATGTAGATTGGCATTTTGATAATAGAAGGTAGACACGTGCTGTGGTTTCTGTCCCAGTGTCTGCTTGTACCAATAAAAAAACATTGTCGTACTAGTATCATCCCCATAGAAGCAGTGCAAAGTTACATTGCCTCCAACATTAGCTGATATAAGTCCACTGTCTTGATGGAAGGCTGAGACTTGTTTCAGATGAACGGCTGTAAAAAATAGAAACCAATTTCGTATCATTTATCCGATTATCATATGACATAGAGTATATTGTGTTGTAAATGTTTTGTGGAAAAAAAACATTATTCAGAGCTGTATAATCGATGGCAATTCAGTTTGAAAATGGTTGCAAAAAAGGGCCCAACTCACCCATTTCCCCAAAGAACAGAAATATGACACACAGTGTGAACTTCGGAGTTGTCATCTTGTTCAAATGTCTGCATAGAATGGAAATAATTTCATATATAGTCCTCTGTTCAGAGATCAGGGCGACTTTTGATTGGCCAGACAGATCTTGTTTGAGTAAATGCCTTATTTGGGTAAAACGTACCACCTGTTTCATAGCATCCTACTATGATGTTGCTTGAAAACATAATTGTGGGAAGTATTGGTTTGTGGAGTTAGTTGACTTTAGATATACAGTAAGACCTGTCATCCTGCATATCTTCACTTCAGTTACAGTGAAGGGTCTTCTATATTGTACTTCATATAGTTATAGTAAGCTAGCCTACTAATTACAACTTTCATAAGTATATTAAACCAGGTAGCTAATAACATAATTTAATTCTCTCAAATGTTTGCAGATTTGTTGGACTTGTACAACAACAAGTAAAACTATGCTGATTCAACAGTGTAAGTATTTAGTGTGGAAAATCCACATGAAATTCAAATTCATGTGCTGTTCTGGTGACCTTAGAATGTACAGTTTGTGTGAACATTCCAAATATTTTACAACAATAGCCTATTCCAGAAAACGAATTAGTATAACATCAAAGGGTGTGGGTTGTTGTCAGTGTCACTGATTTTGCCAGATGGGCTATGTTATCAGAAAAAAGTGCAAAAGTGCTGTTCATGGAAGCTAAAGGTATTCAATTACCTAAGCTTCTTGTGTGTGAGAGTATACATGTACATATACATTTTGAAACCACAAAGTCTGATGCAATGAAAGAGATACAAAGCAAGAAGATGAAGAAAGATCCCAAGTCCCCTGGATGAAACATTGGTTTATGTGGGAAAATAAAGATTGGCACTGTGCAATATGTGTACATTCATATTTTATTGTTTTAAACTTCAATAATAGGACTTCTACCCAATTCTACCCAATTAATGATGGTGCCAAACGTACTGTATCACACAGGCGGAGCTGCCATTTCATATCTCAGCCTCAGGATTCCAATATTTGGGTGTACAGGTTATCAGTTTATTCTCCTCCCATTTCTCAGCTAATTTCAACTCTCTGGTGGAACAAGAAAATTAGATCTCCAAAGATGGGATAGGTTGCCTCTATCTTTGACAGGTAGCCTATATAATCCAATCTGTTAAAATGACCATACTTCCTCAACTTCATTAATAGTTTCTACATCCATAGACGTGCACTGCAGTAATACTTACAATTTGAAACTAAAATCTTTCTGACATATACTGCAATAATTAGTGGTACATGGTCAGTGACCTGTTGAATGGATTCAATAGATAAATCAACCTCACAAATTGGCCTCTGCTACACTGTACGATGATGCAAGATGCTGTACGTGACCCTTGAGGTTGCAGTCAGACCAGTCTTCCTGTCCTCGCTTCATAAGTTTCCACCAGTGGAAACTAAACAACTGTTAGCCTAACCACACAGGAGTGTGGCTTCTCAGCTGAGACTTCGTTGAACTTGGTTGAAGGTGCAAACTGCAGAGCTCTCTCTCTCTCTCTCTCTCTCTCTCTCTCTCTCTCTCTCTCTCTAGAGAGAAGAGAGAGAGGAAGAGACACAGACAAACAACATGACCTTTTATTCCTGTTAACACAACAAACCACACAATGCAGCTTTGTTGTCCAAATCTACTGTTAACAGTACTGTGTGTGTGTGTGTGTGTGTGTGTGTGTGTGTGTGTGTGTGTGTGTGTGTGTGTGTGTGTGTGTGTGTGTGTGTGTGTGTGTGTGTGTGTGTGTGTGTGTGTGTGTGTGTGTGTGTGTGTGTGTGTGTGTGTGTGTGTGTGTGTGCGTGTGCGCGCAGTAGAGTAGTGTACAAATACCGGTACTGATAATGAAAAAGAGCCTTTGTTAATACTACAATTATTACACAGAATTACACTATTGAAGTTGACAATAAATTGCACCACCCAAATCACCACTGCATATATTATAGCCTATGATATGTACATTAGCACATACATGTGACTCACGTCTTTGTTCTGCCTCACACTTCACTTGAAGATCATACTTAAATGATGTACAGTAAAATGCTCTTATTTTATGTCATTATTCCAACCTATATCTCTCTATATTCATTCATTGCAATACTGTAGATCTGTACACAGTACACCTATGGCACTACCATGTGACCTAAATAGTGTTCTGTGTGACTGGTCTCGGTCGGTGTACATTCTTTTAGAGCATTGTGGTGAGGAGTTAGAGGCTTGTCACAGCTGAGGAGGTGCAACAATGTTCAGTTTAATTATTTCCTGTTATTGCGAACTGTGAAGTGACAGTAGGATGGCCTAATGTTATGATAATGGTTCTCAGACTTGTTAGTCAAAAATATAAACTGTGATAGAGTTCACATTTCTCCCTTAAACAGAATAATGAGATTAACCACCATTATATCCCCAGAGTTGTTTTCTGTAAGCTTTCATACACATACAGCGCGGCCATTTCAAACATTAACAACAAAAAGGACACATTTCTTACTGAAGATGTAAAAAGACAAAGGCGAATTTGATATGAGTCACAAAACATAGACACGATCAAGAGACACCAGCTAATAATTTCTCTTATCATAACATTCGTAGCCTGGCATGGCCTGCTGGAGCTAATGATTTTGCTCTGGTAGATTTGTCTTGTTTCCAGGAAACTCAAACTGCAGATGTGCATACATTATGATCAGAGTTTGAAACATATGAACTATTTATATAGGAGGGAGCTTGATGTTTTTAGATCATTTTGAAATTTGTCTTAGCTTTTTATTTGTAAACCTACAGTTGGGTGCCACCGATATTGTCCCTTATCATTTGACCCATTTAGGCCTGACCTCAAAATTTTAAAAGATCCTTCTAAATCCTCCAGTTTTCTGAAATAAATATTTTCACGATTTTTCAAAAATAGCAGACCTACAAGCTCGTAGCGCGCCACTCGGTGGCGCGCTATGAGCTTGTAGATCTGCTATTTTTCAATAGCTAAATTATAACATAATGTTTAAAACACCAAAAGGGGTTCCCGCCCAAAATGGGTTAACTGTCCTTTTGCGCAGATCACGCAAACCTCAGCAAAAATAAAAGGACAATATCGATGGCCTCCAACTGTATGTAATTCACTCACTGTAATTTTGAGAATAAATAAAACTTGAATGAATGGTGTGTGAAACCACATAATAATACTGATTCACCATGATGGAAATGAGAATACTGTTATTGTTCTTATTTTGAGCTCTAGGTTGTTAAATGTACTGCATATACAGTAGCACATTATCAAAATGCTAGCTGCAGTCTGACAGACAAGAGTAAACTGTGATGAGGCAGAGATGTACTGTAGCCACCAGGAACTTTCCACACTGTCGTAATGCCTAGAAGAGGCTTATTACACAGGAAATGTGGTCTGCATCACACCCTCAGTTCTCAGTGCACACAATGCACATAAAGAAATCACACCTCCCCCTGCCTCTCTCTTTTCTTTTCAAAATCTTTTTATTCAGGTTTTTGTAACAGTAGCCCAGGGGCAAGTATTAAACGGACATAAAATATAAAAATAAAACTCAATCCCCTATCCCACCCTCCCCCCACCCACAATCCCAAGGATAGTCGGAAAAACAGTCTGGATCTATATACACATATACACAAAAATACATGCATACATATTTACAAAAAAATAAAAAATAAAAATAAAAAGATAATAAAAAGCAGATTTTTCATAGCAGAGCAGATTTTGTTTCTGTTGTGGTTTGGTGTTGGCCGAGGCATAGGCACGGCACACTATGCAGTTTGTGTGTTGTGGTAGAATGTCATAAACGGCCCCCAGGTCTTTTTCTCAGAGCCGGCAATTGAAAACCTTAACATCTCCAACTCGAGACAGGACATTATATCACAAAGCCACTGACGGAGCACGGGCGGGGCAGCATCCTTCCATTTGAGCAGAATGGCATGCCTAGCGAGCAACAAGGCAAAGTCGACCATACGACACTCTATGCGTGTTAGAGGAAGGTCATCCCTTCCAGCAGTGCCAAGGAGAGCCACTAAGGGATCTGGGTCTAGATTTCGATGTAGAATGTTGGATAGAGTATTAAACACATTCCCCCAAAATGGTTGTAATTTAGGACACATCCAATACTGATGGATCAAAGTTGCATCTCCGCTCTTGCACTTGTCACAAGTAGGAGTTACGTCAGGATAAATACTAGCCAGTTTAGCCTTAGACATATGAGCTCTAGTCTATGGACTATTTTAAACTGCACTAAGCAATGTCGTGCACAAAGAGAGGACTTGTGTATAGAAGAAAAAATAGAATCCCATACTTCATCAGACAGTGTGAGCCCCAGATCATGTTCCCAGTCGGCCTTTATCTTATCTAAGGGCGCTGGCCTCGAATTTGAAATGATATCATATAATATTGAAATGGCGCCCTTAATCGTTGGGTCAAAAGACAGAAATTCATCAATAGGGTTAGCATTAGGCTTATTAGGGAAGCCAGGTAGTATAGAGCTCACATAATGTCGGGCCTGCAAAAATCTGTAGAAGTGTGGTCTAGGTAGACTATCCCCTGCCTCTCTTTCTCTCTCTCTCTCTCTCTCTCTGTAATTAGCACTAGGCAACAGTGCAACACTATCTCTCTCTCTCTGTTTCTGGCACAACAGTGCCAATTTTGCCCCTACTGGTACTCATAGCCACACACATAGTCACATAGGTTAACACGGACATTGCTGTTCCTTGGAGTGGTTGCACCACTCAAAAATCACAGGTAAAGTAAATTAGCCTTTCAAAGAACAATGATTCAGTGTCATGAGCACATGCAATACAAAATGAGCAATTTATTTGCAACTTTATCATCATAATAAGAAATATCGTTGTACAATGCAGATAGTCAAATAAAGATAATATATAATAGAATAGCTATTTTGGATACAAATGTACTTTTTATCGCAATGGCACTACTGTATAAAACAAAGCATTATGAAACAACTGAAATTAAGTAATAGGAGAAAAATCAATAGGAGACAAATCATAATGGTGTGTTTTTAATCTTTCCACAAGTCGACATGATGACAAATGTAGGTCTATTTTCTGGTTATGTAGCAGATCTTTTAAGGTGAGTATGTCTACTTTCTAGTCATATAGAATCTGACTGTTAAGATGAGCAGACAGCAGAGCACAACTGAAGTTCTGACGATGGAGAGAAACACCAGGATCTCCATCTGCTTACGACATTCATCTTCCCCAACGTTCAGCCTGGTGCCATTTCCATACAGTATCTCCCCACACGAGGCCACAGCACAGTAGTAAATACCAGCGTCACTCAGTCTGAGATTCTTCACAGATAAGTTGTAGAAGCTGCCCTGTGTCGATTTAGCTATTTCACAACGTTGGTCATGTGCGTAAAAGAATACTGGTTGAGATGTGTTTGTCTGTCTGAAGAACCAGTGGACACTGTGTTGTCCACAGCGCTCAGTGTGGACGGTGCAGTTCAGAGTCACAGAGTCTCCTGGCTGGACTGACTTCTCTGGTGGCTCCTGGACAATCGCTTGGATGCTGGACGAGGAACCTTTAACAATGAGCATGATCCCTTCATCGAACTGAATTTGAACATATGACGCCAGCCCACAGTAATACATTGCAGAGTCTGACAATTGCACATCTGAGATCGTGAGGTGATTTATTCCTTCTCCTGAGACCACCAAGAAGCGGGGATCATTCTTGAATGTATCTGACAACGTAGCATTCTTTGTCAGCTTCATCCGTGATGCTAACATCTCAGGTTTATCTCCAAGACGTTGCTTGTACCAGGTTATGAACAACATGTCATCTTTTTGATAGAAGCAGTGCAAAGTCACAGTGTCTCCAACATCAGCCATTGTCAAACCATTCTGTTGTTCTTCCAATGATAACCGAGCATAATGGACTGGAAACAGAAATATTACGTATAAATATAAAAATGCATATTTTAAAAGAATGGGCATTTGTTATGGATGTAGGTAAACAATGATTGTTATAATTTACCGTCTCCCCAAATAAGTAGACACATGATATGCAGGACAAGTTTTGTTGCTGCCATCTTCTTCCAAGTTCGTCTCTTGAGTGGAAAAACTTTACGGATGTAGGCAACATCTTGAGAGGAGTGGCTGTGTGTGATTGGCCAAACTGTGTAGTACTTGCGATGATGTCATGAGAGACTGACAAATATTTGAGTGGCACAGGATAAATGTTGTAGTTTTCTGCTATTTGTGATAATATCATGAAACTACAGATTTCTCAACTAACATTTAGCCTGTGCCACTCAAATATCTATCACATTGATTGATTGATTGATTGAAAAATGTATTAACAGTTTGCAGAATTACAGTACATTTCAAGCACAAACTCAATACAAAGGCTGTTAACTGTGAGTGGACGACCCAATTAAGCATTACACTTGTTTCCAATAGGGTCCACAATGTTCAATTCATCAAAAACATTTAGAGACGTACAAATAGACACTTCTATATAGACAAAGGACAGAACAGGAATTCATCACAAAGGAGGTAAAAAGGGAAAAGAAACATATACAGTGAGGGAAAAAAGGGGTGGGCGGTGGGGGGGATTCACGTTCAGCTGTGTAGGGAGTAGGGACATAGGGTTAGCATTTACCCAATTTACAACTTTTGAAGCATGCACACATTGACCTGGTTAGCTAGCAAGTGGGGCAACATGCGGTTCAAGGCATTGTCACGAAAATGAATATTATTCTTTTCAAAACCAATCTGAGCCAGCGAATTGCACCTGAGAGAGAGACAGAAAATACTAAGAGAGCTGACAAGTTGATACCTGCACCTCCCATGTGCCTACTAGGCCAACAGTAACAGGGGCAGCAGCAGATCCCCACTGACTATTACTACTTTTCGTTCATCGAACTCTTGAGGCTATTAATTAAAAGGTGTGCAGAAGTATGTCGGCTTCACTCGCTCCTGCAAGTGTGGCTTGGTTTAAAGCGGTGGATGTGTTTGGTCCGACGTACTAACAGTCCGACAGGCATAAGTCCGACACCCTACACAAAACCCAAACCCTAAACATATAACCTCACGGAAGCCACGGGTTAGTTTTAACCCGCAACGGGTTAGTTTTAACTTAACCTGCCACGCATCATGTGACAGTCGGGAGCCACGGCCACAGGTGAGTTGTAACCGACCACGGGTTAGGTGTAACCGGCCACGCATGTCGGGAGCAACGGTGTCGGAGTGTTAGTATGTCTAACCAACGTATGCACCCTGGTTTAAAGAGTGGCAGTGTGCAGTGAGTGCAGGTCAGCTAAGTTTCTCCTTGAAAGAGGAAGGCCTTTACAATTGGAGAAAAGCAAGAGAGAAGTTTAGGAACCAGAAGAAATCACTCATGTGTCTCAAAGATTGAGTGGACTGAAAACAACCTCAATTGTATTATCAGAAGCCATTATGCAATAACCCATAAATGGTGCAGTTATATAGCACTATGGGATAATTTCTGGCTAGGTGGTCATTGTCGGGAGATAATTCACCGACTGGTTAAACTCCCTGAAGTCACTGGCTGCATCTGGCCATGCAGCTGCAGGGCTGCAGCACTGTCGGAAAACAAGGAAGTGAGTTGATCAAATAGAATCCATTTTCGGGTCCTGCTTCGTCTATTTCTCGCTCAAATGTTTTCAAAAACATTTTTGAGAGCAATGTTTAGCTGTAAATTACATTGTGTGTCACTAGTGTGTGTGTGTTTACATAGCTGTCATGTTGGAAACAGCAGTAAATCAAGCGGGGCGCAGCCGCGCAGCTGGTGCTCAGAGGGTTTGATTAGGCAGAGGTCTGTTATACAGTGTCATTATGATGAGATATCTCACCGCTGAATTAAGCGTTTGACCAATCAGAATCAAGCATTCAACCAAGCCATGTAATAACCAAAATTAAGTTTAGGAACCAGAAGAAATCATTCATGTGTCTCAATGATTGAGTGCACTGAAAACTCAATTAATGTATTATCAGAAGCCATTATGCAATAAACATTTATATAACTTTACATTCACCCATTCATACACATGGGCGGAGGAAACCATGCAAGGCACCAACCTGCACATCGGGAGCAATTAGGGTTCAGTTCAGAGCCTTGCTGAAGGACACTTCAACACTAACTCTGGGGGAGCCCGGGATCGAACTCGGAACCTTGTGGTTCCCATCCCATCTGGCCATTCTAGCCACTCTACCGCTGAGCCACTGCCACTATCCCTGAGCCACTGCCACCCATGTTGTTGAAACCTTCAAATAACCACTCTGGGTATGGCTATATTATATGTCCTAGGCTGCCAAATATAAAAACAAAGAGTCTGCAGACTCGATCTGCACCTGTAGCACAGATCTGAGATGTTATGTAGGAGTGGTTAATGCGTCCTCTAGGCTAGTGCAGTGGCGTGCACAGACCTTTAGAGGGGCAGGTGCTCAAGTGAAAAAAGGGCACCTTGTGCAGCGCGTGGAACCGGCCGGTTACCTTAATAGTGTGAGATTTATAGATTGTGGGGCCTAAATAATATATTAGAAGCTTTTTATCAAGAAGTGATCAATGTCACCATGGTACACATACTGTACTGTGTACACTGTACAAAAAAAAACGTTTTTCTTTTTCTTTTCAAAAGGGCACATTGCTCTAGCACCCCCTAGTGTCTATCTGTGCACGCCACTGGGCTAGTGTAAAAGGTCCAGGCTATTTAATACAGACACCCTGAACACTTCAACAACCTTGTCATCGTTAAACGATGTAACGATGTCTGCGTTATCACATAGATGAAGCATGGATGGAATGCCCCAGGAATGGTTCTCACTGAAGATGCATGATATTGTCACAGTCTGCTCCTCGGTCTATGGACGTTGACTGTCCTTATTTAGGTTTTGGACTTACTTTAAGATATGTTTCGTCATTTCAGTATGTTCTGTATTTGTCATGTGTTCCTAGTACGGTTTGGTTTTGGTTTTCTGTTGTTGTCTTGTTTTGTGTATTTTATTTTGTAGTATTGTTCCTAGTGTTTCCTGTCTGCCTAGTTACTGTTTACCGTACCCACCTTGTCTAACCTATCTTGTGATGATGTGTCAGTGTTTCCACCTGTGTCCTCTTAGTTCCCCAGCCTATGCAAGTGTTGATTGCATTTTGGTTACACCTGTGCCCTGTTATCCTGCGTCTATGTAAGTCCTGTGTTTGCATTGTCATCTTTTTAGTTCGTAGTTTCCTGCTGAGTGCATCTGTCTTGTATTTGTATTCTGAAACTGTACCTGCTTCGTTTGCCCTTATATGGAAGATCCTCTGTTTCGTTAATAATTAATTTTAAACACTTTAAGTTAACTGGTTCTGCTTTTGAGTCCTCCTCCGTACTCATTCGTGACAGATATTTTGATATCTGTCCTTATGTCCTTCGCTATGTGCGCACGGACGCACGCACGCAAGCACACTATGCTAGATCCTTGCCTAATGTTTGACCATACCGAATTTCAAGAGTTAAGAGCAAACTTTAAGAGAAGCACACCTTCCTTTTTGGCCTATGTATAGGACAACAAGTTAGGTCCAAAGGGATCTTTGATATCTATATCAAAGAAAGAAGTCATGCACACTCACTGTACACAGCTGAACTGTCAGTAGCTGTCTCCTTGTTTTATGTAGTGTTATTGTAGTGCCTTTCTTTGTCTAGTGACTAGTGGTATACTTTAATAGGTTTTACTTTACTGTGTTTATTATGTAGGTATTGTATTTTATTTTGTAATGTTCCTACAAAGATGACAGGTAACATCTTTCTTGTCTCACCTTCCTGTGATTATTATTACTAGTTATCTCTGCTTGTGTCCTGTTGGTCCCCCTGCCTATAGCCCTGTGTTGTCAGTTGTGTTCACCTGCGTGTGGTTATCCCGGTGTGCATTTAAATGTTATGATATTCTGTTTTATAGTGTGTTTAGAATACATTTGTGTGCATTTGACCTTATCTGCCTCTGACTGTCTTTTCTGCATTTAAGTTCTAGTCTACATTTCCTGTGTCGTACCCTAGACAGGAACTATGGTATTGTGACCTAAATACAGTTTTCCATGTGGGTGGTCTCTGTGTAGGCCTACATTCTTTAAAAGAATTGTGGTAAGTGGTTAGATGCTTGACACAGATGAGGAGATACTAACCAACAATGTTCACTTGAAGATCTACATCTGTAGTGGTTTAATAATTCTCTCATTCAGAATGGAGAAACTGATAGGGCTCACATTTCACCCTATCCCATTTTCACAGAATGCCAGTCTAATTAGACACATTATGTAAAATGACTACTGGTAAAATAAACAAAAAGATGTTACAAAGAATTTCGAAGTCGAAGTCGAACAAATTTCAGAAGGACATAGACAGCCATTTATGTTATAGGGGATTCACACTTGAGTCTGTTTGATTCAAACTGTTCCCGAATATGGTTGCCTCATATGGTCCCCGCTGGCCATGATTCACATTGGCCTTTGATTCTTTCGCACCCGAGTACACTTCATTCAATTGTATTCAATGCTTTCACATTGCATCGATCCGTGTCCGAGTACACTTCAATTGGTCCCGATGCGGTCCCGGGAACTGTTGGGTGATCCGCTCCCGGGAACGGTACGTGCCTCTCTCTCTCTCTCGAGTGCGCATCCAAGACCATTGTGTGAATCCCCTAGTGTTCTATCGAGCGGTCTTTGAAATCCTGGTCAGATTTGGCATCACAGTTTGGTAATCTCTCAGTGCAACTGAGGTCCAAATTGGTCAGATTGGTGCAGACTGCAGGGAAGATCATAGGGGTAAGACAACTCCCCTCTCAACTACCCTCTCTGCAGACTGCAGTCTATTTATGAGCAGGCTACAATAAAACAGGCTAAACAAATTGTCAGTGATGTTACCCATGTTTTAAATTTAAGAACCAAAGTGGAAGTACATCAGGTTTAAAAAAACCTGTTTGTACGAGCATCAACTAAAATGTTGAACGAGGCTCTGAAACAGCAGTGACTGTGAGAGGTTAGAATAGATTTGTGTAATGTTTGTGTCTCCCTCTGTTATGTATGTCACTGATGTTTTATGTGTGGCTGCATCTGGGGTGAAAGCCCAAGACAAATTTCCCTTGTGGACAATAAAGTTTACCTTGACCTTGACAGGTCATCATTAGCCTGGAATCCAAACAGATTCTGTTCAACTGACATTTTTATCTTCACTTTGCTTCATCGATCTGGCCGTACGCGTGTAGCATTCAAACCTGATTTTCGAAAGTCAGTTGGCTGGTTGGCTTCCTGGCAGGCATACTGTATAGTTTTACTGTAATACCAAGATGATATTCTTGTTGCACAGGAAATGTGGTCTGCTGGAAACGTTTGTAGGTCACACCTCACATTGTTCTTCTTACACAACTCAATGCACCCAACGTACTGTACAGTACAAGCCCTAGCTGCTACTGGTTGGGCTCTAAGGTTGACAACGTTAGTCACTTTGGTCCATAAAAGATCTCCTGAAAACTATTACTATTTTCAGGAGTAACTACTACTATTTTTGTGTAGCCTGGGATGGCCAGACTAATTTCACTGCTATTCATTTTCCCCCCCCACACCTGCAGATTCATCTGGTTTCCAGGCAATTCTTTGTGACCCTATGTCCTTTCCTCTATATGGTCTATGCCATCCTTAGGGCAATATTTCCTGTTCCTGCAAAAAAGATATCTCATCTTATGTTTGAACCCTAACCATGTGAATGACATCTCATCTTAGGCCAAAATTGTGACTTGTTCTATAATGTATCAATTATAATACATATCATTATAGATATTAAAAGAAAATAATAGGATAGACTAGTATATTTTGTATAAGAATGCTTTATTTATAGGTCACAAAGCCTGTTGTGTAAATAAAGAGTTTTGGATAGCCTACAAATTGCATTGCATAATGGAACTAGAAAAAGTGCCCTTCTGGGCACAGGTCTCCACCAGGAGGATAGGACCATGTGAGATGTTTGGCAAAATGTTTAGGAGTAATATAAACATGTTTTTGTTTGTTTGTTTTTTGCAACAATTTTCTTTTGTTGAGGAAATGCAGAGCCAGATCACTCATAGCATCTCTGAGGATAGAATTCTGGATGAGCAGGACATGTGCAGCATTTTGAACAAAACGGGCCACTCCTGAAAACTTTGGAAGGCAATGTTAGCCAATCAGTGTAGAATCTGAGAAATCCAACAGACTCGTCTTGATCACATGACTACAGAGATCATGTGTACCGATTTGCGTGAGATTTGGATGAAATCTGTGCGACTAACATAAGCAATGTGTTTTGCAGAAATCGGCCTCATGGTGGCGCTATAACCGGCAGATGTGGAGGGATGCAGAGACAATGTTTTTCCATGGCCTCTAGGGAGTGTGCATACATAAGTTGTATACAGATCGATGCAGTTATAGCTAAAAACAGGAATTGCCCTGTTATAGCGCCACCACGAGGCTGATTTGGAAAGAAATTAGTGGCATGTCGTCCTCGGCCTAGTGGAAATGTGCGTGTATAATTTCACGGAAATTGCACACTGTGTTTGGAAGCCAATCTTAGCCAATCAGGATGGAAGATGGGAAATGGTGCAGATCCGTGTTGATCACATGACTATGGAGATAGTGTATACCGAATTGTGTGATGTATGGATAAAATGTGTACGAGTAATCTACAGAAATGTGTTTTGCCTAAATCGGCCTCATGGTGGCGCTATAACAGGCCGTTGAAGAATATTTGGGGAAGAGGTTCGTTGTTGGCATCCAGGGAGTGTGTGTGCAAAGTTTGGCATGGATCGGGCCAACGGTGGCGGAGATTAGCTGGTAACGGACGGACGGAAGGAAGGCAGGACGGACACACACACACGGACGGAGTGCAAAACTTACTCTCTCCCCATGCCTTCGGCCTGGTGGAGACAATTATGAAGAGTGTTAAAATAGTTAGAATGTATAATAATAAAGCAATTGCAAACAGGTAAAATTATTTTTTAATCAAGCTTTAACCAAGTGAGAGACAAAACATTCAAAATTGTCTGTCCACATGTTATCATGGCGTCACGGGTTGTTCCGTTTTCTGGTCATGTAGAAGATGGTCAAGGTGAAGATGCAGCAGAACACAAATACCGTTCTGCTGATGGAGAGAAACACAAGCGCCCTCATCTGGCTGCAACAGTCATCTTTCTTGATCTCCAACGTGGTTCGAATTCCATACCATATCTTCCCACAAGAGGACACGGTGCAGTAGTACGTACCAGCATCAGAGCGACTCAAGTTAGTCTTGGACCAGTGATAGATGCAGGTGTGTGTTGGAGATTCAGTATCAAAGCTTCCCCTACAATTCTCATAGCTGCCTTCATGGGTGTGAATGACTCCAGGTTGAGATTCTCCTGAGCTTCTGAACCAGTGGACGCTGTGTTTTCCTTCACAAATCTCAGTTTTAATGGTACAGTTCAGAGTCACAGAGTGTCCTGGCTGGACTGAAGTCACTAATGACTGTTGGACAACAGTACTGTTAACAAGGAGCATTATTCCTTCTTCAAACTCGACGATATATAAGGATGTCCCACAGTAATATGTGGCAGAGTCTGAAGAACGCACGTCTGTGATCTTAAGATGGTTCACTCCCTCCCCAGGATCCACAGAGAAACGAGGATCATTTTCAAACTCGTGGTACAACTTCACATCCACGGTGCGCTTCATACGAGATGATACCAGCCTAGGTGTATCGCCTGCGCCTTGCTTGTACCAGGACAAGTATGGACCTTTGTTTCCATCCTCATGAAAGCAGTGCAAAACCACAGTTTCCCCAACATTCACTACGACAAGCCTTTCCTGTGGTTTCACTGTGGAGGCTTGTGTCAAAGCTGTCAGGAGGTGAACACAGCATGTTAAGTCACTCATATGGGCATTATGCGCATGAAAATGGATTCAATGAGATTAACCAAAAGTTTGTTCAAACAGATATATTTAACTGGGTGTGGGTGATAGGGTATATGAGGGTATATTCTATCCAACAAAATAGTTCCTCTGGAGAAAAAACAGGAATAACCAGGTGCTCACCGGAGATATAAAAGTGACTATGGTAAAAAAAAAGATTAAAAAGGTGCTCACACGGATCAAACGGGATCAAGGCATAGAAAAAGAGAGACGATCTGGGCACTCAAAGTTAAAAAGAGGAATAGCCTTTATTTAATTAAAAGGCAACAGCCAACATGTTTCGACCATAACTGGTCTTCATCAGGGCGAGAAGATGAAGTGCCCGGATCCTCTCTCTTTTTCTATAAAATAGTTCCTCTCTTCACTATCCTAGCATCCCTATTCAGAGACGAACATTCGTCAAAAATAGTCAATTCAAGCTCAATCTACAGAAGCTTGTAGACCTTCGGTGAAGATGTTTGGTGTAGAGGGGGGAAAAGAGCAGACCAAGTGCAGAGCTAATTGTAGAGGGTTTAAGTGGTTGAATGAATTCATTAATAAAGTGGTTGAATCCAACTTAGTGCTGCACGATTCTTGCTCAAATGTGAATCTCGATTTTCCTCCAAAATAATTGAGATCACAATTCTCACACGATTCTCATTTCTTTCCATGAAATTATTTATTGTCTTTAGTCTGTAGTTGCTGAACATTACTACATTCAAAATGTGGCACCTGGAGCCAAGCTTTAAACAGACAACATCAAAGTGCTTGACTTAAACCTCTCTTAAAGTCTCTCACTTGTAGCAAAAACATAAGAGCAACTAAAATGAGTTGGACAGCCAACTAGTGCTGCATGATTCTTCACAATTCGTCACAAAATGAAATTGCATAGCTGTCTGAATCTAGATTGCGATTAATTGTGTAGCACTAATTCAACTTACCCAAGTTTGCATATATCACAGACGCCACCCAGAGCCAGGTCGTCATTGTTGCTATGTCTAATTTGAAGATGAATTCCATTAGTATTTGTTAGTTCACCCAAAACCATCTACGGAACTGTTTATGTGTCAGCTAAGCTTCCTTTGACACTTCCTTTGACACATAGAGGGTATACGCGTGACATCATCATCATCATACCCATAAGTAAGCGGGAACGTATACTGAGTGGCAAAATTACTTTCTGGCCTTGACAGCCCATACAGTACATCCAAACAGAAAAGTCCTATCTCAATCAATCAATCAATCAAACTTTATTAAAGACACAAGGTCCATAGTGACATAAAAAAACATACAAATACAGAGACAAACAAAAGGCAGACAATGTCTGCATAAATTCACAATCTGATTGCTTTAAACAACGTTAAACTCACTTTGCCACTCACTTTGCCACTCGATTTACCACTCACTTTATGCATGCGCATACCCTCTATTGTCACATGTCCTGAGTTAAAGGCTTGGCATATAGGACTTAATTTACTCATGAGGAGTGCAAGAATGCAACATGTACAGTATATTGAAAACATTCCAAATGAACCTACCAACTAGATTGAAATAATTTAAAAAATAAACATTACTACTATTTACCCTGGGACCAAAACCAGCAGAAAATAGAAGCAATAGATATTTCACCAGGTTAAATTTCAATCATCCCAAATATTGGGATGATTGCTTTTATAGCACAGCAACTGCAAGTTAAAGTATTGTTGCTGTGGGACAGAAACCTTCATATTTCAACTATTTATGTTTTGTTTTGTAAATGAAGTAGTGAACAGTGCCGATGTACTAGTCTGGTTATATTATATACCAGCTTTACATGTACTTGCAATCCTCTTTACAAAATGGTGATCAATTCAAGCTAAGCTTGTAAGGCCCTTTCCGTTTTTACTTTTGCACTTGTAATAGCTACATCGATTTTCACAGTCATTTTGAGACTGAAGACAGTTTACTGTAGACCTATGTAAACAACAAAGCCACTTTTGTTTTCTCATACAATAGTGGATAAACATGCTTTCATAATAAAAGTAGGCTACTGTTGGAATTAGGTTATAGTTTAGCAATCTGAGAATTATGTGAAGGAGCCGTTTGAGTACATATCTACCCACTACAGTATGTCCCCTAGGAGGCTCCGTATTTGAGCCTAGGCTTATGTTTCAGTGAAATTAGTGAGTGAGTATACTACAGGTCATGAGATCAACTAAAGACAATATGATCATGTGTGTAATTCACACAACTCAACCTGTGCCCGTCGGTCACCGGCCGACATGGGAACGATGCAAGTTGGGAATAATTAGAAAACGGAATACATACCCCCATCCTAGTATGCAATACCCGTTATATCCATTATCAGAGCACCCGTTTTATCTGTCTGTCTGTGTCCCTTTTGTGACCATATATATATATACAGTATGGGGATCCCTGATGTTATCAGTATAATGGGCCTGGCCATTACGGGCGGATCGGTGGTTGAGGAAAGTCCTTGTGCAGTGGTACACGCTTGTGGAGAATGTCTGAAGTCAGGACTGCAAATGACATACAAATGACAGCCAGGAAAAGCATGGCAACCAGCTGATCGCGCAGTCCATGAAGGTTATACAAACTAGACAATTTTGAGAAATTGCAAGGTGTGGTTGGCCCAATTAATGCAAGTCATGGGGTGCAGTCATTGGGATGATGGGATCCGATGACTTGTTTCTAGTTCAACATCAAGGTCCGAAGTGAAAACGCTTTTGGAGGTGCGGCCTGCAACATACAATATAAGTTTGGGATCGATTGATGATATATGGGCCCCTCCCACAAAATTTGGGAACCAATTACAGCCAGATGGCAATGAATATAAAAAAAATCAGCCACTCACACACAGCCACAGCTCTTCAGATGTTGCTCTACACCCGTGAACTCTTTCCACTCAAGAGACAAAGTTGAAGATGATGGCAGCATCAAAGATCATCCAACATTTGATATGTCTACTTCTATGGAAAGAAGGTAAAATACGGCAATATTATTTTTACCTATAACCATAACAAACATGCATTCTTAAAAAACAATGTATTTTTAATTATTTCTATATGGTATTTCTTTCTCCAGTTAGTTTGACTCAGTTTTCAGCACTAGAACAGCAGAAGGGTTTCATAATGGCTGATGTTGGAGAGACCGTGACTTTGCACTGCTTCTATCAAAAAGATGACATGGTGTTCCTAACCTGGTACAAGCAACGTCTTGGAGATAAACCTGAGCTGTTAGCAACACGGATGGAGAGGATAAAGAATGCTACGTTGTCAGATACATTCAAGAATGATCCCCGCTTCTTGGTGATCCCAGGAGAAGGAATAAATCACCTCATGATCTCAGATGTGCAATTGTCAGACTCTGCAATGTATTACTGTGGGATGGCGGCGTATTTTGAAATTCAGTTCCAAAAAGGGATCATGCTCATTGTTAAAGGTTCCTCGTCCAGCATCCAAACGATTGTCCAGGAGCCACCAAAGAAGTCAGCCCAGCCAGGAGACTCTGTGACTCTGAACTGCACCGTCCACACTGAGTCCTGTGCGGGAGAACACAGTGTCTACTGGTTCAGACAATCAGACAAATCTCAACCAGTATACTTGTACACCCATGACCAACGTTGTGAAATAGCAAACACAACACAGGGCAGCTTCTACAACTTCTCTGTGAAGAACCTCAAACTGAATGATGCTGGTACTTACTACTGTGCTGTGGCTTCATGTGGGGCGATACTGTATGGAAATGGAACCAGGCTGAACGTTCACGATACAGCAGGTAACAACATAACACAATCTTATTCTCAGCATCTAGTTAAACGTTGAGTGTAAAAATGTACCATAATATTTGTATCTACGTGTAATATGGGTTCTTGACAAAGTAATATACTCTTGCTTACAAATGGGAAAAGAACATAACACAAAAATCTGTATTTACTGGTTAAAAATCTCTACAGACACAACAAAAGTGTATTTCCTGAGTGGGGCACTGGTCATTTCCATCATCCTAGTCATTGTTTTGGCTTCCATCATCTACAAGTTGAAATGGAAAACATGTAGTGGTGAGTTAGAGCAGAGATTGAAAGTCCATAACTAAATGTATTTTATATTATCATGTAATAAAATAATGTACACATTTTTGTTTTTAGGACATTCACTTGGTTCCTCTGTGTCTCCTGCAAACACGGTAGGTTCTATTTATTCATCTGACCCAAATTATTTGCTGAAGGTCTCCACCAGGCACCGGTCTTGTTCCTCTGATCCTGATTTTCATATTGTTTTGTTATACAAGTCACAGAATGAAGACAACCTCCATTATGCTGCTCTCAGTCTCAGC
The DNA here is from genome assembly GCF_951216825.1 of Electrona antarctica. Classification (NCBI taxonomy): domain Eukaryota; kingdom Metazoa; phylum Chordata; class Actinopteri; order Myctophiformes; family Myctophidae; genus Electrona; species Electrona antarctica. The sequence goes on from NC_136802.1 coordinate 18,083,905, forward strand.
AAGAAGAGCCGATCAAGAACACAGAGAAACATAATGGAGAATGATACAGTGTATGCTGGAGTTAGACAATAGAACTGATACCACTGCTATCTTGTGGGGATTCAAATCCATGTCTTATTATGAGAGTTCACAAAACAATTCCTACAGTTTAAAATGGTCTCTGGCTAATTTAGTCACTTCAACTTCAAGTAAACAAATATCTTCCTTACTTTCTCAGATATTACAGCTTCCCATAACCTTACTTTGTAAGCTGAACAATGCATGACTTTGTAATCAACACACGATTAAACATAATTTAGTTTTATTTCTCTCTTTCTGTTCTTGGGTGTGGGGGTGAGGTGGTCCTTATCCATAGTTACTCCAGCTGCCCTGTTCGGTTGCTCCGTTGCCTCCCTCACGCTGCCATACTCTGTTCAGCAGACGCTCATGCTCGGTACACTGGTAGCTAAAATAATGATTCTACCAGAGTGGAAGACACCTACTGTACCTTGTTTTACTAGCAACATTTGAACATATATGGGACCCTATTATGATCGAGTCATCTCGACTCCACTGTGTAACTGCTCTGCTTTCTACACTCTTTTTGTCTCCACCAGGCCGAAGGCATGGGGAGAGAGTATGTTTTGCACTCCGTCCGTGTGTGTGTGTGTCCGTCCGAGTATGTTTTGCACTCCGTCCGTGTGTGTGTGTGTCCGTCCGTGTGTCCGTCCGTGTGTGTGTGTGTCCTTCCGTCCGTCCGTTACCAGCTAATCTCTGGCACCGATAACCCGGTCGATGCCAAACTTTGCACACACACTCCCTGGATGCCAACGATGAACCTCTGCCCCACATTTTCCAGAACGGCCTGTTATAGCGCCACCATGAGGCAGCTTTTCACATGTTTTACCTAAAACTGCACCGATCTGCGTGAAACGTTGCATGCACACTCCCTAGAGGCCAAGGACAAACCTTTGACCTGCATTTTCCGCATCTGCCTTTTATAGCGCCACCAGGAGGCCGACTTTTGTAAAACACATTTTTGGATATTACTCCTCCAGATTCTGTCCAAAAATCTCACAAATCGTTACAGAGTATCTCTATGGTCATGTGCTCAAGTCGGATCTGTCCCATATTTCATATTCCATCCTAATTGGCTATAATTGGCTTTCACAGTTTGCAAGATTGCCCCCTTTTGAACAAAAGCCTCAAATCATGAACGCAGCATGCAATTTACGTGAAATCTTTCACACATTTTCCTACTAGGCTGAGGAATATATCCCACCCTTTTCACATTGGCCTGTTATAGCGCCACCAACAGGTTGATTTTTGCAAAACACATTTTTGGAACAAAATGCCTCAAATCATCCAATTGCCATCAAAGGCAAACATGTTTATATTACTCCTAAACATGTTGCCAAACATCTCACACAGTCCTATCCTCCTGGTGGAGACCTGTGCCCAGAAGGGCACTTTTTCTAGTTGTTAATGTTTCGAAACTGTTGCACTGTCATTGTTTGTATTTGTACTGTTGTAATTATTCTAACATTATAATTGGTCTGTTACTCGTTCATTATGCATAATAGTCTGGTGTTTGTGTTATGTCTTGTTTATTTTGTCTGTCTTGTCTATAAAAAAACAAATGATATGCCTTTTGCATTGTTTCTGTATCAGCAAAATGTAGATTTTTAAGTTAGACATTGAGGGAAATTAATATTCTCAGATAAAAAATAAAAAGAAACGCTGTTTGTCAACTAACCGGTTAATCAATCGATAAGGTTATCAACACGTATCAATGATCAATTAATGAATGAATCGACAATTCCCATCCCTAATCAGCTGCAATAACTACTAAAATCCCAGGTCATTTGGTCCTACAATACATTAACTATACTGAATGTATCATGGTTTGTTGTCTCCACCAGGCCGAAGGCATGGGGAGAGTATGTTTTGCACTCCGTCCGTGTGTGTGTGTGTCCTTCCTTCCGTCCGTCCGTCCGTCCTTCCGTCCGTCCGTTACCAGCTAATCTCCGGCACCGTTGGCCCGATCAATGCCAAACTTTGCACACACACTCCCTGGATGCCAACGATGAACCTCTGCCCCACATTTTCCAGAACGGCCTGTTATAGCGCCACCATGAGGCAGCTTTTCACATTGTTTACCTAAAACTGCACCGATCTGCGTGATACGTTGCATGCACACTCCCTAGAGGCCAAGGACAAACCTTTGACCTGCATTTTCCGCATCTGCCTTTTATAGCGCCACCAGGAGGCCGACTTTTGTAAAACACATTTTTTGATATTACTCCTCCAGATTCTGTCCAAAAATCTCACAAATCGTTACACAGTATCTCTATGGTCATGTGCTCAAGTCGGATGTTTCCGATATTTCATATTCCATCCTAATTGGCTATAATTGGCTTTCACAGTTTGCAAGATTGCCCCGTTTTGAACAAAAGCCTCAAATCATGAACGCAGCATGCAATTTACGTGAAATCTTTCACACATTTTCTTACTAGGCTGAGGAATATATCCCACCCTTTTCACATTGGCCTGTTATAGCGCCACCAACAGGTTGATTTTTGCAAAACACATTTTTGGAACAAAATGCTTCAAAAACATGTTTATATTAATCCTAAACATTTTGCCAAACATCTCACACAGTCCTATCCTCCTGGTGGAGACCTGTGCCCAGAAGGGCACTTTTTCTAGTTTTATCTATTATCCTGGGATCAATGCTCATAAAGGCATATTATCACACACGTTTTCTTTCCTCTGTCATTTTACGTCTCCAGTGAGACTGACAGTCAGAGGAAAACTGACAGGAGGCGGTGCAAGAGAGGTACAGGAAGTCCTCAGATAGGATCCTCCCTCCCTCTCTCTCTTTCTGTATTTTTAGATGAATGTGCCCATCAATCTTTAAAGAAAAATCATCATCTCTATAGAACAGCAAAGTCAATTTTGTCATATTTATTTAGCATGTTTAATCTGATGGAAATCTATTCTCAGCTGTATCTGCTTTGATATTTAAGATTTTTCTTATTTGTCCTAACAGTTTACCCATTATTCAATGTATGCTTAATTACAGACCTGAAGGACAAAATGCATTATAAGAACATTTTACAATTCATAATTGCCATTGAACAATTCATTTACATGTGTCAGTTGTTTGAACATGGGGATGAGGCTATGATTATACCTCACAGACACAGCATAAGAAAAGGACAACCTTAAACTCTCACGTGTCTATAAATACTTTCCTTCCGATCATAAATGTTGATGCGGTTTGCACTTTTCAAGCTCGACCAAGTCTCAGCTGAAGGTTTCAGTTCTCACTCCTGTGTGGTTACAGTTGTTTATAGTTTCCATCGGTGGAACTATACGCTCAATGTGCACGTACAGCATCTTACGATTCTTCCCCAGTGTAGCATAGGCAATAGCTATTTAATGTGATTTCACATTTGTGAGGCTGATTTTTATACGTAAGTTTTTGTGAAAGCACAGATGATGCTGATAGCCCACTTCCTGCTAAAGATACACATCTGCTGCAATGAAAGAGATACAACGCACAGTCAAAAATTAACAAAGATCATTAGTACAGTACCTGACAAAGCCTCCTGTGAAAGGTGAAACAGGGGGCAACAGCTCCAACAGAGAGGCATTCCAAGGCCAGTGAGTCGATGTGATTCCTCCAACTGTGCCTTGGTCTGCCCCGGTGACCTTATTCTTTCGGGTCATGACTCATGACCCGCACTTCATGACCATGACCATATGAAAATGAAGGTGAAACATGGTGTTGATTATTGTTTTATTTTATTTATTTTGCAATACAGTATACTGTATGGTTGGGTGTTCTTTTTTATTTACTTTTTTAAGGTCTGTAGGATTTATAATCTCTACATCGAGCAGATCACAGTGCAGTGATACACCTTTTTACCCTTGTTGATATTCAGTGTCATAATAATTAGTGTCATGATTTTATGACCTTTTCTGCTTGACTCAGTGGCGAAACACTTATCTGCATAAGCATGATACCATCATACCAATCATGACTGTCCACTACTGTATCAGAGGGACTGACTGTATGTGCAATATGATATGAGATGCATGCTTGTTCCTGCTCATTCTGTTCTTATCTTTGTTTCTATAATCTGCTATAGGACGTCATAGATCCACTACATATTTCTCTGTGTCTGTAATAAACTTTGGGTGTACACCGCGTTGATAAATGAGGGCCATGTATGTGTAATATATTTTGTTGTGTTGACATATGTTCTCCGTGCCTGCAACTCGGCGGATCCTCGTCTACCACCCCTTGGTTTAGCTAGAGACCTCTATAGAGACCATTTAGATAGTCTACCTAAATCACAATAATTAGGGCCAGCTACTGAGTAATGGTCAGATCTTTCAGTAAGGTGGGGTTTCATACTGTTCCTTACGGCTTACAGGATGAACAAGACTCCCCAAGCCCTAGACACAGTGGTCATGGTTGTTGACCCACAGCTGCCCACAGGGCATTGTGACCAGGAAGGTCGTCCCAGGGGTGGATGGACGAGTACGTACAGCTAAAGTGGATATTGGAGGGAAAACCTACATGAGGCCAGTCACCTGCCTCATAGCTCCCTGCCATTAGGACATGGGCAAACTAATCTTCTCTTTGATGGCAAATCTGGTAGGCCAGATTTGGGGGCGGCTGTTAAGAAGATTCCCCAAGCCCATTATGTTTATGATTATTTTCTCTGTTTTTCTTCTAGTATAGTTGTACCAATCTGCAATGTTCTGTAAAAAGTGACTTAAACTTAACTGTGAAAACGAGTGGGAGAATAAAACAAACAGGTCATGAGTTCAATTAAAGGCAATACTGTATGTGTGTAATTCACATAATAGGAAGCAGAAAAACATTCTGTTTTGAATCATCAACAGCAGCTTGTTTGTTTGTCTCTATTTAAGAGGATTGATTGCACAATATACTGACACTACTAGCTACCATGAAGAAGAAAGCAAAAGCAAGCACTCGGTTGAGTATTTCCACGTCATAATGTCACGGGTGCACGGTTCTGGAAGATACAGTCTATAGAAAAGAATACCAGCACTCACGTTGTATCCTGGAAGGATTAAAGCTTTATTTTATTTCCCCCCAGCAGCAAACAACAGTAAGGACGTTTCGGCCCGAGAGCCTTCTTCAGCGTAAAAAGAAGGCTCTCGGGCCGAAACGTCCTTACTGTTCCTTCCATAAGTCTTGTTAGCTATAGAGCTACAGTAAGGTTTCAATCTTTTATTTTACAAAATAAAAATGTCAAAGTTGATACTGATTCTGTTATTGCTTTGGTGTCATGTGTGTACGTATGAATGGGGTATAAAGACTGATTAAAGATTCTGATCATTATCTATATACAATTGAGTACCACAGACGAAAAACAGTCTAAGTTCAAATTTCATTCTGACCCCTCCACAAAAAGGCCTCGTTGTCCTGACCCCTTATCTATCATTTATACATTATGGATAAATAGTGTGGACTTAGACTGTTTTTCGTCTGTGGCATTCAATTGAAAAGAGCACACTTTGGGCGCGGTTCAGTTGGCCAATAAGTCATAGAGCATGACGTGTGCGCACTGTGCGGAGCATGCAGAAGTGCCGTTTACGCCAGTGCTTTGAGGCCGTGATACGTCACTGGCTTTACCTCTGCGTTTTCAACCCAGCTTTGTGTGGTCGCAATTTCCCTTTCCGTGATTTCCGATGGACTGATTACAGAGCGCCCACACAACCTCACCTGCACAGCACGGAAAAAAACATGGTCAGTGGCAAAAGATAAATCGCTGTCTGCCTTTGTTCAAAATGTACATTTGTGTGTGTGTCTCACCAACCACTCGGATCTCAGTGCCACATAGACGTTAGACATACTGTTTGTACAGGGCCAGACTGGGAACACAAATCAAGGCAGGTCTGCAAATGACATACAAATGATATCAGGGAAAAGCGTGGCAACCAGCTGATCAGTCCATGAAAGTTATACAAACTGGACAATTTTGAGAAATTGCAAAGTGTGGTTAGCCCAATGCAAGTCATTGGGATCCGATGACTTGTTTCTAGTTCAACATGTCACATTTGTGACGTCTCCTATGGTCCGAAGTGAAACCGCTTTTGGAGGTGCGGCCTGCAACATGCAATTTAAGTTTGGGATAGATTGATGATATATGGGCCCCTCCCACAAATTTGGGGAACCAATTACATTAAGAATATAAAAGATCAGCCAATCACACACACAGCCACAGCTCTTCAAATGTTGTTCTACACCCGTGGACTCTTTCCACTCAAGAGACAAAGTTAAAGATGATGGCAGCATCAAAGATCATCCAACATTTAATATGTCTACTTATATGGGAAGAAGGTAAAACCCCTCAATATATATATATTTTTTTACCTACAACCATAAAAAACTAAATGTATTTTAAAATATTTCTATGACATTTCTTTTTCCAGTTAGTTTGACTCAGATATCAGTGCCAGAACAGCAGAAGAGTTTCATAATGGCTGATGTTGGAGACACCGTGACTTTGCACTGCTTCTATCAAGATGACATAATACATTACTTACACTGGTACAAGCAAAGTCTGGGAGATAAACCTGAGCTGTTAGCATCACGGATGAAGCTGAGAGAGAATGCTACGTTGTCAGATACATTCAAGAATGATCCCCGCTTCTTCGTGGTCTCAGGAGGAGGAATAAATCACCTCATGATCTCGGATGTACAATTGTCAGACTCTGCAATGTATTACTGTGGGATGGTGGCGTATTTTGAAATTCAGTTCCAAAAAGGGATCATGCTCATTGTTAAAGGTTCCTCGTCCAGCATCCAAACGATTGTCCAGGAGCCACCAAAGAAGTCAGCCCAGCCAGGAGACTCTGTGACTCTGAACTGCACGGTCCACACTGAGTCCTGTATGGGAGAACACAGTGTCTACTGGTTCAGACAATCAGACAAATCTCAACCAGTATACTTGTACACCCATGACCAACGTTGTGAAATAGCAAACACAACACAGGGAAGCTTCTAGAACTTCTCTGTGAAAAACCTCAAACTGAATGATGCTGGTACTTACTACTGTGCTGTGGCCTCATGTGGGGTGATACTGTATGGAAATGGAACCAGGCTGAACGTTCACAATACAGCAGGTAACAACATAACACAATCTTATTGCATCTACACTGCAAAATCCAGTCAGCTAAACGTTGAGTGTAAAAATTTACTTGTATCTACATGTAATATGGGTTCTTGACAAAGTAATATACTTTTGCTTACAAATGGGAAACGAACCTTACATAAAAATCTGTATTTACTGGTTAAAAATCTCTACAGACACAACAAAAGTGTATTTCCTGAGTGGGGCACTGGTCATTTCATCATCCTAGTCATTGTTTTGGCTTCCATCATCTACAAGTTGAAATGGAAAACATGTAGTGGTGAGTTAGAGCAGAGATTGAAAGTCCATAACTAAATGTATTTTATATTATCATGTAATAAAATAATTTACACATTTTTGTTTTTAGGACATTCACTTGGTTCCTCTGTGTCTCCTGCAAACACGGTAGGTTGTATTTATTCATCTGACCTAATTCTTTTCTGAAGTTCTCCACCAGGTGGGGGCACGGTGGCACAGTCGGTAGTGCTGTCGCCTCACAGCTAGAAGGTTCTGGGTTCGATTCCCGCTGAAGACGCTGTGGGCGCTGGGGGTGTGCTCCCTCCTCTGCGTCATCAGTGCCCATACCCGAGGTGGGGTTGGCGAAAGGGCCTTTCTGTGTGGAGTTTGCATGTTCTCCCCATGTCCCCTAGGGTAGGTACCCTCACAAAAACATGCAGTAATCCTGGTCTCTAAACTACCTCCCCCTGGCCAGCCAGGGCGCCTGATGGAGGGGAAAGGAACTGGTCGGAATAACGTGTTCCTTCCACGCGGCCAGGGAAACTCCCCCCTGTCAGGTGAAAAGAAGCAGCTTGGACTCCTCATGCATAGAAGGAGGCATGAGGTCAGTCAAACGCTGCTTGTCAACTAACCGGTTAATCAATCGATAAGGTTATCAACACGTATTAATGATCAATAACTGCAATAACTACTAAAATCCCAGGTCATTTGGTCCTACAATATATGAACTATACTGAATGTATCATGGTTTGTTTTATCTATTATCCTGGGATCAATGCTTGCATATTATCACACACGTTTTCTTTCCTCTGTCATTTTACGTCTCCAGTGAGACTGACAGTCAGAGGAAAACTGACAGGAGGCGGTGCAAGAGAGGTACAGGAAGTCCTCAGACCTCTCTCTCTCTCTCTCTCTCTCTCTCTCTCTCTCTCTCTGTCTCTCTCTCTCTCTGCACCTTCAACCAAGTTCAACCAAGTCTCAGCTGAGAAGCCACACTCCTGTGGTTAGGCTAACAGTTTAGTTTCCACTGGTGGAAACTTATGTGAAGCAAGGCCAATTTGTGAGGTTGATTTATCTATTGAATCCATTCAACAGGTCACTGACCATGTACCACTAATTATTGCAGTATGTCAGACCTGGCAAAAATAAACTTTTAGTATTACTGCACAGTGGTCTATGGATGTAGAAACTATTAATCCAAGACGTGCTGATCTTCATCGCTGCTATGGGGATGATGGTCTGTCTGTTTTGGATTTTGCTGGCACTGGCGCCACCCTCTGACCTGGAAGGTTGGGCAGTAATGTGTTCATATTCACCAAAACCAGACCAGAACTTCCATCACAGGACTCAGGCAATCAATTAATACCTTTGCAACCATATTAATGGCAAGTATCTGAACTGAACTGAACTCTATCACAGTTTATATTTTAACGACCCTGCAAGACCCAGCCGTAACTTACTCCTCCAAGGGAGCTAGCTCTCTTGGCATGGCTTGTTGCCTGCATGGTCTGCTGAGTTGGAGATCGGGGTTCGATTCCAGCTCGGTGAGCTAAAAGTTACAATAATCTTTGACTAACTTTTTCCAGGTACCCCCTCATCCTCACAACACCGATAAGCTACTTACAACCTTACATTTAGATGCCATTGGAACTATTTGTATTAAAACCTTTGAAAGTCACAATGCTTTTTTTTTTACAACTTTTATTTAAGATGCTATCTTAGAAAAGGCGTAGACCTATTTGACCGTGCAGAAACATAATTGCCTTCCTTGATGCATCAATTAAGCGTCAACGACCATCAGCTGGTCACAGTCACAGATGCCTAGTATGTAGGCCTACTCTTAACTGAAAGTGACTGCATGGAGTTTAATTTCTATCCAAAAGCCCTTGAATGATGGAATATGATTATGGCATAATAGGCTCACTTATCACACACCATAATTCACTGGCAAAAAAACAAAACATTACAAAATATATAATTAAAAGGTATAGGCTACAGATAATGATTTTCACTTGTCGCGTGGCCCCCCACTGTGTGCATGTGCACATCTACCGGGCAGACCGGGGGGGGGGGGGGGGGGGGTTCCAAATCACTGAATGCTCCTTTAAAAAAATATTATTTTGCGGACCCCCTGGCTATGCGTCGGACCCCCAGGTGGGGCTATGTGACTTTTGCATGTAGTCAGAACAGATACAGCATACAGCATGGTCCAGAAAAACAACAACCTCAGGCTCTCATGTGTCTATAAATATTTTCTCTTGATCATCAATGTTAATGCAGTTTGCACCTTCGACCAAGTTCAACCAAGTCTCAGATGAAAAGCCCTAAGAGCACATGAATTTGAAGTTCATGTGGATTTTCCCCATTAAATACTTAACAGTGTTAGGCTTACACTGTTGCATCAGCTTAGTCCTAGGCTATTTACAGGGCCAACAAATCATCCGAGTTAATCTGCAAACATTTGAGAGAATTAAATTATGTTATTTAGCTACCTGGTTTAATATACTTATGAAAGTTGTAATTATAAGGCTAGCTTACTAATTATCTCAAGTACAATATAGAAGACCCTGCTTCACTGTAGCTGAAGTGAAGATGCAGGATGACAGGTCTTACTGTATACAGTATCGAAAGTCAACTAACTCCACAAAGCAATACTTCCACAAATATGTTTGCAAGCAACATCATACTAGGATGCTATGAAACAGGTAGTCCGTTTTACCCAAATAAGGCATTTATCCGAATTCAAACAAGATCTGGCTGGCCAATCAAAAGTCACCTTGATCACTGAACAGAGGAGTATGTATGACATTCTTTCCATTCTATGCAGACATTTGAAGAAGATGACAACTCAGAAGTTCACACTGTGTGTCGTATTTCTGTTCTTTGGGGAAATGGGTGAGTTGGGCCTTTTTTGCAACCATTTTGTGTTTCATAATGCCCCTTTCATGTATTTTACGATAAAACATTTACAACACAATATATGCCATATGATAATAAATGATACATCTGAAATTGGTTTCTATTTTTTACAGCCATTCATCTGAAACAAGCCTCAGCCCTCCATCAAGACAGTGGACTTATATCAGCTAACATTGGAGACAATATAACTTTGTACTGCAAGAGTGTTAGTGCACAAATTAAAATCTTTAGTTGGTACAAGCAAACACTGGGACAGAAACCACAGCTTGTGTCTATCTTCTATAAGTATCAAACTGCCGGAAACAATTTTGATCTACATGGTGAATTCAAGGACAATCCACGCTTCTCACTGCATACTGCAGTAAAGGGCACAAATCATTTGCAGATCTCAATTTTACAACCCTCAGACTCAGGTACATATTACTGTGTGGGCATCCGTTCCTTTGCTCCCATCACCTTTTCAGACGGGGCTATTCTCAGTGTAAAAGGTTCAGGGTCCAACGTTCGAGCTATCATCCATCAGCCAGTGTCTGAGTCGGTCGAGCTAGGAGACTCTGTGACTCTGAACTGTACCGTCTACACTGAGATCTGTGATAGAAAAGGTGAAAAAAGGTGGAATTACACTAAGCTAATGTTTCTATTTGTTACCATGCCTTTCACACGGAGTGTACAATGCTTCTTGTTCTCATCTGAAGTGGTGAATGTGAACTTATAACTAATCTGCCTTCATTTCAGTACATGAAGATCCAACCATCACTGTGTTGGTGATTTCAAATGTACTTCTTGGAATGTCTACGCTTCTACTTGCATGGGCTCTTTGCAAGTCATGCAGCAAAGGTATGAACACTTGTTAATGAATGTAGAGTGTGATCTTTTATAAGACCTCTTCTCGTAACCACTTAAGCCTTATATACTGTACTTATAAAAAATGAATGTTCGCGCCAGGTTAGAGTTGCTATAGGTCTCATTGTGGTTAATGACTATATTATGGTTTGCAATTCCAATTTGATTAGTAGCACATAAGTGCCCAATGGTGTGAAATGGTGAAACAGAAAATCAGCTGCACAAATATGTCCCATTATTTCATTCTGTCTGTGTATTGAACAGAATGTCACATCAGACTGCATGGGTATTTTCTTGCTCACTATATAAAGCATGCATACTGTAAATCATATTGTTGACACAAACTTTCAACACTATACTATGTAATTAATACGATAGAGTTGTGTGGAAATAATAAAAAAAGAAAAGTCACAGCAGTCGGTCACAGCAGGAGGGAGTAGAAAAGCATTCTCAGGAGAACAAACAGACACAACCCACAAACGCAATGTGAATTTAACTAAATAATTGGCATTTATGATACATAATTTATCATGTTAAATTTGTACACAGTATGAATATTTGACAGTATATTCTGTATGTTTACTACTTCTGTTTTGGCCGAAGGGTAGAATGATTGTCAAACATGCCCACTGACTGCATTTGTACAGTAATGTATATAAGTCTATCACAGCATCAGTATTACAACCACAGCTCTTGTGGTGAAAACTAAAATGTTGTCCCTGCAAAAATGTCATTCTTTATCTCAATTTACAGGGAATACAGACCTATCTTCCTCTCAGGTAATTTGATTTATGTTTTTAAGCATATTTTGAGCACTTGTGTCATACATCATAGTCTGAGCCAACGCTTATATAGTCTTAATCTAATATGGATTTATAAGGGCCTGATTAACTGTTGAATGTTTATTACGACCCAGGCCGGCCTAGCGGTCCGGACACCTATTACTCCCGATCCCGACGACGTTTGCTGTGTTTGACTCTCCATCTAACTCCCTCCAATTCCTGTCAGCTTACTGTACCCAGTACACTATTGAATAAAGGCAGAAAAAGCCAGAAAATAACGATTACAAGATCCTTATAAGTTCTGACGAAATTCAGGTGTATCATCATATGAACATGTGATATTGTAGGTAAAACATATTATAAATAGTGTATATTATTATACATATTATATATAATATGTAATCAAGGTTACACTAACTATTATTTTATTCCTGTGGTTTGATCTGTCTGAATTGACTATAGGCCCTGCTAGGTTCTTCTTGCTCTGACACAGCTTTTGAATACATTAATTTCTGTTTTGACCCTTACAGCGTCAGAATGGCGATGATGTCAGCTATGCAGCAGTGAGATTCACTTCTAGAGGCCCTGCCTCCACCAGGATGGACAGAGTGATGTCCAACAGTGACACTGTAACCTATTCTGATGTCAGATACCTTCACCAGGAGTGACGGCGGTGTGGAACACCATCAGAACTATGGAGAGGAGAATCCACACCCATCTTGTTTTAGCTGCAGAATATAACAATAGTTTGTGCAGTTGGAGGTTAAATAAAGTGTCCTTGCTTAATGGCACTTTAGAGTTCAGAGGGCACACAGTATGCATTGTTCACTAACACAGAGCCTCCTTTCCTGCCAGAGAGGTGCTTATAGATTAACACCTGATTTCCTCTAACACTTTTGCAGCTTACCCTGTTGATGATAAACCACAGGTTTTACTACTCCCGTATGCATTTATGTTTTCATTATCCTCCACCTCTCCATCGCCTCTTTTATAGTAAAAAGAAACCTCACGGTATGTCTAATATATCTATTACTCTATTTTCTCAACTTTTTCATGTACACAATATACATATACAGTACAATAAAACGTATGAATATCCTTTGCGCATGGTTTGCCTTTCTTGTGTCAACGCAATCTGGGAACCCATTCAGTGTAAAAAAAAATGTAATGTTAAGTTATGTAACCACGACTCAGACAAGGCCTATAGTTGTTGCAATACATCAATCTGATAAATCAATCAAACAGCTGGTGATGACAATAGTTTTGTGGAATAATGTATTTTTAATGAGCGGCTGCCAGACCCCCACCAAATGACCAGAACTACTTCACCCAATCCGTGCTATCCTCGAGATCTCTCGTGGAAAAGTATTAAGGTCACGTGGACCATCCACGAGAAACACGAGATTTCATTAAAAATTACTTAAAAACTTTTATTTACCTTTTTTTGTCTCGGTTAGCTTCCGCAGCTATAGCATCCATAGGCCTCTCATTGTAGAAACAGCGTACATGATAATCACGTGCACACGCACAGGGTTATTAGTCTTGTTAGTCTTGTGCCATGTTTATAGCCTATTAATACTGTACATTAAGGGAGATAGGTGAACTCTATCACAGTTTATATTGTAACGACCCTGCTAAAGACCCGGCCGTAACTTGCTCCTCCAAGGGAGCGCTTGTTGCCTGACTGGTCTGCTGAGTTGGAGATCGGGGTTCGATTCCAGCTCGGTGAGCTAAACGTTACAATATTTTTGACTAACTTGAGAATTTTTTCCAGGTACCCCCTCATCCTCGCAACACCGATAATAATATACTTACAACCTTACATTTAGATGCCATTGGAACTATTTGTATTAAAGCGCAAATAACATGCATTTTAAAACTGCTTTTAATATTTAATATCATATTGTCTATGTCCCTCAAAGTTATTGCTAATGGTTTGAGCCTCAATCACCACTCTGATATAACCAGTCCTTGTCATTTATTTCTGGACTTTGAAAGCAGTTTTAGCTGCAGTACCACAATGTCCTGAGGTGGTGGGGGTGCTGATATGCAGATTATTTAATATTTGAGTCATTATAATACTGATGCTAGATAAAACCAGGCTTGTTTCCATTCCATGCCAGCATGGAAAATCAACAATAGTGGACATTGTAAACAAAGTGGAAATGCAAATTTGGAACTGAAGACTGAAGAAGAGGAGGAATTATACAAAGTAGCGTGACATTGATGACATCACGATGAGGACAAAATCAGTTGAGCTGTTCCTGAGAGCAATTTCCATTAAAGCACCTATATGATATGAAAGCCTGATTGTTCAAAATTGGTTATTTGTGGGGATAGAAAACACATATGGGAGCCCCAAAAACACAAAATAAATTGAAAAAGTTGAATTTTATGTTGTAGGTCCTTTAAAACCTTTCACAACACATTTTTACAACTTTTATTTAAGATGATATCTTAGAAAAGGTGTAGACCTATTTGACCGTGCAGAAACATAATTGCCTTCCTAGATGCATAAATTAAGCGTCAACGACCATCAGCTAGTCACAGTCACAGATGCCTCTTGCAGTAGGCCTACTCTTAACTGAAAGTGACTGCATGGAGTGTTTCATTTCGATCCAAAAGCCCTTGAATGATGGAATATGATTAAGGATTACTGTGATTATGGTATATAAGCTCACATATCACACACCATAATTCACTGGCAAATAACAATATATATATAATTGAAAGAAATATTATTTTGCGGACCCCCTGGCTATATGCGTCGGACCCCCAGGTGGGGCTATGTGACTTTTGCATGTAGTCAGAACAGAACAGATACAGCATACAGCATGGTCCAGAAAAACAACAACCTCAGGCTCTCATGTGTCTATAAATACTTTCTCTTGATCATCAATGTTGATGCGGTTTGAATTTCGTCGACTAAAACTAAGACGAAAAATGTTCGTCGACTACCTTTTTCCACCGACGAAAACTAAATGGAAACTAATTAAAAACTAAGCTATGATGACTAAAACCTTACTAAATCTACTGACAATATTCAGCAAGTGATGACGGCGTCATTAGGATGGCATCAAGGCCCGCCAAAATATATTTTGTACATGTCTGTACATGTAGTCGACTAAAACTAGACATCTAACATTCCAGGTGACTAAAATGTGACGAAAACTATAAACTAAAATAGAAATTTGCTGCAAAAAAAACAACACTGGTTTGCACCTTCAACCAAGTTCAACCAAGTCTCAGATGAAAAGCCACACTCCTGTGTGGTTAGGCTACTAACTGTTTAGTTTCCACTGGTGGAAACTTATATGAAGCGAGGAAAGGAAGACTGGTGTCATAAATTATTGCAGTATGTCAGACCTGGCAAAAAATACACTTTAAGTATTAGGACTGCACAGTGGTCTATGGATGTAGAAACTATTAATGAAGTTTAAAACAATAAAATATGAAGGCACACAATATTGCACTGTCCCAATCTTTATTTTCCCACAAGATAAACCAACGTTTCATCCAGGGGACTTCATGTCCTTAATTTGGATCTTTCTTCATCTTCTTGCTTTGTATCTCTTTCATTGCATCAGACTTTGTGGTTTCAGAATCATGCATACTTTCACACACAAGAAGCGTAAGGCCATTGAGGACCTTTATAGCTTCCATGAAAAGCACTTTTGTCTGATAACATAGCCCATCCAGCAAAAAATTGTTGTCACCTTTTGGTGTTATACTGTGTAGATTATAGTTTTCTGGAATATATATTGTTGTAAAAGGTAATGTTCATAATACACAAACTGTATACGTCTACGGTCAATAGAAGAGCACATGAATTTGAAGTTCATGTGGATTTTCCCCTTTAAATACTTAACAGTGTTAGGCTTACACTGTTGCATCAGCATCAGATTTGTTGTACAGGGCCAACAAATCATCTGAGTTAATCTGCAAACATTTGAGAGAATTAAATTATGTTATTTAGCTACCTGGTTTAATATACTTGTGAAAGTTGTAATTATAAGGCTAGCTTACTAATTATCTCAAGTACAATATAGAAGACCCTGCTTCACTGTAGCTGAAGTGAAGATGCAGGATGACAGGTCTTACTGTATATAGTATCGAAAGTCAACTAACTCCACAAAGCAATACTTCCACAAATATGTTTGCAAGCATCATCATAGTAGGATGCTATGAAACAGGTAGTCCGTTTTACCCAAATAAGGCATTTACCCAAACTCAAACAAGATCTGTCTGGCCAATCAAAAGTCACCTTGATCACTGAACAGAGGAGTATGTATGACATTCTTTCCATTCTATGCAGACATTTGAAGAAGATGACAACTCAGAAGTTCACACTGTGTGTCGTATTTCTGTTCTTTGGGGAAATGGGTGAGTTGGGCCTTTTTTGCAACCATTTTGTGTTTCATAATGCCCCTTTCATGTATTTTACGATAAAACATTTACAACACAATATATGCCATATGATAATAAATGATACATCTGAAATTGGTTTCTATTTTTTACAGCCATTCATCTGAAACAAGCCTCAGCCCTCCATCAAGACAGTGGACTTATATCAGCTAACATTGGAGACAATATAACTTTGTACTGCAAGAGTGTTAGTGCACAAATTAAAATCTTTAGTTGGTACAAGCAAACACTGGGACAGAAACCACAGCTTGTGTCTATCTTCTATAAGTATCAAACTGCCGGAAACAATTTTGATCTACATGGTGAATTCAAGGACAATCCACGCTTCTCACTGCATACTGCAGTAAAGGGCACAAATCATTTGCAGATCTCAATTTTACAACCCTCAGACTCAGGTACATATTACTGTGTGGGCATCCGTTCCTTTGCTCCCATCACCTTTTCAGACGGGGCTATTCTCAGTGTAAAAGGTTCAGGGTCCAACGTTCGAGCTATCATCCATCAGCCAGTGTCTGAGTCGGTCGAGCTAGGAGACTCTGTGACTCTGAACTGTACCGTCTACACTGAGATCTGTGATAGAAAAGGTGAAAAAAGGTGGAATTACACTAAGCTAATGTTTCTATTTGTTACCATGCCTTTCACACGGAGTGTACAATGCTTCTTGTTCTCATCTGAAGTGGTGAATGTGAACTTATAACTAATCTGCCTTCATTTCAGTACATGAAGATCCAACCATCACTGTGTTGGTGATTTCAAATGTACTTCTTGGAATGTCTACGCTTCTACTTGCATGGGCTCTTTGCAAGTCATGCAGCAAAGGTATGAACACTTGTTAATGAATGTAGAGTGTGATCTTTTATAAGACCTCTTCTCGTAACCACTTAAGCCTTATATACTGTACTTATAAAAAATGAATGTTCGCGCCAGGTTAGAGTTGCTATAGGTCTCATTGTGGTTAATGACTATATTATGGTTTGCAATTCCAATTTGATTAGTAGCACATAAGTGCCCAATGGTGTGAAATGGTGAAACAGAAAATCAGCTGCACAAATATGTCCCATTATTTCATTCTGTCTGTGTATTGAACAGAATGTCACATCAGACTGCATGGGTATTTTCTTGCTCACTATATAAAGCATGCATACTGTAAATCATATTGTTGACACAAACTTTCAACACTATACTATGTAATTAATACGATAGAGTTGTGTGGAAATAATAAAAAAAGAAAAGTCACAGCAGTCGGTCACAGCAGGAGGGAGTAGAAAAGCATTCTCAGGAGAACAAACAGACACAACCCACAAACGCAATGTGAATTTAACTAAATAATTGGCATTTATGATACATAATTTATCATGTTAAATTTGTACACAGTATGAATATTTGACAGTATATTCTGTATGTTTACTACTTCTGTTTTGGCCGAAGGGTAGAATGATTGTCAAACATGCCCACTGACTGCATTTGTACAGTAATGTATATAAGTCTATCACAGCATCAGTATTACAACCACAGCTCTTGTGGTGAAAACTAAAATGTTGTCCCTGCAAAAATGTCATTCTTTATCTCAATTTACAGGGAATACAGACCTATCTTCCTCTCAGGTAATTTGATTTATGTTTTTAAGCATATTTTGAGCACTTGTGTCATACATCATAGTCTGAGCCAACGCTTATATAGTCTTAATCTAATATGGATTTATAAGGGCCTGATTAACTGTTGAATGTTTATTACGACCCAGGCCGGCCTAGCGGTCCGGACACCTATTACTCCCGATCCCGACGACGTTTGCTGTGTTTGACTCTCCATCTAACTCCCTCCAATTCCTGTCAGCTTACTGTACCCAGTACACTATTGAATAAAGGCAGAAAAAGCCAGAAAATAACGATTACAAGATCCTTATAAGTTCTGACGAAATTCAGGTGTATCATCATATGAACATGTGATATTGTAGGTAAAACATATTATAAATAGTGTATATTATTATACATATTATATATAATATGTAATCAAGGTTACACTAACTATTATTTTATTCCTGTGGTTTGATCTGTCTGAATTGACTATAGGCCCTGCTAGGTTCTTCTTGCTCTGACACAGCTTTTGAATACATTAATTTCTGTTTTGACCCTTACAGCGTCAGAATGGCGATGATGTCAGCTATGCAGCAGTGAGATTCACTTCTAGAGGCCCTGCCTCCACCAGGATGGACAGAGTGATGTCCAACAGTGACACTGTAACCTATTCTGATGTCAGATACCTTCACCAGGAGTGACGGCGGTGTGGAACACCATCAGAACTATGGAGAGGAGAATCCACACCCATCTTGTTTTAGCTGCAGAATATAACAATAGTTTGTGCAGTTGGAGGTTAAATAAAGTGTCCTTGCTTAATGGCACTTTAGAGTTCAGAGGGCACACAGTATGCATTGTTCACTAACACAGAGCCTCCTTTCCTGCCAGAGAGGTGCTTATAGATTAACACCTGATTTCCTCTAACACTTTTGCAGCTTACCCTGTTGATGATAAACCACAGGTTTTACTACTCCCGTATGCATTTATGTTTTCATTATCCTCCACCTCTCCATCGCCTCTTTTATAGTAAAAAGAAACCTCACGGTATGTCTAATATATCTATTACTCTATTTTCTCAACTTTTTCATGTACACAATATACATATACAGTACAATAAAACGTATGAATATCCTTTGCGCATGGTTTGCCTTTCTTGTGTCAACGCAATCTGGGAACCCATTCAGTGTAAAAAAAAATGTAATGTTAAGTTATGTAACCACGACTCAGACAAGGCCTATAGTTGTTGCAATACATCAATCTGATAAATCAATCAAACAGCTGGTGATGACAATAGTTTTGTGGAATAATGTATTTTTAATGAGCGGCTGCCAGACCCCCACCAAATGACCAGAACTACTTCACCCAATCCGTGCTATCCTCGAGATCTCTCGTGGAAAAGTATTAAGGTCACGTGGACCATCCACGAGAAACACGAGATTTCATTAAAAATTACTTAAAAACTTTTATTTACCTTTTTTTGTCTCGGTTAGCTTCCGCAGCTATAGCATCCATAGGCCTCTCATTGTAGAAACAGCGTACATGATAATCACGTGCACACGCACAGGGTTATTAGTCTTGTTAGTCTTGTGCCATGTTTATAGCCTATTAATACTGTACATTAAGGGAGATAGGTGAACTCTATCACAGTTTATATTGTAACGACCCTGCTAAAGACCCGGCCGTAACTTGCTCCTCCAAGGGAGCGCTTGTTGCCTGACTGGTCTGCTGAGTTGGAGATCGGGGTTCGATTCCAGCTCGGTGAGCTAAACGTTACAATATTTTTGACTAACTTGAGAATTTTTTCCAGGTACCCCCTCATCCTCGCAACACCGATAATAATATACTTACAACCTTACATTTAGATGCCATTGGAACTATTTGTATTAAAGCGCAAATAACATGCATTTTAAAACTGCTTTTAATATTTAATATCATATTGTCTATGTCCCTCAAAGTTATTGCTAATGGTTTGAGCCTCAATCACCACTCTGATATAACCAGTCCTTGTCATTTATTTCTGGACTTTGAAAGCAGTTTTAGCTGCAGTACCACAATGTCCTGAGGTGGTGGGGGTGCTGATATGCAGATTATTTAATATTTGAGTCATTATAATACTGATGCTAGATAAAACCAGGCTTGTTTCCATTCCATGCCAGCATGGAAAATCAACAATAGTGGACATTGTAAACAAAGTGGAAATGCAAATTTGGAACTGAAGACTGAAGAAGAGGAGGAATTATACAAAGTAGCGTGACATTGATGACATCACGATGAGGACAAAATCAGTTGAGCTGTTCCTGAGAGCAATTTCCATTAAAGCACCTATATGATATGAAAGCCTGATTGTTCAAAATTGGTTATTTGTGGGGATAGAAAACACATATGGGAGCCCCAAAAACACAAAATAAATTGAAAAAGTTGAATTTTATGTTGTAGGTCCTTTAAAACCTTTCACAACACATTTTTACAACTTTTATTTAAGATGATATCTTAGAAAAGGTGTAGACCTATTTGACCGTGCAGAAACATAATTGCCTTCCTAGATGCATAAATTAAGCGTCAACGACCATCAGCTAGTCACAGTCACAGATGCCTCTTGCAGTAGGCCTACTCTTAACTGAAAGTGACTGCATGGAGTGTTTCATTTCGATCCAAAAGCCCTTGAATGATGGAATATGATTAAGGATTACTGTGATTATGGTATATAAGCTCACATATCACACACCATAATTCACTGGCAAATAACAATATATATATAATTGAAAGAAATATTATTTTGCGGACCCCCTGGCTATATGCGTCGGACCCCCAGGTGGGGCTATGTGACTTTTGCATGTAGTCAGAACAGAACAGATACAGCATACAGCATGGTCCAGAAAAACAACAACCTCAGGCTCTCATGTGTCTATAAATACTTTCTCTTGATCATCAATGTTGATGCGGTTTGAATTTCGTCGACTAAAACTAAGACGAAAAATGTTCGTCGACTACCTTTTTCCACCGACGAAAACTAAATGGAAACTAATTAAAAACTAAGCTATGATGACTAAAACCTTACTAAATCTACTGACAATATTCAGCAAGTGATGACGGCGTCATTAGGATGGCATCAAGGCCCGCCAAAATATATTTTGTACATGTCTGTACATGTAGTCGACTAAAACTAGACATCTAACATTCCAGGTGACTAAAATGTGACGAAAACTATAAACTAAAATAGAAATTTGCTGCAAAAAAAACAACACTGGTTTGCACCTTCAACCAAGTTCAACCAAGTCTCAGATGAAAAGCCACACTCCTGTGTGGTTAGGCTACTAACTGTTTAGTTTCCACTGGTGGAAACTTATATGAAGCGAGGAAAGGAAGACTGGTGTCATAAATTATTGCAGTATGTCAGACCTGGCAAAAAATACACTTTAAGTATTAGGACTGCACAGTGGTCTATGGATGTAGAAACTATTAATGAAGTTTAAAACAATAAAATATGAAGGCACACAATATTGCACTGTCCCAATCTTTATTTTCCCACAAGATAAACCAACGTTTCATCCAGGGGACTTCATGTCCTTAATTTGGATCTTTCTTCATCTTCTTGCTTTGTATCTCTTTCATTGCATCAGACTTTGTGGTTTCAGAATCATGCATACTTTCACACACAAGAAGCGTAAGGCCATTGAGGACCTTTATAGCTTCCATGAAAAGCACTTTTGTCTGATAACATAGCCCATCCAGCAAAAAATTGTTGTCACCTTTTGGTGTTATACTGTGTAGATTATAGTTTTCTGGAATATATATTGTTGTAAAAGGTAATGTTCATAATACACAAACTGTATACGTCTACGGTCAATAGAAGAGCACATGAATTTGAAGTTCATGTGGATTTTCCCCTTTAAATACTTAACAGTGTTAGGCTTACACTGTTGCATCAGCATCAGATTTGTTGTACAGGGCCAACAAATCATCTGAGTTAATCTGCAAACATTTGAGAGAATTAAATTATGTTATTTAGCTACCTGGTTTAATATACTTGTGAAAGTTGTAATTATAAGGCTAGCTTACTAATTATCTCAAGTACAATATAGAAGACCCTGCTTCACTGTAGCTGAAGTGAAGATGCAGGATGACAGGTCTTACTGTATATAGTATCGAAAGTCAACTAACTCCACAAAGCAATACTTCCACAAATATGTTTGCAAGCATCATCATAGTAGGATGCTATGAAACAGGTAGTCCGTTTTACCCAAATAAGGCATTTACCCAAACTCAAACAAGATCTGTCTGGCCAATCAAAAGTCGCCCTGATCTCTGAACAGAGGACTATATATGAAATTCTTTCCATTCTATGCAGACATTTGAACAAGATGACAACTCAGAAGTTCATACTGTGTGTCGTATTTCTGTTCTTTGGGGAAATGGGTGAGTTGGGCCTTTTTTGCAACCATTTTGTGTTTCATAATGCCCCTTTCATGTATTTTACGATAAAACATTTACAACACAATATATGCCATATGATAATAAATGATACATCTGAAATTGGTTTCTATTTTTTTACAGCCGTTCATCTGAAACAAGCCTCAGCCCTCCAGCAAGACAGTGGACTTATATCAGCTAACATTGGAGACAATATAACTTTGCATTGCATGATCTATGGGAATGATAGTGAACCAATCTTTAGTTGGTACAAGCAAACACTTGGACAGAAACCACAGCTTGTGTCCATCTTCTATAAGATATATCAAAATGCCGGAAACAATTTTGATCTACATGGTGAATTGAAGGACAATCCACGCTTCTCACTGCACACTGCAGTAAAGGGCACAAATCATTTGCAGATCTCAGTTTTACAACCCTCAGACTCGGGTACATACTACTGTGTGGGCATCCGTTCCTTTGCTCCTATCACATTTTCAGACAGGGCAATTCTCAGTGTAAAAGGTTCAGGGTCCAACGTTCGAGCTATCATCCATCAGCCAGTGTCTGAGTCGGTCGAGCTAGGAGACTCTGTGACTCTGAACTGTACCGTCCACACTGAGATCTGTGATGGAGAACACAGCGTCTACTGGTTCAGAAGCTCCAGAGGATCTCAACCTGGAGTCGTTTACACCCATAGTAAGACTGAAGTCTGCAAGAAGGCTCCTGAATCTGGGCAGTCTTACTCTACACAGAGCTGTGTCTACGAACTCACCAAGAGGAACGTCACTGTTGCAGACGATGGCGCTTACATTTGTGCTGTGACCCTTTGTGGGGAAATGTTCTTTGGAAATGGAACAACGCTGGATATTAAACGTAATTCCCAATTGCACGTGTGTGATACTGTGGAATAGCATTTAGATGATGGATGAAAAAGATGGAGTTACAAGTGTACAATGCTTCTTGTTCTCATCTGAAGTGGTGAATGTGAACTAATAACTAATCTGCCTTCATTTCAGTACATGAAGATCCAACCATCACTGTGTTGGTGATTT
Source organism: Electrona antarctica (assembly GCF_951216825.1). NCBI lineage: Eukaryota > Metazoa > Chordata > Actinopteri > Myctophiformes > Myctophidae > Electrona > Electrona antarctica. The sequence continues at coordinate 18,107,307 of NC_136802.1, forward strand.
CAAATGTACTTCTTGGGATGTCCACACTTCTACTTGCATGGGCTCTTTGCAAGTCATGCAGCAAAGGTATGAACACTTGTTAATGAATGTAGACAGAGTGTGATCTTTTACGACCTCTTCTCTTAAGCACTTAAGCCCTATAAAAAAACAGATCTACAAGCTCATTATGCGTTGCGATGCGTTGTGATGCGTTTTGAGTTTCCAGATGTGGTGTTTGCAGCTGAATGTTCGCTCCAGGTTAGAGACGCTATGCGGGTTCATTGTGGTTAATGACTACAATGTCCCTGGTTTGCACAAAAAGTGCCGAATTAAATGGTGAAACATAAAATTAGTGGCACAAATATGTCCCATTATTTCATTCAGTCTGTGGATTGAACAGAATGTCACATCAGACTGCATTCAGGTATTTTCTTTCTCACTAAAGCATGCATACTGTACATCATATTGTTGAACAGGACTTAAGACTTTATGAATTAAATATGTAATACTGGCTGTATCCAACGTATCAATCCATCATGCATTTTAAAATAGTAGGTAATCACCTAATTGCTATTGCCTTCGATTGATTATTATATCGTCGCTGTCGGGAGGAAACCATCTAACTATTTTTTAGCTTTTAGATTTTTTTTCCTCATAATGTAATGCTATTGAACGCCCTTTACGTCTGTGTGTTGGTTAAAAAAAATATTGAACCAAAGAAAAGAATTAAAAAGCACTTTGTAAAAAAAACTCCACTGGACCCTCAAACTGTCTGCTAAAGCAGATACAGTAACTCCACCACCTCTTCCCCTCTCATGCAAGTAATTGACAATATATAAAGTCACAATACCAACTTTGATGAGGCAGTATTGCATTATTTAAAAAATAAGGTTTTCTTAATTTCCTGAAAAAATTATACTTTTAAATTCCTGGAGAACATTTGGGAGTTAGGTGGTTTCTCCCCGTCAGCAGAGATATTATATTTTTGGATGAAGACAAATAAATTACTGTTTGTAGGTTCATAGGTTTGGTATTTGTAGTGCGCCCCAATCCACTTATTACACAGCCAGAAGAAAGATGAAATAGAAAAAAACATAGAAGACAAAGAAGACTAGACTGGGACAACAAGAAACATATAGTCGGTCACAGCAGGAGGGAGTAGAAACAAATTAACAACCCACAAACTCGATGTGATTTTAATGAAATAATTGGCATTATGATGATACATAATTTATCATATTTTCTGTATAATTTACATAACATAAACATTTGTACACAGTATGAATATTTGACAGTATTGTATATTCTGTATGTTTACTATACTGATGTTTTGGTCGAAGGGTAGAATGATTGTCAAACATGCCCATTGACTGCATGTGTACTGTACAGTAATGTATATAAGTCTATCACAGCATCAATATTACAACCACAGCTCTTGACTCTTGTGGTGAAAACTAAAATGTTGTCCCTGCAAACATGTCATTCTTTATCTCAATTTACAGGGAATACAGACCTATCTTCCTCTCAGGTAATTTGATTTATGTTTTTGACAGGTTATGTTTTTGTTTTTAGTTCAATGTTTGTTTTAAAAATGCCATTGACAATAAATAATTGAATGTTTGTTTTGTCACAGTTTGTTTTACATCACCTAATCATCTTAAGATGATAAGAGCGCCCCTCACTTCACACGGGTGTGATTCTTTAGTTTATTTTGGACCTATACCTTCACAAATTTAATGCTGGAGTTAGACAATAGAACTGATACCACTGCTATCTTGTGGGGCTCAAAATCCATGTCTTAGGGGCCGCCTACAGGAGAACAGATTGGGCTGTATCCGCACAAGTATTTAATCGTATTGGTTAAATGCAGAGGACAATTTCTGTGTGTGTGCAAATGTATTTGACCAATGAAATGTTCCCTGTTTACTCTATATTTGTCAGACCACAGGTCCAGACTCCACCTATCAGAGTCTCCAACCAGCCACTATGGGACACGATACATATGATGTCATGACACCATCTACAGCACAGCCTCATAAGTATATACTTATGAGCTCATACTCATCATTTGATTGATTGATTGTTGTGTTGTTTGAGTGTTCCTACTGCTTGTGCTCTTGTCTCCTTCCAGGAAGAGACAGCAGCATGGAGGTCCAGACTCCACCTATCAGAGTCTCCAACTAGCCACTATGGGACACGATACATATGATGTCATAACACCATCTACAGCACAGCCTCATAAGTATATACTTATGAGCTCATACTCATCATTTGATTGATTGATTGATTGATTGATTGATTGTTGTGTTGTTTGAGTGTTCCTACTGCTTGTGCTCTCGTCTCCTTCCAGGAAGAGACAGCAGCATGGAGGTCCACACACCACAGGTCCAGACTCCACCTATCAGAGTCTCCAACTAGCCACTATGGGACACGATACATATGATGTCATGACACCATCTACAGCGCAGCCTCATAAGTATGAGCTCATAATCATCACTTTATTGTTTGGTTGTTGGATGTGTGATACTGGGCCCTGGTTGGTCCTCCGCTACTGCTGGTCCGCCGAAACATGGCCACAATTGAGAGACACAGACTCAATCTGCCTGCAGGGCAATATGCATTGCAAAGGCAGATTGAAGGCTGGCTACGCAAGACTAGGCTGTGATGCTCATACTGTTACTGGTTGTGTTCTCGTACGTCTCCTTTTCAGGAAGAGGCAGCAGCGTGGACGTCGTTAGTGGGAGGAACTTCACCTGGTTGGCTGCTAAGGGGAAATATTTAGCTTCCCAGCTCTGTCTGTTTACCACATGTGCTCCTTAGCCGGGGAGCCACAGGCCCAAAATTGGACAGGACCTGTGATGTCATGCCGTACTTTTTATTTGTGTTTTTGAGTGGTGAAAACCACTCCAACAACCAGCTTTGTCTGTATCTATGTATCTATGTATGTGTGTACCTGTACGTGGGGCCACGTATAGGTGAGCATGGTTGCTATGGTTAGTGTGTGACGTCACTGCACCACTCAGTTCACACGGGTGTGATTTTTTCTATTCATTTGGTCATCAAGGTCCACAGAATGAGAGGCCTGCTCCGGGTTCCGTCTCTATTAATATATACTCTAAGCCTTATGCACACCGCAACCATCTTGCCAGCAAGGTGCTAACTAGGTGCAACTTCCCATTGACAGCCCATTCATCCAAACAGAAAAGTCCTATCTGATTGTATTAACTCACCAACATTGCAGCTGCACGGAAAGCTTGAATTACCCTCTTTCAATCTGTAAAGTTTTTGTTTCATAAAAATCCACATGTTATGAGCTACATCCTGTCAAGACATTCTGTGCAGGTTATTATTTTCCTAAGTGTCAGAGTTTGGGAGTACGTTGGATACCACTCAACAACCCTCCCTATTTTGTGCATGCCATAGAGACATTTACATACGCTCACAGGCTTCATATTGTTTGATTGATTGACATTTTTATTTCACAGTATGCAGAATGGGTATTTCAAATGAAAGCACAAGTCAAGACAAAAACTGTTAACTGTGGACGACACCATGATTAAGCATTACACTTGTCAGAGCCCACCATTTTCAATTCATCAGAACATTTAGAGACGTACAAATATACACTTCTATAAACAAAACAGGAAATCATCATATAAAGAAAGTAAAAAGGGAAAAACATATACAGAAAGGGGGTGGGGGGGACTCAGACTTTATTTACGGGGGCCAGTTTTGAATTGCAGCCATCCGTAGGTGTCCTTTGAGAGCGATTCTGAAGGAGTCAAGGGATTCACATGTCTAAATGGCTGTTGGTAGGGCGTTCCACATTTTGGTGGCATAGGAGCAAAATGAATTTACACCGTTGTGAACCCACTCCGGGTTCCTCCTGGAACCCACTCAAAGGCATTTAGAACCACTGCCTTACACCATACCATTATAGGACTGGCTTTACAGCCTCATCTCACTCCACTCAGAGCACAGGGAAGGGGAAATAAATAGATGACACAAAACAACATAACACATTAATCCCCATAACACATTCCCAACTAGAAAAAGTGCCCCTCGGGGCACAGGTCTCCAACAGGCCAGGTCAGGTTGTGGCCTCCTGGTGGCGCTGTAATAGGCCAATGAGAAAAGGGTGTCTGGACATCATCTGTATGTAATATATCTCAAAGTAGTGAGGACTTGTTTAACAGGTGGCATACTCCCTCTGCTGGCTAGTACCTGCTATAACTGGTGTTAACGTATTGTAAATTAACTGCTTTTGGTCCTATATGACATTTTGTTTGTGTAGGCCTAGAAAGACCAATGCCATAATGAGTGTCTATACCTTCAAACAAAAGGTATATTCTGAGCCAGGAAAAGCCCTAATCTGTGTGCTCTTCGGTGGCAACCACATTTTGTCAACTGCATGTTGATAAGCCTAAATAGGGAGTCATACATTATAGATTACATGTCATAGATGACTGGCATCATAGACAGGCCACATATGAGTCACGATCCAAATGAAACCATGACGTTGAACCAATTATTTTTAGTTTTTCCTATTTTTATCACTTCCAGTATCATTAGGGGTCAAGCCCAAAGGGCATAGACCCCTTTTGTTTTTGTGAACATTCCGCCATTTTAGCAGTTTTATGTGCTATTGTTTTTCCACGAAATTCGGCAATATGGTAGAGGGCCGTGAGGATGAACTGAAGCTCACACTCATTCGTCAAAAGACCTTTGACCTTTAGATCTCTCGATGAGTGAATTGATATGATTTGCTCTACCCACTTTTCTACCCACTATTCGACCCACTTATTTTGGCCACGTCACAGAAATGACTCTGGTTACGGCACGGCAGCGTTGACAAACTACCCCTTCAGCCAATCAGCGTAACCAAAAAAACGGACGTCATCTCCAGTCTATCTACGCCATGTCAACCACACAGAATGAGCAGGTTCGGCCTGACCTCGGGCCTTTGTAGAATTGAATTAAAACCCACATGGGCAAGCCCAATTAGGGTCCACTTGGGTGTCGCATAAAATTCCCGAGTTGGGGCACACCTATTGCGCAGGTAGAACCAATTTAAAGCCCACACGAGTAACCCAAGGGGCCAGTGAGGCTATTCAACGTTGAAGGTCTGGGTCCTAGTGGTAGGAGGAGGGACTACAGGCGGACCCGTGGATTCATGACCGGGAAACCCCGTGCAGCTGGGCTTTAACATTGAGCGCTCGGTTGCATACGTCACCCAGGACCTCAAAGTTGAGGTCCGGAGGAGGGACTTCCGGCAGTCTTCCGGGTGCTTCAAAACGCCACTGAGCAACTTCCACTGACATGAATAGCGGAGGGGGCGGAGCTTCGCGCCAGATCAGTCTCTATCCTTTTATATACTCTATGGAGTTGCAAGTGTGAATCAGGTTCCAGCTGACATTGTCATATAGGTTCCATATCCCTCACATTTATTTGCTCCTTTTGAGTATCTGCCGATACCGTTTTTTCCCGATCCAATATTTATATTTTTATAGAACAGTTATGCCATATCACAATAGTACAATATCCGAAATCACAGACAATATCCAGTCTAATATCATGATATGGATATTGTATTGATACTATAGGGATGTTCAGATCAAATTATTTTGCTCCCGATCCGATTCCGATCATTTGCAAATGACGTGACCACCCCCGATTTCCGATCACGTGATCGGATCGAGACAAACACCCAGCTCATTGTGTATATTGCGTATAGCTTTTTTCTTTTTGGGCTTGACCCTGTCGTATAGCTGCTTGCAGCTATATTTGTTTTCGTTGACCCACAGCTAAGCCTCATTTTAGGTATCATGATGCTGACAATGAATGTCCTTTTCACATAGGAAATGTTATACTTACCTCTCACTGACAGAAACAACGGTTAGGTTACATTTAAACGCTATTTTGACGACAGCGCTTGAGTTGCAGTAAGACTGGTGTGTCATTCTAGTCTGATAACAACCAGTGTTCATTTTCAGCAGATTTAGATTTAGTCTTTTGAATAACACAACATTTAGTCTTAGTCCTATTTAGTGTTCTGAAATTGTCTAGTCTTAGTTGACTAAAACATCTTGGTCTATTAGTCTTTTAGGCTTAGTCAACAAAATCAATATTGATTTCAAAGCAAAAACCCAGATATTGCTGGTGGTGGGGGGAGGGGCAGTTAAGTGGTCTTATTCCACAATTCAGTAAAACGGAATACATGTAGTATATACTTTTAAATGTGCCTCCATGTTTGAAAATGCCCCCTTTCTTTATAGATTTGGTGTGACTCGTTTAAATTACCTTCACCTGTCCCTTGTTTGATTGGGCAATATAACAATATTGCCTAATTCACATTGCATTTGTAATCACGTCTCACCGACCCAGCTATAGTTTTCCATATGCCTGGCTCTTAATATTTTTATGACTTCGCAAACTACTGGAATTTCATAAAGGCTAACTAACGTTTTTGAAACCTTTTTTGAGCAGTGCTAAACGCTCCAACATGAGACTTTGTGTGTTTGGGTGTAGTCGGTAGCAGCATGGTTACTGTGGATCACGTGGTGATCATCATCAACATCATGATAAAAGGCACCGCTCTCTTCACATGGGTGTGATTTATTTTGTATTACTTTTTATAATGATGAAAGTCAATGGGGCTCACATTGTCCATATTTGGGCACAGACGTCATCGCCTAGACATGAACTGCATGTTGATGAGCCTAAATAGGGAGTCATACAGCTTGATCATAGATGACTGGCATCATAGACAGGCCACATAAGGCGGACATCCAAATTAATCCATGCCGGTATTGAACCAATCTTGTTTAGTTTTTCCTATTTTTATCACCTCCAGGATAAAATTATTGAGGGGGCGGCTAGCCCCTCCTATATACAGCTTTAATGTTTGTTTTTCAACGATGCTTGTTTAAGCAAACGCCATAGACAATAAAGACAAATGTAATTTGTTTTGAGGACTAAAACAAACAAACCCGTTGCTTAAACAAACTTTATGTTGTAATTGATGTTGTAAGATGATAAGAGCGCCCCTCACTTCACACGGGTGTGATTTTTATATTATCTTGCTGTATTGTATTGTCACATGCCACACCAGGTAGAATTATTTTAAGGTCACATTCAATAGAGCGGCATCTGGATTCTTGGTCTGTAGTACACTACAGAGCCCTATCCGTGTCCGCATGTGGTGAATGGAAGTTGTCGAGAGATCCTTTGACTCTTCTGTTCTCTCAAAGCAAGTGCTCAGTTTGTCAACCATTTTATGACAAAGGACGCTAATACAGTCCCTTACATCTAATTGGAATTGAATCCATGGCCCTCATAATCTCCACACATTGGATGTTTTATAGCAGGATAGCTTTTGATACTACCAAAGGTGGTCACTGAACCTGGTCTCAACTGGGCCTACAGGCTCCTGCCCCGTTTTTCCCTTTTCAATCCCTTGAGGTGCGCCGCTGTCGTTATTGTCCTCATCTACAGTAGTAGGATCTCCACCAGCCACGACAAGTGGCCGGATAATAAATCATACATTTGAGAATTTGATGTAACAACTAAATGCAGTGTAACTGCCCGGAGCTGCCACAATGGTATATGAACACAGACACGCTTAAAAAAAACACTTTCATAACGCTGCTCTTACCACGTCTCTACCACCTTCCTCATCACTTTGCCCTCTATAGCCTCCTCTACTGCGTCTGCCTTCTACTCACTCTGCTCTCTTAACAGACACCTAGTTGTATTAGAAATTAATACTATTAGAATACTAGCTGGATTCCTGGCATTGTGTGTGCAGGTGAGCTCATGAGGTAAGTACGTGACATAAGTATAGTAATAATGTCAGGCATCCCCATGTTTTATTTCAGTTAAAAAAAAAAAAAAACATAAAAAGTTGCCCATAACGTCAGATGTCTGGAAGACTGATTGGTGGATTGGCGAAATGATGGTCTGAATTCACTGAATGTGAAACATGAGGGAAAAAAAGCTGTGGACAGACATGGACATAGGAACGCTCTTCTAGATGGCTTGTCCCGTTGGTGCCACGCCGTAAAGGGAGATGCTTCTCTGTGCCATATCATATCATATCTGAACCATATCATACAAATTGGGTGGAGGGTTTTGACATTATCAATGACATCAGTCAGTCATACAGGGGACATATAGACAAATGCTGTTATGGACAGCTAACCTTGCTCTTCCATGCCATTCCGTAAAGAATACATATTTTTATAGAGTCCACCAACATGTCATCACGGTCACAGCACACTCTCCTCTTTTATTCTTTTTTTAGTCTTATTTCGGTTAAGGAGACGTTCTTTCCCCTTCAGTAACTATAGGCATTTTAGGTTTTTTCATCAGTCAAGGGTCAGTCCGTTGATGGCAGCACGCCACTACTAAACATATGATGGAGCCTGTTCTTCATGTTTGTTTGTTGTCTTTTTTCTTTTTTTTTTACCTTGTCCAGGCCGCCTTGTCGATCAGTCAGTCAATTAATGGGTGGGATGGGAGGCTAGTGGCCCTTCTTATTTTCACGCCATGTAGCTGTACTCATCTGTCGAGTTCTGGCTGCGCTCGAGGTACTCCTTGTCGATGAGCACCTCGATACACTTCTTGATCATGCTGACATTTGGGTTGAATCTGGCTTTGGCCTGGTTGATGACCTCTTGAATGAGGGCGTTGTGTCGCAGCACCTTGCGTGTCTTCATGATTCTCACTATGGCAGCTTGTAAATACATTTTGCGGTCCTCATCTATGGCGTTCCTCGTCTGCTCCACCTCCTGTGGCGTGTCCTTCTGCATTGATATTGTGATCTTGAACTTTGTCCTTTTACTGGAGAAGTCCATATTTAATGAAAAGGTGGATTTGTCCTCTATTTCCTCCTTTTGCGAGTGATGGTTCAGCAGCTTGATTTGCAACAGGGACACGATGGTCTTCTGTAGCTCCTTCTCGTTCATCTCAGTGTTGGCCAGAAGCTCCTTGTAGGGAACCGTTTTGCTGTTGTTGAAGGCAAGCAGCACGGCCATTTGATATGTTGTCACTGTGGCCACATAGGGCTTGGAGAGGTAGTTAATCTTGACATCACCTGAGCAAAGATTATGCAGCCAGGTCAACTTTCTACCGCTGTATCTCTCATTATAGAACAGCTCAAACATCTGTACACTCTTCTCTAGTTCTAGAGGGACGGAGAGTTTGGAGGGAACGTGCGTGAGGGGCCAGGCTCCTGCCTGCAGTACGTAGATCTGGAAGCTGATGCCCAGTTGTTCTCCTTTCTTGTTCTTATAGTCAGTGAAACTGGCGTTGTGGTCGGCACTCACAGTCATGTCTGTGTACATTCTGTGGAGCTTGCTGGTGAACTCGAAGCCGCACACTGCCTTCAGTTTGTTGATCATAGATTCTTCTGAGTCCATCGACAATGACAGGTCATGAATTAACCGCTTTGCTAGCATTCTGGTGTAAAACTTCTGAAAGACATCCTTGTCGTCAATGTACTTGAACACTGTGATTAGGCTGTTCAGTTTGTCATCCACCTCGCTCTCTGACGTTCCCTTTGCAGACTTCTTCAGCAGACCGTCACTGTACTTGGCCAGTAGTTCAGGAGATTTGCACATAGTATTGTCTTCCTTGTGGTTGACCACAAGCGTCAAGGCCTTATCAAGTGCTCCAAAGAATAGACGATCCCCGTTCAGAATTGTGTTAATGAGCTTTGCAAATTTATCGTAAACCTCCAGTACAGACTCAACAAAGTTGGTTGGCATATTTTCCTGAGAGAGGTTACTGATGGCACGGAGGCCCTCGTCTTTGATATGGGCCTGCAGCTCCTGGACCATGCAAGGTACACCTTGGTTTATAGCCGTCAGTAGGATGTACATGTTGGCAATGTCATCTCTCCTTTCTTGGCGGATGATGCTTTGACATTCCCCGAGAATGACATCCTTGGTGTCGGCCACCATCTTCTCCCGGCATTCTTTCATAACTTTCTCGTGGGAGCTCTCGTGCAGGTACTTCCGACAGCGCTTCTCCTCTTCAATCAACCGCTGTACAACCTTTCCCATGTACTGTGAAACGGTGCACTCTTGCAGTAGTTTGGAGGCTTCCTGTTTGTAAGTCCCTTTCGAAATCCCTGTCGTTGACAGAAATGGTTCCTCGAATTTTTCCTGATAATACTTCAGCGGGAACTTCTTGTACTTTTCAACATGAACAAAGGAGTTGACAATGCTGTAAATTACATTCTGGTTGGTGTCCTCGTTGCAATGGTCATTTTTGATTGTACTGAGCAAACTCTTTATCAGGTTGCCTTTGTTGACCAAAGGATCGATCAAGTCATTCTTCCATATGTCTAACCCCAGCTCTCCAATATCCTTCATCGCTTCCCCCTTATCGTTATCCTCTGTTACCTTTGTCGTGTTGAGAAAGGTGTATAGGCGGTTCAGGAAGGTAATGCCCTTGCTGTAATCTTCCCAGTGTTTGTGGTACACCTGTAGCATATCATTTGCCTCCTTTGCCTCCTGGGACAACTGCTTGACATGTTTTTCCAGATGCGCCTTGGTCTCTCTATATAACATTGCACCCAGGGGATTAGGGAGTGCAGAACATAAATCATAAATGCCTTTGAACGATTCAGTCCATGTGTCTTTGGACACCGCTTTCATTGTCAGAACATCCTTGATTGTTGGTAGTAGCCTGTTCCATGTCTCGTCAAACGAGACTTGCTTAGGCTTTAAGCCGGTCATTGTGGCTCTGGTGGACAATAGTTGACTTAATTGAAGCTTCTTCGCTACCACTTATTCTGAGGAAATACTTTTCACCCTGCTATCTTCTAAGAGTTTGGGCTATGACAGTCAGACTCTCGCAACTGACTAGCTGCAAGAGTATATATTCAGGCCTACGCTGTGACATCAGACCCAAATACGTCACTGTTACATCACTGTCGCTATCGTGACATCACTATCGTGACAGATAAAGAGATCTCCATATGGGCAAAACAGCATTCCCATATATGGGAATATACTTTTTTCCACTTTTCCCCCCCTTTTTTCACCCAGTGTCAGGTGTCAGTGTTTGGTTCTAGAATTGGTTACGTTCTAGATTATTGGAACCGTGTGGTGCTTTCACAGTGCTTTTTTGGTTCCAGTTTCAAAACAACTTAAAGGGTTCTGGAAGTCGAACCAATTCATTTTCAGTGGAAACACTCTCAGCTGGTTTAATATACGCAGGGAAAAATAACTGAACCGGGCCAATGTTACCCTGTACCAGTTGACCCGCTGGAACCGTGTCAATGTGTGTGCGTGCGTGCGTGCGTGCGTGCGTGCGTGCGTGCGTGCGTGCGTGCGTGCGTGACCGGTGTCAAATAGGTTTTCTTATTATTTTGCACTAATATTGTATTGTATATCCGTTCAGTGACTTATTCTTATTATATATATAAATACCTACCGCTGTCGATTGGATATGATCCTGTATGTATGCAAGGACCTCCGTTTCCGCCGGACTAGGTATGACGTCAGCGTCATTGACTGACAGCTGTCTAGTCTCGCGTTACCAGACTGTGCCTCCGCGATTTCCAAACGCTCCGTACAGTCTGGGCCAACGGAACAGGTCTCATGAGTATCCGGACACAGCGGAAGTGGAGCCTCCTCGCCACTTCCGTTTCATCTTTACAGTCGCGCATATTTATCCTAATATAAATAGAAAACATCTAAGGCTATAGCTTGTTGCTTAGCAGAAAAGGAAATAAAAAAATATATTTTCGTGAACGGAAATGGCAGCTTCCGTTACTCAGCTCATTGGGGCTATAGACATAGATATATATAAACTCTAGATAGCTCACCCGCGCTGTTGGCCAATGGAGAGCGACGTCGTTACGTGGCGGCCATCTTACCTCGGGACACATAACATTGGGTCTATGGGGCATGTACTCTTAAATGACCATAACTTGCTCAATTTTCAACCGATTTTCAAACGGTTTGGTTTGTTATAAACGTCAGAGACGTCCGCATACTTATATGCTTTTATACGACGTTCATATAAAAAAAAAATTAAGCCGATAAGCGTCCTGAATCATAGCCACGTTGACAACGTTTGTAATAAACCAACCCGTTTGTAAATCCGTCAAGATTTGAGCGAGTTATGACTGTTTCTGTTTGAGCTGCCATTGAACATACTGTACTGTATCCCCGATGTAAGATGGCTGCCGGGTGAACGACGTCAGAAACTCCGCCTTGAGCCATCTAGTGTTTATATATATCTATGGCTATAGTCCCAGACTCTATATAGCATTCGGAGATTGTGGCATAGTTGTCTGTTAACGCGAGACTAACAGCTGTCAGACGTGGGAGCGGAAGAGGTGGAGTCTTATGGGGTGAATTTAATGCCATTATTAACTGCGTAGTTTTACAACCTGCGTCGTAATTACACTTCACCATAGAATCTCATACGTACGTACTTTTACAGAAACGTACGTCTTTAGAAGGACCTACGTGTTATTTGTCCCATTGTAATCCAATTCACACGTAATTTACAGTTCCTAAAATTACGAATAAAAAATCACGACTAATGAATTCATAAGTACGTAGGTACGTTTCATCCATTACGCCCATCCATTTCTTACTACTAGGTACGTTTCATCCATTACGCCCATCCATTTCTGATATTACGCCCATCATTAAAATCACGTATCACTCATTACGACCATCTCAATATAGGAGTCATTTTGGCAGTAATCTACCATGGGAAGAAGACGTACGTAAATGGACCAATCAGGGAATGGGGGCGGAGCCTCCGGTTGTTAAGGGAACCGGCACCCCATCTCTGAGGAGGACACCCGCCCTGGTCCCCGGCCCTATCTCGGCCGTCCCTGGTCCGTTTCGGACGGGGGGAATCTCGTTGGAACCGGGCCGCCGTCCCGGACGCGCTCCCGTCGGTCTCGTGCCCAGGTGGGGGTCCGCGGGGGGTCCGCGGGGCATCTCGGCCGTCCCTGGGCCGTTTCGCACGGGGGGAATCTCGTTCGAACCGGGCCGCCGTCCCGGACGCGCTCCCGGGGGTCTCGCGGTGCCCAGGTGGGGGTCCGCGGGGGTCCGCGGCGGAAAGGGGCCTACGCGAGGCCCCGTAGATCTGCTGTTTTCTGGGGTTGGAAAACTCTCAATCAGGGCCTGGGAACCAGGCACCTGCTCTCCGCCGGTCCCCTGGGGTCCCCTCGTATGGCGCCGCACGGTGGCCACGGCGGGTACTGCGACGGAGGGGGGGTCTGAGCCCTGGGTGCTCACAGGCCCAGGCACAGACACCATCTGGGGGGAACTTCTGACCGAGGCCTCGGCCTGGTCGTGGAGACTGCTCTCCAGGGGTCCCTTGGGGTCCCCTCGTATGGCGACGCCCGGTGGCCACGGCGGGTACTGCGACGGAGGGGGGTCTGAGCCCTGGGTGTTCACAGGCCCAGGCACAGACACCATCTGGGGGGAACTGCTGACCGAGGCCTCGGCCTGGTCGTGGAGCCGTGGAGCCCTCGTATGGCGACGCCCGGTGGCCACGGGGGGGTACTGCACACTGGGTGTTTGATCCCAGGCACAGACACTCGTATGGGGTGAATTTAATGCCATTATTATCTGCGTCCCAGGGGCGGGCGGTCCCTCTGACCGCGGGACCCCACCTCTTAAGGCCCAGGAGGGGTGCTTAAAGGTGGGTACTCGGGGACGGGCGGAGCGCCTGGTTCCCCGGGCCTGTCTGCTAAATCGCACTAAGTATAGAGGAGTCCCAGGGGCGGGCGGTTCTTTCGGCCGCGGGACCCCACCACTTAAGGCCCAGGAGGGGTGCTTAAAGGTGGGTACTCGGGGACCCACGGAGCGCGGGTCCCCCTGGAAGTGCTCCCCGGAGTTCGTTGGTAGTGCATGGCCGGGTGTGGGCGCCCTCCCCCGGGCAGAGGTCCCCAGGGTGTAGCCCCTGGTCCCTGTGTTGGGTGTTGGGTGCCTGTGCCTGAGTGGTGGTGTGGCTCCAGGCGTGGGAACAGGGGCCAGGTCCAGCCTCGAGTGTCTGTGCCTGGGATCAAACACCCAGTGTGCAGTACCCCCCCGTGGCCACCGGGCGTCGCCATACGAGGGCTCCACGGCTCCACGACCAGGCCGAGGCCTCGGTCAGCAGTTCCCCCCAGATGGTGTCTGTGCCTGGGCCTGTGAACACCCAGGGCTCAGACCCCCCTCCGTCGCAGTACCCGCCGTGGCCACCGGGCGTCGCCATACGAGGGGACCCCAAGGGACCCCTGGAGAGCAGTCTCCACGACCAGGCCGAGGCCTCGGTCAGAAGTTCCCCCCAGATGGTGTCTGTGCCTGGGCCTGTGAGCACCCAGGGCTCAGACCCCCCCTCCATCGCAGTACCCGCCGTGGCCACCGTGCGGCGCCATACGAGGGGACCCCAGGGGACCGGCGGAGAGCAGGTGCCTGGTTCCCAGGCCCTGGTTGAGTTTTCCAACCCCAGAAAACAGCAGATCTACGGGGCCTCGCGTAGGCCCCTTTCCGCCGCGGACCCCCGCGGACCCCCACCTGGGCACCGCGAGACCCCCGGGAGCGCGTCCGGGACGGCGGCCCGGTTCGAACGAGATTCCCCCCGTGCGAAACGGCCCAGGGACGGCCGAGATGCCCCGCGGACCCCCCGCGGACCCCCACCTGGGCACGAGACCGACGGGAGCGCGTCCGGGACGGCGGCCCGGTTCCAACGAGATTCCCCCCGTCCGAAACGGACCAGGGACGGCCGAGATAGGGCCGGGGACCAGGGCGGGTGTCCTCCTCAGAGATGGGGTGCCGGTTCCCTTAACAACCGGAGGCTCCGCCCCCATTCCCTGATTGGTCCATTTACGTACGTCTTCTTCCCATGGTAGATTACTGCCAAAATGACTCCTATATTGAGATGGTCGTAATGAGTGATACGTGACTTTAATGATGGGCGTAATATCAGAAATGGATGGGCGTAATGGATGAAACGTACCTAGTAGTAAGAAATGGATGGGCGTAATGGATGAAACGTACCTACGTACTTATGAATTCATTAGTCGTGATTTTTTATTCGTAATTTTAGGAACTGTAAATTACGTGTGAATTGGATTACAATGGGACAAATAACACGTAGGTCCTTCTAAAGACGTACGTTTCTGTAAAAGTACGTACGTATGAGATTCTATGGTGAAGTGTAATTACGACGCAGGTTGTAAAACTACGCAGTTAATAATGGCATTAAATTCACCCCATAGAGTCTATTACAAACATGACTTTTGCCAGTATAAAGAGACGCTCAGAGGGAGAGGAAGTATGTGTTGCTGCTCTGTGAGTGTGTCCAAGGTGACAGGAGGACGAGAAAGAGAGAGAGAGCCGGAATATCTGTTGGCACACCACGGTACGAGTTGAGAGGGAAGGAAGACTTG
The DNA here is from genome assembly GCF_951216825.1 of Electrona antarctica. Taxonomy (NCBI): domain Eukaryota; kingdom Metazoa; phylum Chordata; class Actinopteri; order Myctophiformes; family Myctophidae; genus Electrona; species Electrona antarctica. Next base: position 18,122,698 of record NC_136802.1, read on the forward strand.
TGTGTGACCAATCTGTTGACGACGGAGAGAATCGAGTGAGCTGACCTATCTGTGGTACGAGCCAGTGGCCAGGAGTGGTGTTTCAGAGTGCGGATACGGATACCAAGCAACCTCGGCGGGCGGTTTAGGCTGCCCGTTGTGTGTGAGTACTGTTCCATCCCGCACTTCTGTTGTTTCCACCATTCCATTAAGGCTGCTATAGCTGTACTTATCTGTGGAACGGAGAAACTGGCTTTAGCCTTGTGTGATTTCAGATCCATGATGTATTGAAGTGGACGTACTGTTCTGATTCAATGTAACTGATGCTGGACTGACGAGAGGCTCTCTCTACTCACAAACGGAACTGTCTAACCTAACGCACTTTGCACATTTGTAGTGAACGATTTTAGGTTATTTGTTTCTTTTGTTTCTTTTTGTTAGTGTATATTGCATTTTTAGGATTTATAAGCAGACAGGAATTAATAAATACTGGTTTTATGGCATTTTAGTGGCCACTGTACAAGGACAATAAAACTAATGTTATATTTTTGACCCATGGTTTGGTGTCTCTCTCCTCCTATTTATGGGTCTTGCTCTCTTACCTGGTAAAACGTGAACCTGTGTGTGTCCTTGAACAAACTAAAGCTAAGAATAAGAATGACAGAAGAGTGAAGAGTTTCCGTTGCTCTTCAATTAATCAACGGATGGCGTAGTCCAGGGTTATTATCTTTATTAAGGTGTACAACTTTGATATCTCTCGCACTTTAAACAGTGCAACTCAAATAATTAAAGGTGGTATGTCTTACAAAGTAATAACGATAAATAATATTCTGTTGTCCAATTACTGTGTGACTGATTCGGCCCTGGTCACGCGTGTGTGTGTGTGTGTGTGTGTGTGTGTGTGTGTGTGTGAGAGAGAGAGAGAGAGAGGGGGGGGGGGGGGGGGGAGAGAGAGAGAGTAAATGTGTTATCTGATGAATTTGTAAATGGATGAGGTGTAGCCTATATGAAGAGAAAATGGGGCCAAACATTTTATATTTTTAAACCAATCACATGAAATGCATCTTCCTGCAGCTTGGGTGACCCGGAGAAATGACTCACACAGTTGCCGAATGAACTGTGGAACCTGTGGTTCTTAGTACACTGACCAGAGTGCACTGACTGACGCTTCCTGCAGAAAGAACACAATGTCAATTACCAACAACAATGTACAGAGAACATGCTGCATGTACAGACAGCATAATTCATTACTTGGTTTTCTGTGTTCGACGCTGTTCGCTTAGTCCAGTGCCGTTCTTTAAAGGATTCATGACATTCATTTTCATTAATTTCTTGTTTTTCTTTTAGGTTTTATGACCTCAATTTATGACCTCAATTACACCCACACGGAAATCTACTGAATGTTCAAAGTTCAGGTTTTTGGATGCAATTGAAAAATTACAAAAACGTTTTTTTTCATGTCACCACCAGACCTTTTAATTCTTTCTGTGCCGCTAAGTGGTAGCAGAAGTGTAGCTGTACCAGCGCTTGCATTCACTTTAAGAGGATCAGTTTCATCCCCGCTGTAGCCCCCTGCACACTATCACTGTAAGGATTTCATTTGCTATCATTAGCATTAGCACACACACTGTTTACCTCTCGCCTGAAACGCCGGGACCAGTCGCAATTTAGAAAAGGGGGGCCCTGGAGGAAAACATGTCTTTTTAATTTTAGTCAGAGGGAGGGTGAGCTAATTTTACTTAGAGTCCAAGGGAGGGTGATCCCATTTTGATAATAAAATAGTCCGGGTTTTATATCTAATACTACAGCTTTTCTGAATTAAAGTACAACTTTGGTCAACGATACCCCTCTGTTGCTTTCACTTGGTTCTTCCCAACAGGACCGGTTTTCATTGTTCCCCCTATGTGTCGATAGGCAGGGGCGTAAGGTTCTTAAAACGTCAGGGGGTGCTCCCCAGCCCCGCCTCTCCCCCCCCCCCCCCCCCCCCCCCCCCCCCGACGCGGGGGAAAACGATTTTTTATTTTTTTCGTTTGGTACTTTATTTAGTTTGCTATTGCGCTTTCAGTTCACAACAAACACATTAAATTGTTTCAAGGTTCAAGGTTCAAGGTTGTGCTTTATTGTTACATCTTGTGTACAGGTACACGTACATAAGAGTAAAACTTATTTTTGTTTGGCTTCCTTCAGACAATGCAGCAGCAATAATATAATACGACAATATAATACAATATAATACGACATCAAAACAGCAACACACAGTCTTTCGTAGAGTTGTACGTGATCCAGGTAAATGTCTCTTTCCAGATGGGTTGATATTTGCGCCCCCGGACTGCTGGCTGCTGCGGACGACACCTTTCTTTTTTAGAATTATTAGCTCTTAAAAGAGCCGTTGTGTTGGCGCTGACAGTGCTGTCCGCCTCGGCAGCTACGTTGTCGGCGGCGGGCATCGTGATCTTGTCGGCGGGCGGGGCCGGGGTGGCCGCGGCGGCGGGCATCGTGATCTTGTCGGCGGGCGCCAGGGCCTTGACAGCGGGCGTCTTGTCGGCGGCGGCGCCGAATTGTAGCATGGACTGGACGAATCTCGGCTTCATCATAGTAATCGAACGGAAATTAAGCCTCCTGTACTGAATGCAACATTTATACTCTCTACCTGGCAGCAGAACAAAAGCCACCTTATTAGCATTTGAATGAATGAATACCTGTTCGCCCAGACAGTGGCCCAAGCACCTAAAGGTGTGTGGAATGTGCCTACGTGTCTTGTTTTTGTTTTGACTTCAGTGTTGCCACATTGTGTGAGAGAAATAAGCCAACCCACCTCCAAAAACCAGGGAAGGGGATCTTCAGCCCTTGATTACGTGACAAAATGAGGGGATATCTCAGTGGGTGCTATTTGGCTTATTAATTTTTCAGGGGGTGCCCAAGCCCTCAAGCACTCCCATAGTTGACGCCGTTGTCGATAGGCCTATCTCACAGCCCCCTTTCCACGCCCCCTTCCGGTAGCTAGTGGTGTCATTTAACATTAGCATTTACACATTCTTTTCTCTGGAGAATCTAAGTACATTTCCTAATGTAAAAATGTGACAGACCAATATTATTAATATGAAGCAAACAAGATGGTAAATCAGCTCGAACAGATAGAACAAACCTTACCTTGAGAAAACAAAAGTCGTAGACTTCTTAAATGACCTCTGTTAACATAGTGTCTATGGAGTGACGTCACGCTATCACCACTAGCTCCGAAAGGGGGCGTGGAAAGGGGGCGGGGAAATTCTGTGAGATAGGCCTATCACAGCCCCCTTTCCACGCCCCCTTCCGGAGCTAGTGGTGTCATTTAACCATTAGCATCTACACTTTTTTTCTCTGGAGAATCTAAGTACATTTCCTAATGTTAAAATGTCAAAGACCGATAATAATATGAAGAAAACACAATGGTATAACAACTCAAATAAGTAGAATAAACCTTACCTTTACAAAACGGTAGTTTGTGGCTTGTGAAAATACCTCTTTTAACATGGAAGCCTATGGACCGCAGAAAAAAGAACACCACTAGCTCCAAAAGGGGGCGGGGAAATGCTGTGAGATAGGCCTATCATTGTGCTTGGCCTATCCAGACAGTAGGCGTGTGCAGAATTTGGCCAATCAGTGACGCTCGCGCCAAACGACCGGAACACACTCGTCAGAGAACAACAAACAAGTATCGTTATGGCGTCTCACAACAGCGTTAGGACAAATGTCCGTAGTAAAAGCTAAAGTGTTGTGATCGCTGCCGTCGTTCATGTAGCGTCTGTCACAAGCAGCGCTATTTTGAGTGAGCCGCGCAATCAAGTAGACACTACAACCCCAAATTTACAATAGCTTGCATAGCATGGTATAGTATTCCATCCGATATGGGCTATAGCCCGAGGTCAGAAATGATGAAAAACGAGTATTTGAAAAAATACTGTCTTTATTGCTAAAACTATGAAACATTTCAAACTATGAAACAACAAGATTCCTTTTCAGGAAAACATGTCCACCGTAAGATGAACCTAAGTAGGTTTGAATGGGGTTTCTAGGTGTAAGTATGTAGGACTAGTAGCGTGACGACGAGTATAATAAACTGGAAGAAAAGTAACGAGTGTGTGTTCTGGTCCTGCTGATTGAGCAGAGCAGGACCTATAAACCTTGAAGGTTTATAGGTCCTTCTCAGCTCAATCAACAGGACCAGAACACACCTGGGCTGGCTGCCAGGATCACATCCACCAATGGGGAGGCTGTCTGTGTCCTGTCATGGTTTCGCCTCTATATTATTTGATTAACATCAACGATAACACTTAAAAGCACTAAAGACACCTTTGATGCACAGCACCATTCAAATGCTCTGTACATGATCCCAAGGCCCTATTTGAAAAGTGACACCAAGAAGAACAACTTACAACCTAAAAATCACTGAAAGCTCAGTGGCACCCTTGTTAAGATGATGTCCATGTGAGCCAGAGGTTGTGAGTTCAAATCCAGCTGAGTCCCTCCTACTTTCACGTTGCAGCATGTTTTGGAGAATAACATCCAGAAGAGAACTGGAAAGAGATGGAAAGCTGAGGAGAGCATGGTGGCACTCTGTGATAAGCTGCTGTCTATGTGAGCCACAGGTCGTGGGTTCAAGTTCAGCCCATGGCCTCAGGCGGCATACTACAGCATGCCATTTTTCATCATTTTTGAGGATTTAAAAAAAGAGACGAAAATCACTCCGAGACCATGGGCTATAGCCCATGGCATCGGACGGCATACTATAGCATGCCGTTTTTAATCATTTTTGAGGATTTGGAAAAAAAGATGAAAATCACTCCGAGACAATGGACTATAGCCCATGGTCTCGGAGTGATTTTCGTCTTTTTTTCAAATCCTCAAAAATGATGAAAAACGGCATGCTATAGTATGCCGTCCGAGGCCATGGGCTATAAATGATGAAAAACGAGGATTTGAAAAAAAGACGAAAATCACTCCGAGACCATGGGCTATAGTCCATGGTCTCGGAGTTATTTTCGTCTTTTTTTCACATCCTCAAAAATGATTAAAAACGGCATGCTATATTATGCCGTCCGAGGCCATGGGCAATAAATTATGCAAAAGTGTGACGCAAAAGTGTGACGCAAAAGTGTGACGAAAAAGCGTGACGAAAAAGCGTTTGCCACTAGCAAGGCTGGAAATTACCTTGCATTTAATGGCATGGGCATTTCAAGGTTCAAGGTTGTCTTTATTGCTAAAATTATGAAACATTTCAAAGATTCCTTTTCAGGCAAACATGTCCACCGTAAGATGAACCTAAGTAGGTTTGAATGGGGTTTCTAGGTGTAAGTATGTAGGACTAGTAGCGTGACGACGAGTATAATAAACTGGAAGAAAAGTAACGAGTGTGTGTTCTGGTCCTAGTGATTGAGCAGAGCAGGACCTATAAACCTTGAAGGTTTATAGGTCCTTCTCAGCTCAATCAACAGGACCAGAACACACCTGGGCTGGCTGCCAGGATCACATCCACCAATTGGGAGGCTGTCTGTGTCCTGTCATGGTTTCGCCTCTGTATTATTTGATTAACATCAACGATAACACTTAAAAGCACTAAAGACACCTTTGATGCACAGCACCATTCAAATGCTCTGTACATGATCCCAAGGCCCTATTTGAAAAGTGACACCAAGAAGAACAACTTACAACCTAAAAATCACTGAAAGCTCAGTGGCACCCTTGTTAAGATGATGTCCATGTGAGCCAGAGGTTGTGAGTTCAAATCCAGCTGAGTCCCTCCTACTTTCACGTTGCAGCATGTTTTGGAGAATAACATCCAGAAGAGAACTGGAAAGAGATGGAAAGCTGAGGAGAGCATGGTGGCACTCTGTGATAAGCTGCTGTCTATGTGAGCCACAGGTCGTGGGTTCAAGTTCAGCCCATGGCCTCAGGCGGCATACTACAGCATGCCATTTTTCATCATTTTTGAGGATTTAAAAAAAGAGACGAAAATCACTCCGAGACCATGGGCTATAGCCCATGGCATCGGACGGCATACTATAGCATGCCGTTTTTAATCATTTTTGAGGATTTGGAAAAAAAGATGAAAATCACTCCGAGACAATGGACTATAGCCCATGGTCTCGGAGTGATTTTCGTCTTTTTTTCAAATCCTCAAAAATGATGAAAAACGGCATGCTATAGTATGCCGTCCGAGGCCATGGGCTATAAATGATGAAAAACGAGGATTTGAAAAAAAGACGAAAATCACTCCGAGACCATGGGCTATAGTCCATGGTCTCGGAGTTATTTTCGTCTTTTTTTCACATCCTCAAAAATGATTAAAAACGGCATGCTATATTATGCCGTCCGAGGCCATGGGCAATAAATTATGCAAAAGTGTGACGCAAAAGTGTGACGAAAAAGCGTGACGAAAAAGCGTTTGCCACTAGCAAGGCTGGAAATTACCTTGCATTTAATGGCATGGGCATTTCAAGGTTCAAGGTTGTCTTTATTGCTAAAATTATGAAACATTTCAAAGATTCCTTTTCAGGCAAACATGTCCACCGTAAGATGAACCTAAGTAGGTTTGAATGGGGTTTCTAGGTGTAAGTATGTAGGACTAGTAGCGTGACGACGAGTATAATAAACTGGAAGAAAAGTAACGAGTGTGTGTTCTGGGCCTAGTGATTGAGCAGAGCAGGACCTATAAACCTTGAAGGTTTATAGGTCCTTCTCAGCTCAATCAACAGGACCAGAACACACCTGGGCTGGCTGCCAGGATCACATCCACCAATTGGGAGGCTGTCTGTGTCCTGTCATGGTTTCGCCTCTGTATTATTTGATTAACATCAACGATAACACTTAAAAGCACTAAAGACACCTTTGATGCACAGCACCATTCAAATGCTCTGTACATGATCCCAAGGCCCTATTTGAAAAGTGACACCAAGAAGAACAACTTACAACCTAAAAATCACTGAAAGCTCAGTGGCACCCTTGTTAAGATGATGTCCATGTGAGCCAGAGGTTGTGAGTTCAAATCCAGCTGAGTCCCTCCTACTTTCACGTTGCAGCATGTTTTGGAGAATAACATCCAGAAGAGAACTGGAAAGAGATGGAAAGCTGAGGAGATTCTCAGAGAGCATGGTGGCACTCTGTGATAAGCTGCTGTCTATGTGAGCCCAGGCCGTGGGTTCAAGTTCAGCCCATGGCCTCAGACGGCATACTACAGCATGCCACTTTTTCATCATTTTTGAGGATTTAAAAAGAGAGACGAAAATCACTCCGAGACCATGGGCTATAGCCCATGGCTTCGGACGGCATACTATAGCATGCCGTTTTTAATCATTTTTGAGGATTTGGAAAAAAAGATGAAAATCACTCCGAGACAATGGACTATAGCCCATGGTCTCGGAGTGATTTTCGTCTTTTTTTCAAATCCTCAAAAATGATGAAAAACGGCATGCTATAGTATGCCGTCCGAGGCCATGGGCTATAAATGATGAAAAACGAGGATTTGAAAAAAAGACGAAAATCACTCCGTAGTCCATGGTCTCGGAGTTATTTTCGTCTTTTTTTCACATCCTCAAAAATGATTAAAAACGGCATGCTATATTATGCCGTCCGAGGCCATGGGCAATAAATTATGCAAAAGTGTGACGCAAAAGTGTGACGCAAAAGTGTGACGAAAAAGCGTTTGCCACTAGCAAGGCTGGAAATTACCTTGCATTTAATGGCATGGGCATTTCAAGGTTCAAGGTTGTCTTTATTGCTAAAATTATGAAACATTTCAAAGATTCCTTTTCAGGCAAACATGTCCACCGTAAGATGAACCTAAGTAGGTTTGAATGGGGTTTCTAGGTGTAAGTATGTAGGACTAGTAGCGTGACGACGAGTTTAATAAACTGGAAGAAAAGTAACGAGTGTGTGTTCTGGTCCTAGTGATTGAGCAGAGCAGGACCTATAAACCTTGAAGGTTTATAGGTCCTTCTCAGCTCAATCAACAGGACCAGAACACACCTGGGCTGGCTGCCAGGATCACATCCACCAATTGGGAGGCTGTCTGTGTCCTGTCATGGTTTCGCCTCTGTATTATTTGATTAACATCAACGATAACACTTAAAAGCACTAAAGACACCTTTGATGCACAGCACCATTCAAATGCTCTGTACATGATCCCAAGGCCCTATTTGAAAAGTGACACCAAGAAGAACAACTTACAACCTAAAAATCACTGAAAGCTCAGTGGCACCCTTGTTAAGATGATGTCCATGTGAGCCAGAGGTTGTGAGTTCAAATCCAGCTGAGTCCCTCCTACTTTCACGTTGCAGCATGTTTTGGAGAATAACATCCAGAAGAGAACTGGAAAGAGATGGAAAGCTGAGGAGAGCATGGTGGCACTCTGTGATAAGCTGCTGTCTATGTGAGCCACAGGTCGTGGGTTCAAGTTCAGCCCATGGCCTCAGGCGGCATACTACAGCATGCCATTTTTCATCATTTTTGAGGATTTAAAAAAAGAGACGAAAATCACTCCGAGACCATGGGCTATAGCCCATGGCATCGGACGGCATACTATAGCATGCCGTTTTTAATCATTTTTGAGGATTTGGAAAAAAAGATGAAAATCACTCCGAGACAATGGACTATAGCCCATGGTCTCGGAGTGATTTTCGTCTTTTTTTCAAATCCTCAAAAATGATGAAAAACGGCATGCTATAGTATGCCGTCCGAGGCCATGGGCTATAAATGATGAAAAACGAGGATTTGAAAAAAAGACGAAAATCACTCCGAGACCATGGGCTATAGTCCATGGTCTCGGAGTTATTTTCGTCTTTTTTTCACATCCTCAAAAATGATTAAAAACGGCATGCTATATTATGCCGTCCGAGGCCATGGGCAATAAATTATGCAAAAGTGTGACGCAAAAGTGTGACGCAAAAGTGTGACGAAAAAGCGTGACGAAAAAGCGTTTGCCACTAGCAAGGCTGGAAATTACCTTGCATTTAATGGCATGGGCATTTCAAGGTTCAAGGTTGTCTTTATTGCTAAAATTATGAAACATTTCAAAGATTCCTTTTCAGGCAAACATGTCCACCGTAAGATGAACCTAAGTAGGTTTGAATGGGGTTTCTAGGTGTAAGTATGTAGGACTAGTAGCGTGACGACGAGTATAATAAACTGGAAGAAAAGTAACGAGTGTGTGTTCTGGTCCTAGTGATTGAGCAGAGCAGGACCTATAAACCTTGAAGGTTTATAGGTCCTTCTCAGCTCAATCAACAGGACCAGAACACACCTGGGCTGGCTGCCAGGATCACATCCACCAATTGGGAGGCTGTCTGTGTCCTGTCATGGTTTCGCCTCTGTATTATTTGATTAACATCAACGATAACACTTAAAAGCACTAAAGACACCTTTGATGCACAGCACCATTCAAATGCTCTGTACATGATCCCAAGGCCCTATTTGAAAAGTGACACCAAGAAGAACAACTTACAACCTAAAAATCACTGAAAGCTCAGTGGCACCCTTGTTAAGATGATGTCCATGTGAGCCAGAGGTTGTGAGTTCAAATCCAGCTGAGTCCCTCCTACTTTCACGTTGCAGCATGTTTTGGAGAATAACATCCAGAAGAGAACTGGAAAGAGATGGAAAGCTGAGGAGATTCTCAGAGAGCATGGTGGCACTCTGTGATAAGCTGCTGTCTATGTGAGCCCAGGCCGTGGGTTCAAGTTCAGCCCATGGCCTCAGACGGCATACTACAGCATGCCACTTTTTCATCATTTTTGAGGATTTAAAAAGAGAGACGAAAATCACTCCGAGACCATGGGCTATAGCCCATGGCTTCGGACGGCATACTATAGCATGCCGTTTTTAATCATTTTTGAGGATTTGGAAAAAAAGATGAAAATCACTCCGAGACAATGGACTATAGCCCATGGTCTCGGAGTGATTTTCGTCTTTTTTTCAAATCCTCAAAAATGATGAAAAACGGCATGCTATAGTATGCCGTCCGAGGCCATGGGCTATAAATGATGAAAAACGAGGATTTGAAAAAAAGACGAAAATCACTCCGTAGTCCATGGTCTCGGAGTTATTTTCGTCTTTTTTTCACATCCTCAAAAATGATTAAAAACGGCATGCTATATTATGCCGTCCGAGGCCATGGGCAATAAATTATGCAAAAGTGTGACGCAAAAGTGTGACGAAAAAGCGTTTGCCACTAGCAAGGCTGGAAATAACTTGCATTTAATGGCATGGGCATTTCAAGGTTCAAGGTTGTCTTTATTGCTAAAATTATGAAACATTTCAAAGATTCCTTTTCAGGCAAACATGTCCACCGTAAGATGAACCTAAGTAGGTTTGAATGGGGTTTCTAGGTGTAAGTATGTAGGACTAGTAGCGTGACGACGAGTTTAATAAACTGGAAGAAAAGTAACGAGTGTGTGTTCTGGTCCTAGTGATTGAGCAGAGCAGGACCTATAAACCTTGAAGGTTTATAGGTCCTTCTCAGCTCAATCAACAGGACCAGAACACACCTGGGCTGGCTGCCAGGATCACATCCACCAATTGGGAGGCTGTCTGTGTCCTGTCATGGTTTCGCCTCTGTATTATCTGATTAACATCAACGATAACACTTAAAAGCACTAAAGACACCTTTGATGCACAGCACCATTCAAATGCTCTGTACATGATCCCAAGGCCCTATTTGAAAAGTGACACCAAGAAGAACAACTTACAACCTAAAAATCACTGAAAGCTCAGTGGCACCCTTGTTAAGATGATGTCCATGTGAGCCAGAGGTTGTGAGTTCAAATCCAGCTGAGTCCCTCCTACTTTCACGTTGCAGCATGTTTTGGAGAATAACATCCAGAAGAGAACTGGAAAGAGATGGAAAGCTGAGGAGATTCTCAGAGAGCATGGTGGCACTCTGTGATAAGCTGCTGTCTATGTGAGCCCAGGCCGTGGGTTCAAGTTCAGCCCATGGCCTCAGACGGCATACTACAGCATGCCACTTTTTCATCATTTTTGAGGATTTAAAAAAAGAGACGAAAATCACTCCGAGACCATGGGCTATAGCCCATGGCTTCGGACGGCATACTATAGCATGCCGTTTTTAATCATTTTTGAGGATTTGGAAAAAAAGATGAAAATCACTCCGAGACAATGGACTATAGCCCATGGTCTCGGAGTGATTTTCGTCTTTTTTTCAAATCCTCAAAAATGATGAAAAACGGCATGCTATAGTATGCCGTCCGAGGCCATGGGCTATAAATGATGAAAAACGAGGATTTGAAAAAAAGACGAAAATCACTCCGTAGTCCATGGTCTCGGAGTTATTTTCGTCTTTTTTTCACATCCTCAAAAATGATTAAAAACGGCATGCTATATTATGCCGTCCGAGGCCATGGGCAATAAATTATGCAAAAGTGTGACGCAAAAGTGTGACGAAAAAGCGTTTGCCACTAGCAAGGCTGGAAATTACCTTGCATTTAATGGCATGGGCATTTCAAGGTTCAAGGTTGTCTTTATTGCTAAAATTATGAAACATTTCAAAGATTCCTTTTCAGGCAAACATGTCCACCGTAAGATGAACCTAAGTAGGTTTGAATGGGGTTTCTAGGTGTAAGTATGTAGGACTAGTAGCGTGACGACGAGTTTAATAAACTGGAAGAAAAGTAACGAGTGTGTGTTCTGGTCCTAGTGATTGAGCAGAGCAGGACCTATAAACCTTGAAGGTTTATAGGTCCTTCTCAGCTCAATCAACAGGACCAGAACACACCTGGGCTGGCTGCCAGGATCACATCCACCAATTGGGAGGCTGTCTGTGTCCTGTCATGGTTTCGCCTCTGTATTATCTGATTAACATCAACGATAACACTTAAAAGCACTAAAGACACCTTTGATGCACAGCACCATTCAAATGCTCTGTACATGATCCCAAGGCCCTATTTGAAAAGTGACACCAAGAAGAACAACTTACAACCTAAAAATCACTGAAAGCTCAGTGGCACCCTTGTTAAGATGATGTCCATGTGAGCCAGAGGTTGTGAGTTCAAATCCAGCTGAGTCCCTCCTACTTTCACGTTGCAGCATGTTTTGGAGAATAACATCCAGAAGAGAACTGGAAAGAGATGGAAAGCTGAGGAGATTCTCAGAGAGCATGGTGGCACTCTGTGATAAGCTGCTGTCTATGTGAGCCCAGGCCGTGGGTTCAAGTTCAGCCCATGGCCTCAGACGGCATACTACAGCATGCCACTTTTTCATCATTTTTGAGGATTTAAAAAAAGAGACGAAAATCACTCCGAGACCATGGGCTATAGCCCATGGCTTCGGACGGCATACTATAGCATGCCGTTTTTAATCATTTTTGAGGATTTGGAAAAAAAGATGAAAATCACTCCGAGACAATGGACTATAGCCCATGGTCTCGGAGTGATTTTCGTCTTTTTTTCAAATCCTCAAAAATGATGAAAAACGGCATGCTATAGTATGCCGTCCGAGGCCATGGGCTATAAATGATGAAAAACGAGGATTTGAAAAAAAGACGAAAATCACTCCGAGACCATGGGCTATAGTCCATGGTCTCGGAGTGATTTTCGTCTTTTTTTCAAATCCTCAAAATTGATGAAAAACGGCATGCTATAGTATGCCGTCCGAGGCCATGGGCTATAAATGATGAACATCCACGATAACACATAAAAGCACTAAAGACACCTTTGATGCACAGCACCATTCAAATGCTCTGTACATGATCCCAAGGGCCCATTTGAAAAGTGACACCAAGAAGAACAACTCACAACCTAAAAATCACTGAAAGCTCAGTGGCACCCTTGTTAAGATGATGTCCATGTGAGCCAGAGGTTGTGAGTTCAAATCCAGCTGAGTCCCTCCTACTTTCACTTTGCAGCATGTTTTGGAGAATAACATCCAGAAGAGAACTGGAAAGAGATGGAAGGCTGAGGAGATTCTCAGAGAGCATGGTGGCACTATGTGATAAGCTGCTGTCTATGTGAGCCACAGGTCGTGGGTTCAAGTTCAGCCCATGGCCTCAGATGGCATACTACAGCATGCCATTTTTCATCATTTTTGAGGATTTAAAAAAAGAGACGAAATTCACTCCGAGACCATGGGCTATAGCCCATGTCATCGGACGGCATACTATAGCAAGCATGCCGTTTTTAATCATTTTTGAGGATTTGAAAAAAAGATGAAAATCACTCCGAGACAATGGACTATAGCCCATGGTCTCGGAGTGATTTTCGTATTTTTTTCAAATCCTCAAAAATGACGAAAAACGGCATGCTATAGTATGCCGTCCGAGGCCATGGGCTATAAATGATGAAAAACGAGGATTTGAAAAAAAGACGAAAATCACTCCGAGACCATGGACTATAGCCCATGGTCTCGGAGTGATTTTCGTCTTTTTTTCACATCCTAAAAAATGATGAAAAAAGGCATGCTATATTATGCCGTCCGAGGCCATGGGCTATAAATTATGCAAAAGTGTGACGAAAAAGCGTGACGAAAAAGCGTTTGCCACTAGCAAGGCTGGAAATTACCTTGCATTTAATGGCATGGGCATTTCAAGGTTCAAGGTTGTCTTTATTGCTAAAATTATGAAACATTTCAAAGATTCCTTTTCAGGCAAACATGTCCACCGTAAGATGAACCTAAGTAGGTTTGAATGGGGTTTCTAGGTGTAAGTATGTAGGACTAGTAGCGTGACGACGAGTATAATAAACTGGAAGAAAAGTAAGGAGTGTGTGTTCTGGTCCTAGTGATTGAGCAGAGCAGGACCTATAAACCTGAAGGTTTATAGGTCCTTCTCAGCTCAATCAACAGGACCAGAACACACCTGGGCTGGCTGCCAGGATCACATCCACCAATTGGGAGGCTGTCTGTGTCCTGTCATGGTTTCGCCTCTGTATTATTTGATTAACATCAACGATAACACTTAAAAGCACTAAAGACACCTTTGATGCACAGCACCATTCAAATGCTCTGTACATGATCCCAAGGCCCTATTTGAAAAGTGACACCAAGAAGAACAACTTACAACCTAAAAATCACTGAAAGCTCAGTGGCACCCTTGTTAAGATGATGTCCATGTGAGCCAGAGGTTGTGAGTTCAAAACCAGCTGAGTCCCTCCTACTTTCACGTTGCAGCATGTTTTGGAGAATAACATCCAGAAGAGAACTGGAAAGAGATGGAAAGCTGAGGAGATTCTCAGAGAGCATGGTGGCACTCTGTGATAAGCTGCTGTCTATGTGAGCCCAGGCCGTGGGTTCAAGTTCAGCCCATGGCCTCAGACGGCATACTACAGCATGCCACTTTTTCATCATTTTTGAGGATTTAAAAAGAGAGACGAAAATCACTCCGAGACCATGGGCTATAGCCCATGGCTTCGGACGGCATACTATAGCATGCCGTTTTTAATCATTTTTGAGGATTTGGAAAAAAAGATGAAAATCACTCCGAGACAATGGACTATAGCCCATGGTCTCGGAGTGATTTTCGTCTTTTTTTCAAATCCTCAAAAATGATGAAAAACGGCATGCTATAGTATGCCGTCCGAGGCCATGGGCTATAAATGATGAAAAACGAGGATTTGAAAAAAAGACGAAAATCACTCCGTAGTCCATGGTCTCGGAGTTATTTTCGTCTTTTTTTCACATCCTCAAAAATGATTAAAAACGGCATGCTATATTATGCCGTCCGAGGCCATGGGCAATAAATTATGCAAAAGTGTGACGCAAAAGTGTGACGAAAAAGCGTTTGCCACTAGCAAGGCTGGAAATAACTTGCATTTAATGGCATGGGCATTTCAAGGTTCAAGGTTGTCTTTATTGCTAAAATTATGAAACATTTCAAAGATTCCTTTTCAGGCAAACATGTCCACCGTAAGATGAACCTAAGTAGGTTTGAATGGGGTTTCTAGGTGTAAGTATGTAGGACTAGTAGCGTGACGACGAGTTTAATAAACTGGAAGAAAAGTAACGAGTGTGTGTTCTGGTCCTAGTGATTGAGCAGAGCAGGACCTATAAACCTTGAAGGTTTATAGGTCCTTCTCAGCTCAATCAACAGGACCAGAACACACCTGGGCTGGCTGCCAGGATCACATCCACCAATTGGGAGGCTGTCTGTGTCCTGTCATGGTTTCGCCTCTGTATTATCTGATTAACATCAACGATAACACTTAAAAGCACTAAAGACACCTTTGATGCACAGCACCATTCAAATGCTCTGTACATGATCCCAAGGCCCTATTTGAAAAGTGACACCAAGAAGAACAACTTACAACCTAAAAATCACTGAAAGCTCAGTGGCACCCTTGTTAAGATGATGTCCATGTGAGCCAGAGGTTGTGAGTTCAAATCCAGCTGAGTCCCTCCTACTTTCACGTTGCAGCATGTTTTGGAGAATAACATCCAGAAGAGAACTGGAAAGAGATGGAAAGCTGAGGAGATTCTCAGAGAGCATGGTGGCACTCTGTGATAAGCTGCTGTCTATGTGAGCCCAGGCCGTGGGTTCAAGTTCAGCCCATGGCCTCAGACGGCATACTACAGCATGCCACTTTTTCATCATTTTTGAGGATTTAAAAAAAGAGACGAAAATCACTCCGAGACCATGGGCTATAGCCCATGGCTTCGGACGGCATACTATAGCATGCCGTTTTTAATCATTTTTGAGGATTTGGAAAAAAAGATGAAAATCACTCCGAGACAATGGACTATAGCCCATGGTCTCGGAGTGATTTTCGTCTTTTTTTCAAATCCTCAAAAATGATGAAAAACGGCATGCTATAGTATGCCGTCCGAGGCCATGGGCTATAAATGATGAAAAACGAGGATTTGAAAAAAAGACGAAAATCACTCCGTAGTCCATGGTCTCGGAGTTATTTTCGTCTTTTTTTCACATCCTCAAAAATGATTAAAAACGGCATGCTATATTATGCCGTCCGAGGCCATGGGCAATAAATTATGCAAAAGTGTGACGCAAAAGTGTGACGAAAAAGCGTTTGCCACTAGCAAGGCTGGAAATTACCTTGCATTTAATGGCATGGGCATTTCAAGGTTCAAGGTTGTCTTTATTGCTAAAATTATGAAACATTTCAAAGATTCCTTTTCAGGCAAACATGTCCACCGTAAGATGAACCTAAGTAGGTTTGAATGGGGTTTCTAGGTGTAAGTATGTAGGACTAGTAGCGTGACGACGAGTTTAATAAACTGGAAGAAAAGTAACGAGTGTGTGTTCTGGTCCTAGTGATTGAGCAGAGCAGGACCTATAAACCTTGAAGGTTTATAGGTCCTTCTCAGCTCAATCAACAGGACCAGAACACACCTGGGCTGGCTGCCAGGATCACATCCACCAATTGGGAGGCTGTCTGTGTCCTGTCATGGTTTCGCCTCTGTATTATCTGATTAACATCAACGATAACACTTAAAAGCACTAAAGACACCTTTGATGCACAGCACCATTCAAATGCTCTGTACATGATCCCAAGGCCCTATTTGAAAAGTGACACCAAGAAGAACAACTTACAACCTAAAAATCACTGAAAGCTCAGTGGCACCCTTGTTAAGATGATGTCCATGTGAGCCAGAGGTTGTGAGTTCAAATCCAGCTGAGTCCCTCCTACTTTCACGTTGCAGCATGTTTTGGAGAATAACATCCAGAAGAGAACTGGAAAGAGATGGAAAGCTGAGGAGATTCTCAGAGAGCATGGTGGCACTCTGTGATAAGCTGCTGTCTATGTGAGCCCAGGCCGTGGGTTCAAGTTCAGCCCATGGCCTCAGACGGCATACTACAGCATGCCACTTTTTCATCATTTTTGAGGATTTAAAAAAAGAGACGAAAATCACTCCGAGACCATGGGCTATAGCCCATGGCTTCGGACGGCATACTATAGCATGCCGTTTTTAATCATTTTTGAGGATTTGGAAAAAAAGATGAAAATCACTCCGAGACAATGGACTATAGCCCATGGTCTCGGAGTGATTTTCGTCTTTTTTTCAAATCCTCAAAAATGATGAAAAACGGCATGCTATAGTATGCCGTCCGAGGCCATGGGCTATAAATGATGAAAAACGAGGATTTGAAAAAAAGACGAAAATCACTCCGAGACCATGGGCTATAGTCCATGGTCTCGGAGTGATTTTCGTCTTTTTTTCAAATCCTCAAAATTGATGAAAAACGGCATGCTATAGTATGCCGTCCGAGGCCATGGGCTATAAATGATGAACATCCACGATAACACATAAAAGCACTAAAGACACCTTTGATGCACAGCACCATTCAAATGCTCTGTACATGATCCCAAGGGCCCATTTGAAAAGTGACACCAAGAAGAACAACTCACAACCTAAAAATCACTGAAAGCTCAGTGGCACCCTTGTTAAGATGATGTCCATGTGAGCCAGAGGTTGTGAGTTCAAATCCAGCTGAGTCCCTCCTACTTTCACTTTGCAGCATGTTTTGGAGAATAACATCCAGAAGAGAACTGGAAAGAGATGGAAGGCTGAGGAGATTCTCAGAGAGCATGGTGGCACTATGTGATAAGCTGCTGTCTATGTGAGCCACAGGTCGTGGGTTCAAGTTCAGCCCATGGCCTCAGATGGCATACTACAGCATGCCATTTTTCATCATTTTTGAGGATTTAAAAAAAGAGACGAAATTCACTCCGAGACCATGGGCTATAGCCCATGTCATCGGACGGCATACTATAGCAAGCATGCCGTTTTTAATCATTTTTGAGGATTTGAAAAAAAGATGAAAATCACTCCGAGACAATGGACTATAGCCCATGGTCTCGGAGTGATTTTCGTATTTTTTTCAAATCCTCAAAAATGACGAAAAACGGCATGCTATAGTATGCCGTCCGAGGCCATGGGCTATAAATGATGAAAAACGAGGATTTGAAAAAAAGACGAAAATCACTCCGAGACCATGGACTATAGCCCATGGTCTCGGAGTGATTTTCGTCTTTTTTTCACATCCTAAAAAATGATGAAAAAAGGCATGCTATATTATGCCGTCCGAGGCCATGGGCTATAAATTATGCAAAAGTGTGACGAAAAAGCGTGACGAAAAAGCGTTTGCCACTAGCAAGGCTGGAAATTACCTTGCATTTAATGGCATGGGCATTTCAAGTTTCAAGGTTGTCTTTATTGCTAAAACTATGAAACATTTCAAAGATTCCTTTTCAGGCAAACATGTCCACCGTAAGATGAACCTAAGTAGGTTTGAATGGGGTTTCTAGGTGTAAGTATGTAGGACTAGTAGCGTGACGACGAGTATAATAAACTGGAAGAAAAGTAATGAGTGTGTGTTCTGGTCCTGCTGATTGAGCAGAGCAGGACCTATAAACCTTGAAGGTTTATAGGTCCTTCTCAGCTCAATCAACAGAACCAGAACACACCTGGGCTGGCTGCCAGGATCACATCCACCAATGGGGAGGCTGTCTGTGTCCTGTCATGGTTTCGCCTCTGTATTATCTGATTAACATCCACGATAACACTTAAAAGCACTAAAGACACCTTTGATGCACAGCACCATTCAAATGCACTGTAGTGTACATGATCCCATGGCCCCATTTTAAAAGTCACATGATCGTGAGATGGTGAGTTCAAATCCCACTCAAGTCTTTACTTTCAAGACTGATTTCAGAAGAAGAAAACCAAAAAAAAGCAGTGTGAAATGTCTGGACCCAGTGGCGCGGTGTGTTAGAACGCTGCCACATGATCGTGAGATGGTGAGTTCAAACCCCACTCAAGTATTTACTTTCAAGACCAATTTCAGAAGAAGAAAACCAAAAAAAAGCAGTGTGAATTGTCTAGACCCAGTGGCGCGATGTGTTAGAACGCTGCCACATGATCGGGAGATGGTGAGTTCAAACCCCACTCAAGTCTTTACTTTCAAGACCAATTTCAGAAGAAGAAAACCAAAAAGAACGCAGTGTGAATTGTCTGGACCCAGTGGCGCTGCCACATGATTGGGAGATGGTGGGTTCAAACCCCACTCAAGTTCAAACAAAAATCTGAAGGTCCAGGGTGCAATCCCACCCCAGTCTTTACTGTGACACTTTGCTTTCCACACTGACATCAAGTAGCACAGAAAAGCTGTGTTGTAGTAACCAGCAGTTAGCTCAGTGTGATGAGAGGCTGTCCTTGGGAGCCACAGGCCCAGTGTTCAAATCCCACATTAGGCATAACTGTGACACTTTGCTTTTCACACTGATTTCCAGAAGGACAACTTTAAAGCAGCCCAGAAATACACCATGATTGTGTGCCGGTAAGTGGCCCAGCGGATAAGTCAGATGATATCCGTAGTATACCTAGTAGAAGTGTGCCGGTTCAAACCCGACATACTCCTAGTAGGCGGTGATGGTTCAAATCACCGACACCTAGAGTAGGAGTGGCCCAGTGGATAAATCAGATGATATCCGTAGAATACCTAGGAGAAGTATGCCGGCTGACATACTCCTAGTAGGATGGTGCTAGTTCAAATCACCAACACCTACAGTAGGTAAGAGTGTGTGCAGTTAAGTGGCCTGGTGGCTAAATCAGATAATATCCATAGAATACCTAGTAATGTAATTTATACTGGTCAAGGTCATTTATATGGTGAAGGTCATTTATACTGGTCAATGTCATTGATACTGGCGCGCTATAGTGCGCGATTCTTCATCATTGTTGATGATTTGAAAGAAAGGTGAAAATCACGGAAAATCTAAAGGCTATAGTCTATTGCCTCGGAGGGCATACTATAGTATGTAGTTTTTCACCATTTCGGAGGATTTGAAAGAAAGGTGAAAATCACGGAAAATCTAAAGGCTATAGTCCATGGTCTCGGAGGGCATACAATAGTGTGCCACTTTTTGCATGATCTTTGAGGATTTGAAAAAGGTGAAAAGCGAAAGGCTGTAGTCCATGGTCTCGGAGGGCTTACTATAGTATGTCGTGTTTCACCATTTCGAAGGTCATCTATTCGAATACGAGACGGCCCGCCCCTTTTCCAACTCACCCAAAGCGGCGAAGATCGGTCGCCTCAACGGGAAGAGCGGTCGCCCCAACGGGAAGAGCGGTCGCCCCAACGCGCGGAGAATTCGCCCCCAAAAGTCCGGAGAATTCGCCCCAAAAGTCCGGAGAAGTCGCCCCAACAAAGAGAGAGAGAGATTGTGCTGCGCTCTTGCATATTCCTGTGTTGTTTGTGATGATTGGGGGGATTATCTGGGATCGATTACTTCAGTCTTGACATACAACATGATGTGTGATGATGTTGCTTTGCCTTATTATCGACTCTGAGTTTTGAAAGTAAAGAAGAGTTGTGTTTAAGCTGTCATGGTCCACTGATTCACAATAGTAGCCTACTTTTAAACAGAGAGAGAGATTTTTACCTGTACTATATTTGTACATGTACTTTGAGATTTTTCCTGTACTTTTAAACAGAGAGAGGGGGGGGGGGGGGGGTGTATGTGTCTAGTTATAGTGAGAGTGGAGGGGGGCCCAAGGGGGGGTCATCAGCCTCTTTTGTTTGAGTGTGCTGGGTCGTTACTACAACAAGAACAACAACAACAGATCAACTGTAGGAATGTAACCATTTATTTGAGAGAAGGTCCAATGTCTTCCACCACAGCTGCGTCAGCTAGTGCTGGTGCTGGTTCAATCACAGCTTCAGTCAACACTGGAGCAACTAATGCTGGTTCAACTGGAGCGGTAGCAACTACTGCTGGTTCTGCTGCTTCCACAGCTGTGTCAGCTGGTAGCGGTTCAATGGCTTCAATCAAAGCTGCTTCTACAACTGCAGGCTGCAGGCGCCGTCTCTTTGGAGCAACTACTGCTGGTTCAGCGGTGCTGGTTCGTCTCATTGGAGCTCTTTGGAGGATGAAGTCTCCTCCGGCAAAGCGTTGTGGGAGTCTGACTTGTCTTGGCATCTTCAGTCAGTAGTACTGTATCATTGTGCTCTGTGACCTTCCCTTTTAAAGAAAATCTAAGCTCCACCCTTTTTTTACCTCAACGACTGTCGTTCAGGTGCAGGTGAGACATGATAACAGTAGGCCTATATGAGTCGGGCGTGCTAACGAGCCCCTCCACCCTCCACTCAAAACAAAGGCAGACACTAAGCTTTGAAATACATTTCAATTTGTAAACAACTTGTTAATAGAAATTAAAAAGTGTCAACTTAAGTGTTTTAACCCATTTAGGACTGAGACCAGATTCTTCCAGATTCTTCCAGATTCCTCCAGATTCTTACGCTCTCAATAGTTACATTAATTGATTGAACTTGTAATAACTTGTTGTTTGTAAATGCTATGGGCTATAGTAAATCCTTGAAATACATTGAAATAACCTGATATTTATGATGCATTGATTTATATTTGTATTGATTTATATTGATATTATTATGTTGTTATTATTATTATTATGTATATTAGTACAACAACAAAATTGCAGGTAGGCCTGGCCTACCATGACATGCAACATAAACATGAGTGCATATGGCTAGTAGTAGTAAACTAGTATGAAAGTCTGAAAGATTCCACCTTGAAATACATTGAAATAACCTGATATTTATGATGCATTGATTTATATTTGTATTGATTTATATTGATATTATTATGTTGTTATTATTATTATTATTATGTATATTAGTACAACAACAACATTGCAGGTAGGTCTACCATGACATGCAACATAAACATGAGTGCATATGGCTAGTAGTAGTAAACTAGTATGAAAGTCTGTGAAAGATTCCACGTAAATTGCCTTCATGATTTGAGTCATTTTCAAAAATCCACCTGTTGGTGGCACTGTAAGTCTGTGAAAGATTTCACAGGCTCCAGGTCCCCAGCTAAACAATGAAATAAGCAACTCCATACCATGACATGCAAAAACTTATGTTACTGGATAACATTATGTAAACATGAGTGCATATAATTTCAAGTACTGTACTTATGTAAACATGAGTGCATATAATTTCAAGTACTGTACTTGTAATGGAATTTCCAGAACAATGGAGGGGAGTAAGCCATTCATTATCCATGCATAATTTTAATTTGACCAACAACAAACAAACGGGTTCTAACTGGTTCTAAATGTTCTCCTTTGACAAACAATGTTCTAATATGATAAATAAGGTAAAATAAACATGAAATAAACACGGGGCGAGATATCCGTGCGTTGGGGCGAGATATCCACGCTGTGGGGCGAGCTGTCCACACTATGGGGGCGGGCTCTCCACGGCTCGGGGCGAGCCGTCATCACTTTTCGAAAATCTGTGGCGAGCCGTCTTCACTTTTCGAAATTCTGTGGCGAGCCGTCTTCACTTTTCGCGAGGGCGAGTTGGAAAAGGGGCGAGTCGTCTCGGTACCATCTATTCTGGTCAAGGTCATTTATACTGGTGATAGCTGGGTCCAAAATCAACAAGGTCGTGCACTTGGTGACAAGTTTTAGATTTTTGGTATGGTGTTATATGGTTGTAGCCCAGTCTACAATTCATCCCTTAATTCATTTAGACTACTGGCTAAAATTCATGTAATAAATAAATAGGTTAAAACATTTAAACATTATTCTAAATAAACCTGAATGCATATGGTTTAAATAGGGTCAAATATATGGAAGAAGCCATGTATTAAATAGGAAACTAATTCACAGTGCTTTGAGTTGAAACCTTGAAATGAGTGCATTAGGCCTTTAATGCATAGTTTGTTTGCATTGTACATTGCCCAGCACATGGTGTGCAGGCACACAACCTATAAGTTAGCAGAAGTTGTGTCAATCTTGTTTTCGATTTGTTCATGCTTAATTGACAGCCAATCGGGAGTCCAGTCTCAGGTGGAGGTGGGTTCTCAGAGCCAGCTATGGAACAGGTGTTATAAATCAGCCCAAAAGCCTCTAATCAGTCATTCTAACAGAGACGGGCAGAGTGAGAAGTCACAGTTTGTTCAGTGATCCGGGTACATGTGTTTGGTCCGACGATTCATTGATCCGATACCCCTAACCCCTAACCTAACCATAACCGCAAGCACGGGAGCAGGCGCTAGTCCGAGGTGCGGACGCATATCGAACCAATGCTCCGTCGGACCATAGTAAGTTTGTAACCTTGGTTGACGACCAGTTATCCTGTGAACTTTATTGATCTGCAAGAGGTAAATATGCCTGTGTAATGTTTCTGTGCTGTAACTAAATGTTGGAGTGTAACAGTTAATGTGTATGTATATTGTGACTAGCAATTAGCATTTTCACAACATCACATGGCTTTGTATTATGTTGTAAATGCATAGCTTGGCATTCTAAGTGATTGGTTTAAGTACAAGCTACAACTATCTCTTCATGATGTAGTATATGGACTTGTTGCTTAGCTGATTTATTTGCTTCAGGACACTGGCAATTGTGAGCATCACAGTTCCATTGGAACACACTGCCTTGCTGAAGAGTGTACTGTTTCTTCTTCCTGAATGTTTCTTCTGGAGTTGGTTCTCCTGGAGTGTTTCATCGCTGCTGTTCCCTGTGCTGCATTCCCACCATCACGCAGCTAACCCTCACCATTCCCCCTCTAACATATCCCTGGACTTGTGAGTACTGTACATGAGCACGTGCACTTTTATTTTCTGCTTGTGAAACAAGTGAAGCGGCCACTACAGTTTGTAGGACACAACGCACCCAAGCCACAACTCAGGCCTGCAACGAGCGTTCAGTTAGGGTCACTAAAGAACTTTAAGTTGCAAAGTCAGGTGTGTGTGTGAGTGTGCGAGTGGGGCCCATAACTGTATGTGATCTGTTGTTTACCATTCTGCAATTATTCACATTCTGAATCTTTTTATTTTATATTTCATACTGCATTGAGAAGCATTCATTGTTTTTGATGTTAATTAATACCCCTGTCTATGCTAGGTATTTAACACATTCAGTGCCTAAGACGTCGTGATCTTGTTGAGTCATAGCTCACAGATAAATCATGTTCGGTAATGAAACAATTCATGTATGGTAATGATATAATTCATGTTGGGTAAAGCTTGTTTAAAAGGTAGTTAAAAGCAAGTAAGAAGGTAAAAGCATACTTAAAGGTAGACCTAGAATGCCTGTGATCATTTAATTAACTTCGTAGGCATAGATCGCTTGCTACTGTCCCTGGTTGAATTCAATTGTGTGCGGCCTGAATGTGATAAATGCTCCGTTTTGTACTCACCCATTAAATAATTCCAAAGACGTGGAGTGAAATATGGTCCTCTAGTTTTATATCCATGTGAAAGTTCTGGTACAAAACGTGTATTTAGTCAATTATCTCCACTTTTTCAAGAGATGCACACGTCTTTCTCTCCGGGCGAGGGGGGACCGGAATGATCGATGAACTGATTTTACGACGTCATCACCAATTGACAAGGGAAACACAAAAGTTTGGGTCACACAATTGGCAGGTACCTTGCGATAGGTGCTGGATAATTAATCACACCACCTGCCAATTGTGTGACCCAAACTTTTGTGTTTCCCTTGTCAATTGGTGATGACGTCGTAAAATCAGTTCATCGATCATTCCGGTCCCCCCTCGCCCGGAGAGAAAGATGTCCGTGTGCATCTCTTGAAAAAGTGGAGATAATTGACTAAATACACGTTTTGTACCAGAACTTTCACATGGATATAAAACTAGAGGACCATATTTCACTCCACGTTTTTGGAATTATTTAATGGGTGAGTACAAACGGAGAATTTATCACATTCAGGCCGCCAAGATTACGTCCAACATTAAAGTAACCGCGACCGTTCTATGGCTCTGTATGTGAAATACTGTATATACTGTATGTAACAACAGAGCCATTCTAGGGCTAACTTAAAGGTGTATAAGGTAATTATATTCTCTAACTTTATTTAGAGGCACCGTCAACTGAATTAAAATTACATAAGTACAGAGTTAAAAAGGTAATAAGTTAGACTACAGGTAGTCGCGCCAGTTCATTAAAACGAACTCAGGCCCCACCCAGAGGGATGGGTGTTACATGGTTATAAGGTTTTCAAAAACCATCGCAAGCGAGTTGGGCTTGCCTCCTAGTGGTCTGTTTGCAATTAATCAAATATTAAAGTATATGGTTTTTAACCATATACTGGCGCATTTAATATTAGATTCATTGCAAATGGACCACTAGGGGGCGAGCCCAACTCGTTGGCGAGGTTTTTTCAAAACCTTATGCCCATCCCTAACACCATGCCAAAATTCAAGAACTTGTCATCAAGGGCACGATTATAACGAATTGGGACCCAGCTATGTATTTTAAACTGAACAAAGAGAGTAGGACTACTTGCAATCAATTGAGCTATCAATAACAGCCCACTTGATCTCTTAGCTCCTCCTTCACTTTTGAAGAAAAACTCTCCACCTACTATATAGGTAGCTCAGTTTCAGAGACAGTCTGACTAGCGGTCTGACTCTGCATTTGCTTGTGAACCTGCACTTTTGGCACACAGTAAGTGGAAACACACTCCGAACGTTTTTTCTACTTTTTCTTCCTTTACACTTCTGAGCTTTCTTAGCTCCTTTCCTTTCCCCCACACTTAGACCCTGACCCATGGCTGGTTGAATCTCGATCTTTATCGAACAAATCACACAGGCTGACTAATATAGCCTAGTGTCCAATCCAAAGACCCGGACATCCAGACACATCCAGCGAAGGAGGCCGCCTCCTAGGGTTTTGTATCAACTTACTTCCTACTTCCTATTATTACTATTATTATGTTATAATTATTAGTTATTTATTATTATTATTACTCTATTATTATTATCTCTTATATCTGTTTATAATGTGCTTTCCTACCGTCCCTATACTGTCCTCCTCATGTCGCCCTAGACACTACCTCTACCGTCACAGAGATCCCTCAAATCTCATCTATCCAGCTCGTTCACCCAGTCACCACATTGTGGTGGAGGGAGGCCTATGGAACTGCCACGCAGCTACCAAGAAGAATATGCCTGAATTCATTTCAGGCCAAGCCTCCCTCAGGTCTCTGCATTTCCTTGCTCTGACTGAAACCTAGATTACCCCAGATAACACTGCAACCCCGGCCGCCCTCTCTGTTTCTCACAAGTTTACCCACACCCCTCGCCCAACAGGTACAGGGGGTGGTACAGGACTACTAATGTCCCCCAAATGGAATTTCCGTGTCTTAAATATCTCTCACCTTTCCCTGTCCACATTTGAATTCCATGCTATCTCAATATCACAACCAGTCCCCCTCACCCTCATTGTGCTCTATCGCCCCCCAGGAACTCTAGGGAACTTCCTGGAAGAACTAGATTCTCTGATCAGCTGGTGTCCGGAGGATGGCACCCCACTGATCCTACTGGGTGATTTCAACCTACCTACAGCAGAGAAGTATCTTCCCGTTACATCCCTTCTGGCCTCATTTGACATCTCCCTCCCCTCCCACTCACAAGGCTGGTAATGTTTTGGACCTGGTGTTCTCCAGAGCCTGCTCTCCCTCTACACTCTCTGTTACACCCTTAATTAGGTCTGACCACCACTTCATAACCTTCTCCCTCTCTCTCTCCACCCTCCCGCCTAAACCTACTAACCCTCCGAACGTCACCACCCGACGCAATCTCAAGTCCCTAAACCCCTCCTCCCTCTCATCCTCTATTCTCTCCTCTCTACCCTCCCTGGAGTCCTTCCTCTCGCTCTCACCTGACTCTGCAACCTCATCCTTCCTCTCCTCTATCTCATCTGCATTCGACCAACACTGCCCCCTCTCATCCAGGCCAGCTCGCTCATGTCCACCGGCCCCCTGGTTATCTGAAACTCTCAGATCTGAACGAACACCTCTGGACAGCCGAAAGGAAGTGGCGCAAGACAAAGCTACCTGATGACCTCTCCCACTTTCACTCACTCCTCTCTGCCTTCTCCCTCTCACTAACCACTGCTAAAACCTCTTTCTACCACACCAAAATCCAATCCTGTACTTCTAACCCAAGGAAGCTCTTCTCCACTTTCTCCTCCCTCCTTAAGCCCCCTCCCCCCACTCAACCTTCATCCCTCACTGCTGATGTTTGTGTCAACTACTTCGAGAAGAAGGTTGATGACATCAGCAGCTCCTTCCCCCCCCCTCCCCCATAAAGTGGGACTCAACCAACACTAACCCCAACATACCATCCATGTCCTCCTTCTCTCCTCTTTCCCCAGACGAGGTCCTACAACTAGTGACTTCCACTAGACCTACCACCTGTCCTCTCGACCCGGTCCCGTCTCCAATCTTCCAGACCATCGCACCTGATCTGCTCCCCTTCATCACCTCCATCATCAACACCTCAGTAACTCAGGCTGCGTCCCATCTGCCCTCAAGTCAGCCAGAGTAACACCACTCCTCAAGAAACCAACCCTTGACCCCTCAGATGTCAAGAACTACAGACCGGTATCACTCCTTTCATTTCTGTCTAAAAGCATTGAACGTGTTGTCTCCAACCAGCTCTCTCTCCATCTCTCACAGAACAACCTGCTGGATCCCAACCAGTCCGGATTCAAAAAGGCCCACTCCACAGAAACTGCCCTGCTGGCAGTCACAGAAGCACTACATGCTGCCCAGGCTGCTTCCCACTCTGCAGTCCTGATTCTCCTAGACCTATCGGCAGCATTTGACACAGTGAACCACCAGCTGCTCCTAGACACCCTAGCGGATCTAGGCATCGGCGGGACAGCACTAAAGTGGTTCTCTTCCTATCTCACCGACCGGACCTACCAGGTCTCCTGGAAAGGTCTGCTATCATCCCCCCGAACCCTCCAAACTGGGGTCCCACAGGGATCTGTACTTGGTCCCCTCCTTTTCTCACTGTACACTAAATCCCTTGGCACTATCATCTCTGCTCACAATATATCCTATCACTGCTATGCCGATGACACACAACTGTTTCTATCCTTCCCCCCCTCTGCCACCCAGGTGGAAGAGCGCATCACTGCATGCCTGGCTGACATCTCACAGTGGATGTCCTCCAACCACCTCAAGCTGAACCCAGACAAGACTGAGCTTCTCTTCTTCCCAGCTAAGTCCTGCCCTATGCGGGAGCTAACTATTTCCGTAGACAACGCCCTGGTAACGTCTGTCCCAACAGCCAGGAACCTTGGTGTAGTCCTGGACAGTCAGGTCTCGTTCAAAACTCACATCACAGCTGTCACTCGATCCTGTAGGTTCACACTCTATAACATACGACGAATTAGACCGTTCCTCACCCAGGAATCAGCCCAGCTCCTAATCCAGACAACAGTCTTGTCAAAACTTGACTATTGTAACTCCCTCCTCACTGGCCTACCGGCATGTGCACTTAAGCCTCTCCAACTGATCCAAAATGCCGCAGCTCGCTTGGTCTTCAACCAGCCAAAATTCTCACATGTCTCCCCCCTGCTCCGCTCCCTGCACTGGCTCCCGGTCGCTGCCCGCACAGAATACAAAACTCTGATGCTGGCATTTAAAGCAACCAAAGGTATGGCTCCCCCATATCTTGCAAGCATGATTGAACCCTACAAACCCTCCCGTGCACTCAGATCAGCCAACGCAGGGAAGCTGGAAGTACCCTCACTAAAAACGCCGGGACAACTCTCCACACGTCCCAAACTCTTCTCCCTTCTGGCCCCAAAACTGTGGAATGCACTTCCCGTTGCAATCAGAACTGCAGCATCACTCCCGATCTTCCGCCGTAGTTTGAAAACCCACCTTTTCAGACTCCACCATGGCCCATAGCACTTACCCTACCCCCTTAGACAGCACTTTTTAGACTTGGATAGCATTTGAAACAGACTTATAGCATGTCATGTAGACGGCACAATAACAGTACAGCATAGTATAATATATATGTATAGTGTCATTATATATAGATATGTTCTAGTTACGTTCTTAGCTTACGCATGTTTCTTGATAAATGCTTTTTATATATGATGTATTCCCATGCTTTTTGTTCTTGCTTAATGTAAATCGCTCTGGAATAAGAGCGTCTGCTAAATGCCTACATTGTACATTTATACTGGTGACGGTCATTTACTAGTCTTATGAAGGTAATTTATACTGGTCAATGTCATTGATACTGGTGCGCTATAGTGCGTGATTCTTCATCATTGTTGAGGATTTGAAAGAAAGGTGAAAATCACGGAAAATCTAAAGGCTATAGTCCATTGCCTCGGAGGGCATACTATAGTATGTAGTTTTTCACCATTTCGGAAGATTTGAAAGAAAGGTGAAAATCACTGAAAATCTAAAGGCTATATAGTCCATTGCCTCGGAGGGCATACTATAGTATGTAGTTTTTCACCATTTCGGAGGATTTGAAAGAAAGGTGAAAATCACGGAAAATCTAAAGGCTATAGTCCATGGTCTCGGAGGGCATACAATAGTGTGCCACTTTTTGCATGATTTGAGGATTTGAAAAAGGTGAAAAGCGAAAGGCTTTAGTCCATGGTCTCGGAGGGCTTACTATAGTATGTCGTGTTTCACCATTTCGAAGGTCATCTATTCTGGTCAAGGTCATTTATACTGGTGATAGCTGGGTCCAAAATCAACAAGGTCGTGCACAAGTTTTTGTTTTTTGGGGATGGTGTTATATGGTTATAAGGTTTTCAAAAACCTTATAACCATAATAATAAAGTATATGGTTTTTAACCATATACTGGCCCATTTAATATTAGATTCATTGCAAACGGACCACTAGGGGGCGAGCCCAACTCGTTGGCGATGGTTTTTCAAATCCTTATGCCCATCCCTAACATCATGCCAAAATTCAAGAACTTGTCATCAAGTGCACGATTATCACGAATTGGGACCCAGCTATGAAGGTAATTTACTAGTCGTATGAAGGTCATCTATACTGGTGGTCATTTATACTGGTGAAGGTCATTTACTAGTCTTATGAAGGTAATTCATACTGGTCAAGGTCATTTAAACTGGTGAAGGTAATTTACTAGTCTTATGAAGGTCATTTTTACTGGTCAAGGTCATTGAGGGGCGCGCTTTAGTGCGCGATTCTTCATCATTCTTGAGGATTTGAAAGAAAGGTGAAAATCTAAAGGCTATATAGTCCATTGCCTCGGAGGGCATACTATAGTATGTAGTTTTTCACCATTTCGGAGGATTTGAAAGAAAGGTGAAAATCACGGAAAATCTAAAGGCTATAGTCCATGGTCTCGGAGGGCATACAATAGTGTGCCACTTTTTGCATGATTTGAGGATTTGAAAAAGGTGAAAAGCGAAAGGCTTTAGTCCATGGTCTCGGAGGGCTTACTATAGTATGTCGTGTTTCACCATTTCGAAGGTCATCTATTCTGGTCAAGGTCATTTATACTGGTGATAGCTGGGTCCAAAATCAACAAGGTCGTGCACTTGGTGACAAGTTTTTGTTTTTTGGGGATGGTGTTATATGGTTATACGGTTTTCAAAAACCATCGCAAGCGAGTTGGGCTTGCCTCCTGCATTGCAAACGGACCACTAGGGGGCGAGCCCAACTCGTTGGCGATGGTTTTTCAAATCCTTATGCCCATCCCTAACATCATGCCAAAATTCAAGAACTTGCAAGAAGTGCACGATTATAACGAATTGGGACCCAGCTATGAAGGTAATTTACTAGTCTTATTAAGGTCATCTATACTGGTCAAGGTCATTTATACTGGTGAAGGTCATTTACTAGTCTTATGAAGGTCATTTTTACTGGTCAAGGTCATTGAGGGGCGCACTTTAGTGCGCGATTCTTCATCATTCTTGAGGATTTGAAAGAAAGGTGAAAATCACTGAAAATCTCTCAGAGGGCATACTATAGTAAGTTATGTCGTTTTTCATGATTTTGGAGGATTTGAAAAAATGTTGAAAATCACGGAAAAGTGAAAGGCTATAGTCCATGGTCTCGGACAGCATACTATAGTATGTCGTTTTTCACCCTTTCGGAGGTAATTTATACTGGTGAAGGTCTGTTCAAGGTCATTTATACTGGTCACGGTAATTTACTAGTCTTATGTAGGTCATTTATACTGGTCAAGGTCATTTATACTGGTCAAGGTCATCTATACTGGTCAAGGTCATCTATTCTGGTCAAGGTAATTTATACTGGTGATAGCTGGGTCCCAATTCGTCCAAAAATCAACAAGATCGTGCACTTGGTGACAAGTTTTAGATTTTTGGTATGGTGTTATATGGTTATAAGGTTTTCAAAAACCATCGCAAGCGAGTTGGGTTTGCCTCCTAGTGGTCTGTTTGCAATGAATCAAATATTAAAGTATATGGTTAAAAAACAAAATAATTGATAGATTTTCCAATGGATTCTATTAGTATTGGGTATGCTAAATAACATATTAAAATGTGGGTGAAAATAACTTCTGGAAAGGCATCATTTTCAAGATGGTGTCCACGGTGGCCTCAGTGAGCTTAAAATGCCTATAAACTGGGATTTAATACATACAAAAATCATAACAATTATGCACTTGGTGACAAGTTTTTGTTTTTTGGCATGTGTTAGGTATGGGCATAAGGTTTTCAAAAACCATCGCAAGCGAGTTGGGCTCGCCCCCCTAGTGGTCCGTTTGCAATGAATCCAATGTTAAATAGGCCAGCATTGGATTCATTGCAAACAGACCACTATGGGGCGAGCCCAACTTGTTTGCAATGGTTTTTGAAAACATTATGCCCATACCTAACATCGTGCCAAATATCTAAAACCTGTCACCAAGTGCATAATTGTTATGATTTGTTATGTATTAAATCACAGTTTATAGGCATTTTAGGCTCACTGAGGCCACCGTGGACGCAATCTTGAAAATGATGCCTTTCCAGAAGTTGTATTTTCCTACATTTGTAATGTTTAGCATAGCCAATACTAATAGAATCCATTGAATATTTTATTTTATCCATATTATTTTTCGGAGGGCATACTATAGTATGTAGTTTTTCACCATTTCGGAGGATTTGAAAGAAAGGTGAAAATCTAAAGGCTATAGTCCATGGTCTCGGAGGGCATACAATAGTGTGCCACTTTTTGCATGATTTGAGGATTTGAAAAAGGTGAAAAGCGAAAGGCTTTAGTCCATGGTCTCGGAGGGCTTACTATAGTATGTCGTGTTTCACCATTTCGAAGGTCATCTATTCTGGTCAAGGTCATTTATACTGGTGATAGCTGGGTCCAAAATCAACAAGGTCGTGCACTTGGTGACAAGTTTTTGTTTTTTGGGGATGGTGTTATATGGTTATAAGGTTTTCAAAAACCATCGCAAGCGAGTTGGGCTTGCCTCCTTGTGGTCTGTTTGCAATGAATCAAATATTAAAGTATATGGTTTTTAACCATATACTGGCCCATTTAATATTAGATTCATTGCAAACGGACCACTAGGGGGCGAGCCCAACTCGTTGGCGATGGTTTTTCAAATCCTTATGCCCATCCCTAACATCATGCCAAAATTCAAGAACTTGCAAGAAGTGCACGATTATAACGAATTGGGACCCAGCTATGAAGGTCATTTACTAGTCTTATGAAGGTCATCTATACTGGTCAAGGTCATTTATACTGGTGAAGGTCATTTACTAGTCTTATGAAGGTAATTCATACTGGTCAAGGTCATTTAAACTGGTGAAGGTAATTTACTAGTCTTATGAAGGTCAATTTTACTGGTCAAGGTCATTGAGGGGCGCGCTTTAGTGCGCGATTCTTCATCATTCTTGAGGATTTGAAAGAAAGGTGAAAATCACTGAAAATCTCTCGGAGGGCATACTATAGTAAGTTATGTCGTTTTTCACGATTTTGGAGGATTTGAAAAAATGTTGAAAATCACGGAAAAGTGAAAGGCTATAGTCCATGGTCTCGGACGGCATACTATTGTATGTCGTTTTTCACCATTTCGGAGGTAATTTATACTGGTGAAGGTCTGTTCAAGGTCATTTATACTGGTCACGGTAATTTACTAGTCTTATGTAGGTCATTTATACTGGTCAAGGTCATTTATACTGGTCAAGGTCATCTATTCTGGTCAAGGTAATTTATACTGGTGATAGCTGGGTCCCAATTCGTCCAAAAATCAACAAGATCGTGCACTTGGTGACAAGTTTTAGATTTTTGGTATGGTGTTATATGGTTATAAGGTTTTCAAAAACCATCGCAAGCGAGTTGGGTTTGCCTCCTAGTGGTCTGTTTGCAATGAATCAAATATTAAAGTATATGGTTAAAAAACAAAATAATTGATAAAAGAGATTTTCCAATGGATTCTATTAGTATTGGGTATGCTAAATAACATATTAAAATGTGGGTGAAAATAACTTCTGGAAAGGCATCATTTTCAAGATGGTGTCCACGGTGGCCTCAGTGAGCTTAAAATGCCTATAAACTGGGATTTAATACATACAAAAATCATAACAATTATGCACTTGGTGACAAGTTTTTGTTTTTTGGCATGGTGTTAGGTATGGGCATAAGGTTTTCAAAAACCATCGCAAGCGAGTTGGGCTCGCCCCCCTAGTGGTCCGTTTGCAATGAATCCAATGTTAAATAGGCCAGCATTAGATTCATTGCAAACAGACCACTATGGGGCGAGCCCAACTTGTTTGCAATGGTTTTTGAAAACATTATGCCCATACCTAACATCGTGCCAAATATCTAAAACCTGTCACCAAGTGCATAATTGTTATGATTTGTTATGTATTAAATCACAGTTTATAGGCATTTTAGGCTCACTGAGGCCACCGTGGACGCAATCTTGAAAATGATGCCTTTCCAGAAGTTGTATTTTCCTACATTTGTAATGTTGTTTAGCATAGCCAATACTAATAGAATCCATTGAATATTTTATTTTATCCATATTATTTTTCGGAGGGCATACTATAGTATGTAGTTTTTCACCATTTCGGAGGATTTGAAAGAAAGGTGAAAATCTAAAGGCTATAGTCCATGGTCTCGGAGGGCATACAATAGTGTGCCACTTTTTGCATGATTTGAGGATTTGAAAAAGGTGAAAAGCGAAAGGCTTTAGTCCATGGTCTCGGAGGGCTTACTATAGTATGTCGTGTTTCACCATTTCGAAGGTCATCTATTCTGGTCAAGGTCATTTATACTGGTGATAGCTGGGTCCAAAATCAACAAGGTCGTGCACTTGGTGACAAGTTTTTGTTTTTTGGTGTTATATGGTTATAAGGTTTTCAAAAACCATTGCAAGCGAGTTGGGCTTGCCTCCTTGTGGTCTGTTTGCAATTAATCAAATATTAAAGTATATGGTTTTTAACCATATATTGGCCCATTTAATATTAGCTTCATTGCAAACGGACCACTAGGGGGCGAGCCCAACTCGTTGGCGATGGTTTTTCAAATCCTTATGCCCATCCCTAACATCATGCCAAAATTCAAGAACTTGCAAGAAGTGCACGATTATAACGAATTGGGACCCAGCTATGAAGGTCATTTACTAGTCTTATGAAAGTCATCTATACTGGTCAAGGTCATTTATACTGGTGAAGGTCATTTACTAGTCTTATGAAGGTAATTCATACTGGTCAAGGTCATTTAAACTGGTGAAGGTAATTTACTAGTCTCATGAAGGTCATTTTTACTGGTCAAGGTCATTGAGGGGCGCGCTTTAGTGCGCGATTCTTCATCATTCTTGAGGATTTGAAAGAAAGGTGAAAATCTCTCGGAGGGCATACTATAGTACGGTATGTCGTTTTTCACGATTTCGGAGGACTTTGAAAAAAGTTGAAAATCACGGAAAAGTGAAAGGCTATAGTCCATGGTCTCGGACGGCATACTATAGTATGTTGTTTTTCACCATTTCGGAGGTCATTTATACTGGTCAAGGTCATTTATACTGGTCAAGGTCATTTACTAGTCTTACGAAGGTCATTTATACTGGTCAAGGTCATTTATACTGGTAAAGGTCATTTACTAGTCTTACGAAGGTCATTTATACTGGTCAAGGTCATTTACTAGTCTTTTGAAGGTCATTTATAATGGTCACGGTCATTTATACTGTTCAAGGTAATTTAAACTGGTGAAGGTAATTTACTAGTCTTATGAAGGTCATTTATACTGGTCAAGGTAATTTAACGGCTCGCTTTAGTGCGCGATTCTTCATCATTGTTGAGGATTTGAAAGAAAGGTGAAAATCACGGAAAAGCGAAAGGCTATAGTCCATGGTCTCGGAGGGCATACAATAGTGTGCCACTTTTTGCATGATTTTTGAGGATTAGAAAAAGGTGAAAAGCGAAAGGCTGTAGTCCATGGTCTCGGAGGGCTTACTATAGTATGTCGTGTTTCACCATTTCGAAGGACCTGTAAATTACAACAAAACAAACTAAGGCACTGGTGTGG
This sequence comes from Electrona antarctica, assembly GCF_951216825.1. Lineage (NCBI taxonomy): Eukaryota > Metazoa > Chordata > Actinopteri > Myctophiformes > Myctophidae > Electrona > Electrona antarctica. Next base: position 18,157,961 of record NC_136802.1, read on the forward strand.
TACGTACTCCTGGTTTTCCAGAACGGGGTTCAAGTCCCTGCAGTGCTCTGCTCAATTTGTTGTATTTACATGGTTTATTTAAATGTTCTGCTCATTGTCCATGGGCTCGGAGGGCCCATTTAATATTAGATTCATTGGACCACTAGGGGGCGAGCCCAACTCGTTTGCGATGGTTTTTGAAAACCTTATGCCCATCCCTAACACCATGCCAAAATTCAAGAACTTGTCATCAAGTGCACGATTATAACAAATTGGGACCCAGCAATGAAGGTCATTTACTAGTCTTATGAAGGTCATCTATACTGGTCAAGGTCATTTATACTGGTGAAGGTCATTTACTAGTCTTATGAAGGTAATTTGTGACCGGGTCTGGCAAATAGGGCCTCATCTCGACCAGAGTAATTTCAGTTTTTTACAGATTATTAAAGTACAGAATGTAAGCTTTCATATGATGTATCATTCAATAAAATTGGAAAATATTTGAAGGAGATATGACCATTTTAAAATGATTGTGCCGTTTTACCCAAAGCTGAGAAAATCCCCTTTGAATGTTCACAACATTTCAACACCTAGAGCTGGCTAGCCTACTTTGACTTATAAATGTATACATTTAATTTGACCAAATCAATAATCTGTTGGAATGAAAACTTTCTTCAACATTCAAGCTGTGTTAATATGAAAAAACGAAAATCACAAAAAAAAGAAATCAAGTTTATTTTAGATTTTCTGCCTTTTCATTATAGGCGAGATGAGGACCATTTTGCTAGACCTGGTCACATTTATACTGTTCAAGGTCATTTATACTGGTCAAGGTCATTTAAACTGGTGAAGGCAATTTACTAGTCTTATGAAGGTCATTTTTACTGGTCAAGGTCATTGAGGGGCGCGCTTTAGTGCGCGATTCTTCATTTCGGAGCATTTGAAAAAAAGGTGAAAATCGCGGAAAAGCGAAAGTCCATGGTCACGGACCGCATACTGGTCAAGGTCATTTATACTGGTCAAGGTCATTTATACTTGTCAAGGTAATTTATACTGGTCAAGGTAATTTACTAGTCATTTATACAAGGTCATTTATACTGCTCAAGGTCATTGATATTGGTCAAGGTCATTGAGTGACACGCTATAGTGCGCGATTCTTCATCATTGTTGAGGATTTGAAAAAAGGTGAAAATCAAGGAAAAGCGAAAGGCTATCCATGGTGTCAGAGGGCATACTATATATAGTATGTCGTTTTTTACGATTTCGGAGGATTTGAAAAAAAGGTGAAAATTTATACTGGTGAAGGTCATTTAATAGTTTTATGAAGGTCATTTATACTGGTCAAGGACATTTATACTGGTCAAGGTCGGTCAAGGTCATCTATACTGGTCAAGGTAATTTATACTGGTCAAGGTCATTTACGAGTCTTATGAAGGTTATTTATACTAGTCAAGGTCATTTATACTCTCAAGGTCATTGATATTGGTCAAGGTCATTGAGTGACGCGCTATAGTGCACGATTCTTCATCATTGTTGAGGATTTGAAAAAAAGGTGAAAAATCCCGGAATACGAAAGGCTATAGTCCAAGGTCTCGGAGGGCTTTAAATAAATACTTTCTGAAGTCTATGAGGAAAATGAACAGGGATTTATTTTCCGGGTCTCTCGAGGGGGGGACTGCGACGCTCTATAGTATGCCGTGGTGCAACCCAACGGAGTTGCACCACTTACTTCACACGGGTGTGATTTTCATGATTTTGGAGGATAAAAAAAAAAAAAAAAAGAAGGGCATACTATAGTCCATGGTTTCGGACTGCATGACGTTTTTCATGATTTTGCAGGATTTGAGAACAAGATGAAAATAATGGACCTGTAAATTACAACAAAACAAAGGCACTGGTGTGGTACTCCTGGTTTTCCAGAACGGGGTTCAAGTCCCTGCAGTGCTCTGCTCAATGTGTTGTATTTACATGGTTTATTTTAATGTTCTGCTCATTGTGTTGCCTTTTCATAGATGATAGATGATAACCCCCAGGTCACGCTTTCGTCTTTTTTTTCAAATCCTCAAAAATGATGAAAAACGGCATGTTTGCCTGAAAAGGAATCTTTGAAATGTTTCATAGTTTTAGAAATATAGTGCTTTTAAATTTGAGAAATTCAGAATGGCAGATTTTGGCAAGTAAAGATTTGAGTGGGGTTTGAACCCACAATCTCCAGATCATGCAGCCAGTGTGCTAAGTCACTGATCTACTTGCTATACCTGCCACAATGCCGTCCGAGACCATGGTCAAAAATGATGAAAAACGAGGATTTGAAAAAAAGACTAAAGTCACTCCGAGACCATTGGCTATAGTCCATTGTCTCGAGTGATTTTCGTCTTTTTTTCAAATCCTCAAAAATTATGAAAAACGGCATGCTAGTATGCGTCTGAGATGGGCTATAATAGTATGTCGCTTTCTTCTCGATTTTCATCTTTCTCTCAAAACCTAAAAAATCGAGAAAAACGACATGCTAGTATGCCGTCCGAAAAAAATTATATCTTTGCCATGCTACTAGTCCTACATACTTACACCATGTTTGCCTGAAAAGGAATCTTTGAAATGTTTCATCGTTTTAGAAATATACTGCTTTTAAATTTGAGAAATTCAGAATGGGGGTCAATGGCAGATTTTGGCAAGTAAAGATTTGAGTGGGGTTTGAACCCACAATCTCCAGATCATGCAGCCAGTGTGCAAAGTCACTGATCTACTTGCTACCTGCCACAACATTGATACAAAAATAAAATAACAGGAGATTTGTCCATTGTTTCTTTTGCTGTTGTTTATCTCTAGACGTTCGAATGTTTATGAACCACAATGGAAACAAGTCTCTGGCTCTTCTGTCATTATCTATTCAGCCTTTTAAGAACATCATGCACAGTGGCTCACTGGGTACAGAGCCTGCCTGGGAATCAGGAGGCTGCAGGTTCAAGTCCTGGCTTGTCCCAAAATCATGAAAATATGACAAAATATATTATGCCGTCCCAAATCATGGACTATAGTATGTCATTTTTTCATGATTTTCATCTTTTTTTCAAATAGTCCAAAATCACGAAAAACGACATACTATAGTATGCCCTCCGACACCATGGACTATAGCCTTTCGCTTTTGCGTGATTTTCACCTTTTTTTTAAATCCTCCGAAATCGTGAAAAACGACATACTATAGTATGCCCTCCGACACCATGGACTATAGCCTTTCGCTTTTGCGTGATTTTCACCTTTTTTTTTTTAAATCCTCCGAAATACGAAAATCACTCGAGACAATGGACTATAGCCTTTCGCTTTTGCGTGATTTTCACCTTTTTTTTAAAAAATCCTCCGAAATCGGGAAAAACGACATGCTATAGTATAGTACATTAGCATATTAGCATTAGCATGTTAGCATTAGCATGTTAGCATGTTAGCATTAGCATATTAGCATTAGCATGTTAGCATTAGCATGTTAGCATTAGCCATGGTCTCATTTTTGACCATGGGCTATAGCCCATCTCAGACGGCTTAATATAGCATGCCGTTTTTCATCATTTTTGAGGATTTGAAAAAAAGACGAAAATCACTCGAGAAAATGGACTATAGCCCATGGTCTCGGAGGGATTTTCGTCTTTTTTTTAAATCCTCGTGTTTCATCATTTTTGACCATGGGCTATAGCCCATCTCAGACGGCATACTATAGCATGCTGTTCTTAAAAGGCCAAATAGATAATGACAGAAGAGCCAGAGACTTGTTTCCATTGTGGTTCATAAACATTCGAACGTCTAGAGATAAACAACAGCAAAATAAACAATAGACAAATCTCCTGTTATTTTATTTTTGTATCAATGTTGTACTCAAAGGGAACAGCAGACTGTGTTGTGGCAGGTAGCAAGTAGATCAGTGACTTAGCACACTGGCTGCATGATCTGGAGATTGTGGGTTCAAACCCCACTCAAATCTTTACTTGCCAAAATCTGCCATTGACCCCCATTCTGAATTCCTCAAATTTAAAAGCACTATATTTCTAAAACGATGAAACATTTCAAAGATTCCTTTTCAGGCAAACATGTCCACCGTAAGATGAACCTAAATAGGTTTGAATGGGGTTTCTAGGTGTAAGTATGTAGGACCACTAGCATGCCAAAGTTTGTGCTATTGCCATTGGGAATGCATTGGGCGTTTAACTTAAATAACTCAGAAACTACAAAACATTTCAAAGTAAAAAGTTCCAGCATGTGTCTCCACAGAAAGCTGAATTATAAAAAGTGTGAATGGAGTTTCTAGGTGAATGATTTTTTGACGTGCCACTATCTGCCATTATACATTTCTCAAATTGAAAGCACTATATTTCTAAAACTATGAAACATTTCAAAGATTCCTTTTCAGGCAAACATGTCCACTGTAAGATGAACCTAAATAGGTTTGAATGGGGATTCTAGGTGTAAGTATGTAGGACTAGTAGCATGCCAAAGTTATAATTTTTTTCGGACGGCATACTATAGCATGTCGTTTTTCGTGATTTTGGACTATTTGAAAAATTAAATGAAAATCATGAAAAAACGACATACTATAGTCCATGGTTTGGGACACTATGTGAGAGCCAGGACTTGAACCTGCAGCCTCCTGATACCCAGGCAGGCTCTGTACCCAGTGAGCCACTGTGCATGATGTTCTTAAAAGGCTGAATAGATAATGACAGAAGAGCCAGAGACTTGTTTCCATTGTGGTTCATAAACATTCGAACGTCTAGAGATAAACAACAGCAAAAGAAACAATAGACAAATCTCCTGTTATTTTATTTTTTGTATTTTATTTTTGTATCAATGTTGTACTCAAAGGGAACAGCAGACTGTGTTGTGGCAGGTAGCAAGTAGATCAGTGACTTAGCACACTGGCTGCATGATCTGGAGATTGTGGGTTCAAACCCCACTCAAATCTTTACTTGCCAAAATCTGCCATTGACCCCCATTCTGAAAAACTATTTCGCCTTTTTTTTCAAATCCTCAAAAATTATGAAAAACGGCATGCTATATATAGTATGCCATCTGAGATGGGCTACAGCCCATGGTCAAAAATGATGAAAAACGAGCATTTGAAAAAAAGACGAAAGTCACTCCAAGACCATGGGCTATAGTCCATTGTCTCGAGTGATTTTCGTCTTTTTTTTAAATCCTCAAAAATGATGAAAAACGGCGTGCTATAGTATGCCGTCTGAGATGGGCTATAGCCCATGGTCAAAAATGATGAAAAACGAGGAATTAAAAAAAGAAGAAAATCACTCCGAGACCATGGGCTATAGTCCATTGTCTCGAGTGATTTTCGTCATTTTTTCAAATCCTCAAAAATGATGAAAAACGGCATGCTATAGTATGCCGTCTGAGATGTGCTATAGCCCATGGTCAAAAATGATGAAAGACTAGGATTTGAAAAAGAGACGAAAATCACTCCGAGACCATGGGCTATAGTCCATTGTCTCGAGTGATTTTCGTCTTTTTTTCAAATCCTCAAAAATGATGAAAAACAACGTTTTATAGTATGCCGTCTGAGATGGGCTACAGCCCATGGTCAAAAATGATGAAAAACTATTTCGCCTTTTTTTTCAAATCCTCAAAAATGATGAAAAACGGCATGCTATATATAGTATGCCGTCTGAGATGGGCTACAGCCCATGGTCAAAAATGATGAAAAACGAGCATTTGAAAAAAATACGAAAATCACTCCAAGACCATGGGCTATAGTCCATTGTCTCGAGTGATTTTCGTCATTTTTTCAAATCCTCAAAAATTATGAAAAACGGCATGCTATAGTATGCCGTCTGAGATGGGCTATAGCCCATGGTCAAAAATGATGAAAAACTAGGATTTGAAAAAAAGACGAAAATCACTCCGAGACCATGGGCTATAGTCCATTGTCTCGAGTGATTTTCGTCATTTTTTCAAATCCTCAAAAATGATGAAAAACGGCATGCTATAGTATGCCGTCTGAGATGTGCTATAGCCCATGGTCAAAAATGATGAAAGACTAGGATTTGAAAAAGAGACGAAAATCACTCCGAGACCATGGGCTATAGTCCATTGTCTCGAGTGATTTTCGTCTTTTTTTCAAATCCTCAAAAATGATGAAAAACAACGTTTTATAGTATGCCGTCTGAGATGGGCTACAGCCCATGGTCAAAAATGATGAAAAACGAGCATTTGAAAAAAAGACGAAAATCACTCCAAGACCATGGGCTATAGTCCATTGTCTCGAGTGATTTTCGCCTTTTTTTTCAAATCCTCAAAAATTATGAAAAACGGCATGCTATAGTATGCCGTCTGAGATGGGCTACAGCCCATGGTCAAAAATGATGAAAAACTATTTCGCCTTTTTTTTCAAATCCTCAAAAATTATGAAAAACGGCATGCTATATATAGTATGCCATCTGAGATGGGCTACAGCCCATGGTCAAAAATGATGAAAAACGAGCATTTGAAAAAAAGACGAAAGTCACTCCAAGACCATGGGCTATAGTCCATTGTCTCGAGTGATTTTCGCCTTTTTTTTCAAATCCTCAAAAATTATGAAAAACGGCATGCTATAGTATGCCGTCTGAGATGGGCTATAGCCCATGGTCAAAAATGATGAAAAACTAGGATTTGAAAAAGAGATGTAAATCACTCCGAGACCATGGGCTATATAGTCCATTGTCTCGAGTGATTTTCGTCTTTTTTTCAAATCCTCAAAAATGTAGAAAAACGACGTGCTATAGTATGCCGTCTGAGATGGGCTACAGCCCATGGTCAAAAATGATGAAAAACTATTTCGCCTTTTTTTTCAAATCCTCAAAAAATATGAAAAACGGCATGCTATATATAGTATGCCATCTGAGATGGGCTACAGCCCATGGTCAAAAATGATGAAAAACGAGCATTTGAAAAAAAGACGAAAGTCACTCCAAGACCATGGGCTATAGTCCATTGTCTCGAGTGATTTTCGCCTTTTTTTTCAAATCCTCAAAAATTATGAAAAACGGCATGCTATAGTATGCCGTCTGAGATGGGCTACAGCCCATGGTCAAAAATGATGAAAAACGAGCATTTGAAAAAAAGACGAAAGTCACTCCAAGACCATGGGCTATAGTCCATTGTCTCGAGTGATTTTCGTCTTTTTTTTAAATCCTCAAAAATGATGAAAAACGGTGTGCTATAGTATGCCGTCTGAGATGGGCTATAGCCCATGGTCAAAAATGATGAAAAACGAGGAATTAAAAAAAGACGAAAATCACTCCGAGACCATGGGCTATAGTCCATTGTCTCGAGTGATTTTCGTCATTTTTTCAAATCCTCAAAAATGATGAAAAACGGCATGCTATAGTATGCCGTCTGAGATGGGCTATAGCCCATGGTCAAAAATGATGAAAAACTAGGATTTGAAAAAAAGACGAAAATCACTCCGAGACCATGGGCTATAGTCCATTGTCTCGAGTGATTTTCGTCATTTTTTCAAATCCTCAAAATTGATGAAAAACGGCATGCTATAGTATGCCGTCTGAGATGTGCTATAGCCCATGGTCAAAAATGATGAAAGACTAGGATTTGAAAAAGAGACGAAAATCACTCCGAGACCATTGGCTATAGTCCATTGTCTCGAGTGATTTTCGTCTTTTTTTCAAATCCTCAAAAATGATGAAAAACAACGTTTTATAGTATGCCGTCTGAGATGGGCTACAGCCCATGGTCAAAAATGATGAAAAACGAGCATTTGAAAAAAAGACGAAAATCACTCCAAGACCATGGGCTATAGTCCATTGTCTCGAGTGATTTTCGACTTTTTTTTAAATCCTCAAAAATGATGAAAAACGACGTGCTATAGTATGCCGTCTGAGATGGGCTACAGCCCATGGTCAAACATGATGAAAAACTATTTCGCCTTTTTTTCAAATCCTCAAAAAATATGAAAAAACGGCATGCTATATATAGTATGCCATCTGAGATGGGCTACAGCCCATGGTCAAAAATGATGAAAAACGAGCATTTGAAAAAAAGACGAAAGTCACTCCAAGACCATGGGCTATAGTCCATTGTCTCGAGTGATTTTCGCCTTTTTTTTCAAATCCTCAAAAATTATGAAAAACGGCATGCTATAGTATGCCGTCTGAGATGGGCTATAGCCCATGGTCAAAAATGATGAAAAACTAGGATTTGAAAAAGAGATGTAAATCACTCCGAGACCATGGGCTATATAGTCCATTGTCTCGAGTGATTTTCGTCTTTTTTTCAAATCCTCAAAAATGTAGAAAAACGACGTGCTATAGTATGCCGTCTGAGATGGGCTACAGCCCATGGTCAAAAATGATGAAAAACTATTTCGCCTTTTTTTTCAAATCCTCAAAAAATATGAAAAACGGCATGCTATATATAGTATGCCATCTGAGATGGGCTACAGCCCATGGTCAAAAATGATGAAAAACGAGCATTTGAAAAAAAGACGAAAGTCACTCCAAGACCATGGGCTATAGTCCATTGTCTCGAGTGATTTTAGTCATTTTTTCAAATCCTCAAAAATGATGAAAAACGGCATGCTATAGTATGCCGTCTGAGATGGGCTATAGCCCATGGTCAAAAATGATGAAAAACTAGGATTTGAAAAAAAGACGAAAATCACTCCGAGACCATGGGCTATAGTCCATTGTCTCGAGTGATTTTCGTCATTTTTTCAAATCCTCAAAAATGATGAAAAACGGCATGCTATAGTATGCCGTCTGAGATGTGCTATAGCCCATGGTCAAAAATGATGAAAGACTAGGATTTGAAAAAGAGACGAAAATCACTCCGAGACCATGGGCTATAGTCCATTGTCTCGAGTGATTTTCGTCTTTTTTTCAAATCCTCAAAAATGATGAAAAACAACGTTTTATAGTATGCCGTCTGAGATGGGCTACAGCCCATGGTCAAAAATGATGAAAAACGAGCATTTGAAAAAAAGACGAAAATCACTCCAAGACCATGGGCTATAGTCCATTGTCTCGAGTGATTTTCGCCTTTTTTTTCAAATCCTCAAAAATTATGAAAAACGGCATGCTATAGTATGCCGTCTGAGATGGGCTATAGCCCATGGTCAAAAATGATGAAAAACTAGGATTTGAAAAAGAGATGTAAATCACTCCGAGACCATGGGCTATATAGTCCATTGTCTCGAGTGATTTTCGTCTTTTTTTCAAATCCTCAAAAATGTAGAAAAACGACGTGCTATAGTATGCCGTCTGAGATGGGCTACAGCCCATGGTCAAAAATGATGAAAAACTAGGATTTGAAAAAGAGATGTAAATCACTCCGAGACCATGGGCTATATAGTCCATTGTCTCGAGTGATTTTCGTCTTTTTTTCAAATCCTCAAAAATGTAGAAAAACGACGTGCTATAGTATGCCGTCTGAGATGGGCTACAGCCCATGGTCAAAAATGATGAAAAACTATTTCGCCTTTTTTTTCAAATCCTCAAAAAATATGAAAAACGGCATGCTATATATAGTATGCCATCTGAGATGGGCTACAGCCCATGGTCAAAAATGATGAAAAACGAGCATTTGAAAAAAAGACGAAAGTCACTCCAAGACCATGGGCTATAGTCCATTGTCTCGAGTGATTTTCGTCTTTTTTTTAAATCCTCAAAAATGATGAAAAACGGCGTGCTATAGTATGCCGTCTGAGATGGGCTATAGACCATGGTCAAAAATGATGAAAAACGAGGAATTAAAAAAAGACGAAAATCACTCCGAGACCATGGGCTATATAGTCCATTGTCTCGAGTGATTTTAGTCATTTTTTCAAATCCTCAAAAATGATGAAAAACGGCATGCTATAGTATGCCGTCTGAGATGGGCTATAGCCCATGGTCAAAAATGATGAAAAACTAGGATTTGAAAAAAAGACGAAAATCACTCCGAGACCATGGGCTATAGTCCATTGTCTCGAGTGATTTTCGTCATTTTTTCAAATCCTCAAAAATGATGAAAAACGGCATGCTATAGTATGCCGTCTGAGATGTGCTATAGCCCATGGTCAAAAATGATGAAAGACTAGGATTTGAAAAAGAGACGAAAATCACTCCGAGACCATGGGCTATAGTCCATTGTCTCGAGTGATTTTCGTCTTTTTTTCAAATCCTCAAAAATGATGAAAAACAACGTTTTATAGTATGCCGTCTGAGATGGGCTACAGCCCATGGTCAAAAATGATGAAAAACGAGCATTTGAAAAAAAGACGAAAATCACTCCAAGACCATGGGCTATAGTCCATTGTCTCGAGTGATTTTCGCCTTTTTTTTCAAATCCTCAAAAATTATGAAAAACGGCATGCTATAGTATGCCGTCTGAGATGGGCTATAGCCCATGGTCAAAAATGATGAAAAACTAGGATTTGAAAAAGAGATGTAAATCACTCCGAGACCATGGGCTATATAGTCCATTGTCTCGAGTGATTTTCGTCTTTTTTTCAAATCCTCAAAAATGTAGAAAAACGACGTGCTATAGTATGCCGTCTGAGATGGGCTACAGCCCATGGTCAAAAATGATGAAAAACAATTTCGCCTTTTTTTTTCAAATCCTCAAAAATTATGAAAAACGGCATGCTATATATAGTATGCCATCTGAGATGGGCTACAGCCCATGGTCAAAAATGATGAAAAACGAGCATTTGAAAAAAAGACGAAAGTCACTCCAAGACCATGGGCTATAGTCCATTGTCTCGAGTGATTTTCGTCTTTTTTTGAAATCCTCAAAAATGATGAAAAACGGTGTGCTATAGTATGCCGTCTGAGATGGGCTATAGCCCATGGTCAAAAATGATGAAAAACGAGGAATTAAAAAAAGACGAAAATCACTCCGAGACCATGGGCTATAGTCCATTGTCTCGAGTGATTTTCGTCATTTTTTCAAATCCTCAAAAATGATGAAAAACGGCATGCTATAGTATGCCGTCTGAGATGGGCTATAGCCCATGGTCAAAAATGATGAAAAACTAGGATTTGAAAAAAAGACGAAAATCACTCCGAGTCCATTGTCTCGAGTGATTTTCGTCATTTTTTCAAATCCTCAAAATTGATGAAAAACGGCATGCTATAGTATGCCGTCTGAGATGGGCTATAGCCCATGGTCAAAAATGATGAAAAACTAGGATTTGAAAAAAAGACGAAAATCACTCCGAGACCATGGGCTATACTCCATTGTCTCGAGTGATTTTCGCCTTTTTTTTGTCAAATCCTCAAAAATTATGAAAAACGGCATGCTATAGTATGCCGTCTGAGATGGGCTATAGCCCATGGTCAAAAATGATGAAAAACTAGGATTTGAAAAAGAGATGTAAATCACTCCGAGACCATGGGCTATATAGTCCATTGTCTCGAGTGATTTTCGTCTTTTTTTCAAATCCTCAAAAATGTAGAAAAACGACGTGCTATAGTATGCCGTCTGAGATGGGCTACAGCCCATGGTCAAAAATGATGAAAAACTATTTCGCCTTTTTTTTCAAATCCTCAAAAAATATGAAAAACGGCATGCTATATATAGTATGCCATCTGAGATGGGCTACAGCCCATGGTCAAAAATGATGAAAAACGAGCATTTGAAAAAAAGACGAAAGTCACTCCAAGACCATGGGCTATAGTCCATTGTCTCGAGTGATTTTCGTCTTTTTTTTAAATCCTCAAAAATGATGAAAAACGGCGTGCTATAGTATGCCGTCTGAGATGGGCTATATAGACCATGGTCAAAAATGATGAAAAACGAGGAATTAAAAAAAGACGAAAATCACTCCGAGACCATGGGCTATAGTCCATTGTCTCGAGTGATTTTCGTCATTTTTTCAAATCCTCAAAAATGATGAAAAACGGCATGCTATAGTATGCCGTCTGAGATGGGCTATAGCCCATGGTCAAAAATGATGAAAAACTAGGATTTGAAAAAAAGACGAAAATCACTCCGAGACCATGGGCTATAGTCCATTGTCTCGAGTGATTTTCGTCATTTTTTCAAATCCTCAAAAATGATGAAAAACGGCATGCTATAGTATGCCGTCTGAGATGTGCTATAGCCCATGGTCAAAAATGATGAAAAACTAGGATTTGAAAAAAAGACGAAAATCACTCCGAGACCATGGGCTATAGTCCATTGTCTCGAGTGATTTTCGTCATTTTTTCAAATCCTCAAAATTGATGAAAAACGGCATGCTATAGTATGCCGTCTGAGATGTGCTATAGCCCATGGTCAAAAATGATGAAAGACTAGGATTTGAAAAAGAGACGAAAATCACTCCGAGACCATGGGCTATAGTCCATTGTCTCGAGTGATTTTCGTCTTTTTTTCAAATCCTCAAAAATGATGAAAAACAACGTTTTATAGTATGCCGTCTGAGATGGGCTACAGCCCATGGTCAAAAATGATGAAAAACTATTTCGCCTTTTTTTTCAAATCCTCAAAAATGATGAAAAACGGCATGCTATATATAGTATGCCGTCTGAGATGGGCTACAGCCCATGGTCAAAAATGATGAAAAACGAGCATTTGAAAAAAAGACGAAAATCACTCCAAGACCATGGGCTATAGTCCATTGTCTTGAGTGATTTTCGCCTTTTTTTTCAAATCCTCAAAAATTATGAAAAACGTTGTGCTATAGTATGCCGTCTGAGATGGGCTATAGCCAATGGTCAAAAATGATGAAAAACGAGGATTTGAAAAAAAGACGAAAATAGCTCCGAGACCATGGGCTATATAGTCCATTGTCTCGAGTGATTTTCGCCTTTTTTTTCAAATCCTCAAAAATTATGAAAAACGGCGTGCTATAGTATGCCGTCTGAGATGGGCTATAGCCGGCCTCCTCCTGTGCCTCCCAGCAGCCGCCAGTCTCCTCCTCCTACACCTCGCCCCAGCAGCCGGCCTCCTCCCAGACAACAGCCCATCAGCCTCCAGTCCAGCGCTACCCGGCAATTTACAGTAGAACAAAACAAACAAAAAAGCAGTGTGAATTGTTTGGAACCAGTGGCTCAGTGTTAGAAAGCTGGCCACATGATCGGGAGATGGTAAGTTCAAACCCCACTCAAGTCTTTACTTTCAAGACAGATTTGAGAAGAAGAAAACCAACAGCATGCTTGAATGCTCTCCTGTCTGGCGTACCCAAAAAAACTAGTTTTTTTTTGGCACTACTGATTCATCACTTCCATCTTGTCCATCACCTAACCCTAACCCTAACCCTAACCCTAACCCTAACCCTAACCCCAACCCTAGTTGTCTGGTACCAGATTGGTTACCAGATGGTACCAGAAGGAAACAAACAAAAAAGCAATGTGGATTGTCTGGAGCCAGTGGCTCAGTGTGTTAGGACGCTGCCACATGATCGGGAGATGGTGAGTTCAAACCCCACTCTAAGTCTTTACTTTCAAGACCGATTTCAGAAGAATAAAACCAACAAAAAAGCAGTGTGAATTGTCTGGACCCAATGGCTCAGTGTGTTAGGATGCTGCCACATGATCGGGAGATGGTGAGTGCAAACCCTACTCAAGTCTTTACTTTCAAGACCGATTTCAGAAGAATAAAACCAACAAAAAAGCAGTGTGAATTGTCTGGACCCAGTGGGACAGTGTGTTAGGACGCTGCCACATGATCGGGAGATGGTGAGTTCAAACCCCACTGAAGTCTTTACTTTCAAGACCGATTTCAGAAGAATAAAACCAACAAAAAAGCGGTGTGAATTGTTTGGAACCAGTGGCTCAGTGTTAGAAAGCTGGCCACATGATCGGGAGATGGTAAGTTCAAACCCCACTCAAGTCTTTACTTTCAAGACAGATTTGAGAAGAAGAAAACCAACAGCATGCTTGATTATTGTAATGCTCTCCTGTCTGGCGTACCCAAAAAAACTAGTTTTTTTTTGGCACTACTGATTGTTACCCGTTTTCTTTCTTGTCAGTTAAAATCATCATTCATCATCACTTCCATCTTGTCCATCACCTAACCCTAACCCTAACCCTAACCCTAACCCTAACCCCAACCCTAGTTGTCTGGTACCAGATTGGTTACCAGATGGTACCAGAAGAAAACCAACAAAAAAGCAATGTGGATTGTCTGGAACCAGTGGCTCAGTGTGTTAGGACGCTGCCACATGATCGGGAGATGGTGAGTTCAAACCCCACTCAAGTCTTTACTTTCAAGACCGATTTCAGGAGAAGAAAACAAACAAAAAAGCAGTGTGAATTGTCTGGACCCAGTGGGACAGCCACATGATCGGGAGATGGTGAGTTCAAACCCCACTCAAGTCTTTACTTTCAAGACCGATTTCAGAAGAATAAAACCAACAAAAAAGCGGTGTGAATTGTTTGGAACCAGTGGCTCAGTGTTAGAAAGCTGGCCACATGATCGGGAGATGGTAAGTTCAAACCCTACTCAAGTCTTTACTTTCAAGACAGATTTGAGAAGAAGAAAACCAACAGCATGCTTGATTATTGTAATGCTCTCCTGTCTGGCGTACCCAAAAAAACTAGTTATTTTTGGCACTACTGATTGTTACCCGTTTTCTTTCTTGTCAGTTAAAATCATCATTCATCATCACTTCCATCTTGTCCATCACCTACCCCTAACCCTAACCCTAACCCTAACCCTAACCCTAACCCCAACCCTAGTTGTCTGGTACCAGATTGGTTACCAGATGGTACCAGAAGAAAACAAACAAAAAAGCAATGTGGATTGTCTGGAACCAGTGGCTCAGTGTGTTAGGACGCTGCCACATGATCGGGAGATGGTGAGTTCAAACCCCACTCAAGTCTTTACTTTCAAGACCGATTTCAGGAGAAGAAAACAAACAAAAAAGCAGTGTGAATTGTCTGGACCCAGTGGTACAGCCACATGATCGGGAGATGGTGAGTTCAAACCCTACTCAAGTCTTTACTTTCAAGACCGATTTCAGAAGAATAAAACCAACAAAAAAGCAGTGTGAATTGTCTGGACCCAATGGCTCAGTGTGTTAGGATGCTGCCACATGATCGGGAGATGGTGAGTGCAAACCCTACTCAAGTCTTTACTTTCAAGACCGATTTCAGAAGAATAAAACCAACAAAAAAGCAGTGTGAATTGTCTGGACCCAGTGGGACAGTGTGTTAGGACGCTGCCACATGATCGGGAGATGGTGAGTTCAAACCCCACTCAAGTCTTTACTTTCAAGACCGATTTCAGAAGAATAAAACCAACAAAAAAGCAGTGTGAATTGTCTGGTCCCAATGGGACAGTGTCTTAGGACGCTGGCACATGATCGGGAGATGGTGTGTTCAAACCCCACTCAAGTCTTTACTTTCAAGACCGATTTCAGAAGAAGAAAACCAACAAAAAAGCAGAGTGAATTGTCTGGACCCAGTGGGACAGTGTGTTAGGACGCTGCCACATGATCGGGAGATGGTGAGTTCAAACCCCACTCAAGTCTTTACTTTCAAGACCGATTTCAGAAGAATAAAACCAACAAAAAAGCAGTGTGAATTGTCTGGACCCAATGGCTCAGTGTGTTAGGACGCTGCCACATGATCGGGAGATTGTGAGTTCAAACCCCACTCAAGTCTTTACTTTCAAGACCGATTTCAGAAGAATAAAACCAACAAAAAAGCAGTGTGAATTGTCTGGACCCAATGGCTCAGTGTGTTAGGACGCTGCGACATGATCGGGAGATGGTGAGTTCAAACCCCACTCAAGTCTTTACTTTCAAGACCGATTTCAGAAGAAGAAAACCAACAAAAAAGCAGAGTGAATTGTCTGGACCCAGTGGGACAGTGTGTTAGGACGCTGCCACATGATCGGGAGATGGTGAGTTCAAACCCCACGGAAGTCTTTACTTTCAAGACCGATTTCAGAAGAATAAAACCAACAAAAAAGCAGAGTGAATTGTCTGGACCCAGTGGGACAGTGTGTTAGGACGCTGCCACATGATCGGGAGATGGTGAGTTCAAACCCCACTCAAGTCTTTACTTTCAAGACCGATTTCAGAAGAATAAAACCAACAAAAAAGCAGTGTGTATTGTCTGGACCCAATGGCTCAGTGTGTTAGGACGCTGCCACATGATCGGGAGATTGTGAGTTCAAACCCCACTCAAGTCTTTACTTTCAAGACCGATTTCAGAAGAATAAAACCAACAAAAAAGCAGTGTGAATTGTCTGGACCCAATGGCTCAGTGTGTTAGGACGCTGCGACATGATCGGGAGATGGTGAGTTCAAACCCCACTCAAGTCTTTACTTTCAAGACCGATTTCAGAAGAATAAAACCAACAAAAAAGCAGTGTGAATTGTCTGGTCCCAATGGGACAGTGTCTTAGGACGCTGGCACATGATCGGGAGATGGTGAGTTCAAACCCCACTCAAGTCTTTACTTTCAAGACCGATTTCAGAAGAAGAAAACCAACAAAAAAGCAGAGTGAATTGTCTGGACCCAGTGGGACAGTGTGTTAGGACGCTGCCACATGATCGGGAGATGGTGAGTTCAAACCCCACTCAAGTCTTTACTTTCAAGACCGATTTCAGAAGAATAAAACCAACAAAAAAGCAGTGTGAATTGTCTGGACCCAATGGCTCAGTGTGTTAGGACGCTGCCACATGATCGGGAGATGGTGAGTTCAAACCCCACTCAAGTCTTTACTTTCAAGACCGATTTCAGAAGAATAAAACCAACAAAAAAGCAGTGTGAATTGTCTGGACCCAATGGCTCAGTGTGTTAGGACGCTGCGACATGATCGGGAGATGGTGAGTTCAAACCCCACTCAAGTCTTTACTTTCAAGACCGATTTCAGAAGAAGAAAACCAACAAAAAAGCAGAGTGAATTGTCTGGACTCAGTTGCTCAGTGTGTTAGGACGCTGCCACATGATCGGGAGATGGTGAGTTCAAACCCCACTCGAGTTCAAACCCCACTCAAGTTCAAACCAAAAAATAAAGGTCCAGGGTGCAATCCCACCCCAGTCTTTACTGTGACACTTTGCTTTCCACACTGACATCAAGTAGCACAGAAAAGCTGTGTTGCAGTAACCAGCAGTTAGCTCAGTGTGATGAGAGGCTGTCCTTGGGAGCCACAGGTCCAGGGTTCAAATCCCACATTAGTCATAACTCTGACACTTTGCTTTGCACACTGATTTCCAGAAGGACAACTTTAAAGCAGCCCAGAAATTCACCATGATTGTGTGCCGGTAAGTGGCCCAACGGATAAGTCAGATGATATCCGTAGTATACCTAGTAGAAGTGTGCCGGTTCAAACCCGACATACTCCTAGTAGGCGGTGATGGCTCAAATCACTGACACCTGGAGTAGGTGTGGCCCAGTGCATAAATCAGATGATATCTGTAGATTACCTAGTAGAAGTATGCCGGCCGACATACTCCTAGTAGGATGGTGCTAGTTCAAATCACCAACACCTACAGTAGGTAGGAGTGTGTGCAGTTAAGTGGCCTGGTGGATAAATCAGATAATATCCATAGAATACCTAGTAGAAGTCTGCCAGTTCAAACCTAACATAGGATGGTGCTGGTTCAAATCACCATCACCTAGAGTAGATAGGACTGTGTGCCGTTAATTGGCCCGGTTGATAAATCAGATAATATCCGTAGAATACCTAGTGAGATGGTGCTGGTTCAAATCACCATCACCTAGAGTAGGTAGGACCGTGTGCCGTTAATTGGCCCGGTGGATAAATCAGATAATATCCATAGAATACCTAGTGGGATGGTGCTGGTTCAAATCACCATCACCTAAAGTAGGTAGGGGGTCAGGTAAGAGTATGTAGGGGCAGAGTAGGTTGAGGTGTAGATAGGGGGAGAGTAGGCGAGGGTTGGTCAGTTAGTGGAAGGAGTAGGTGAGGGGGGTCAGGTAGGGGGTGATTAGGCGAGGGGGGGGGGGGCAGGCGAGGTGGAGAGTAGGCGAGGGGGGGGCCAGGCAGGGGGAGAGTAGGTGAGGGGGGGGCCAGGCAGGGGGAGAGTAGGTGAGGGGGGGGCCAGGCAGGGGGAGAGTAGGAGAGGAGGGAGGCCAGGCAGGGGGAGAGTAGGTGAGGCGGGGGCCAGGCAGGGGGAGAGTAGGAGAGGAGGGAGGCCAGGCAGGGGGAGAGTAGGCGAGGGGGGGGCCAGGCAGGGGGAGAGTAGGCGAGGGGGGGGCCAGGCAGGGGGAGAGTAGGAGAGGAGGGAGGCCAGGCAGGGGGAGAGTAGGCGAGGGGGGAGGCCAGGCAGGGGCAGGGGTAGAGTAGGAGAGGGAGGAGGCCAGGCAGGGGGAGAGTAGGAGAGGGGGTAGGCCAGGCAGGGGGAGAGTAGGAGAGGGGCGAGGCCAGGTAGGGGGAGAGTAGGTGAGGTGGAGGCCAGGCAGGGGGAGAGTAGGAGAGGGGTGAGGCCAGGCAGGGCGGGGGGGTCTTCCTGATTTTTTTTTATACATTTATTTATAATTTTTTTTTTCTTTTTTCTAAATTAAATTTTAGAAAATTATTTAAAAAAAATAGGCAGAACACCACTGCCTAATCTCTCCCTGCCCACCCCCTCTCCTACTCTCCCCCTGCCTGGCCTCCACCTCGCCTACTCTCCCCCTGCCTGGCCTCCCCCTTCTCCTACTCTCCCCTTGCCTGGCCTCCCCCTCGCCTACTCTCCCCCTACCTGGCCTCCCCCCTCTCCTACTCTCCCCCTGCCTGGCCTCCCCCTCGCCTACTCTCCCCCTACCTGGCCTCCCTCCTCTCCTATTCTCCCCCTGCCTGGCCCCCCTCGCCTACTCTGCCTGTGCCTGGCCCCCCCTCGCCTACTCTCCCCCTATCTGACCCCCCTCGCCTGCTCTCCCCCTGCCTGGCCCTCCCCCTCACCTACTCTCCACCTCGCCTGCCCCCCCCTCGCCTAATCGCCCCCTACCTGACCCCCCTCACCTACTCCTCCCCTAACTGACCAACCCTCACCTACTCTCCCTCTATCTACACCTCAACCTACTCTGCCCCTACATACTCTTACCTAACCCCCTACCTACTCTAGGTGATGGTGATTTGAACCAGCACCATCCTACTAGGTATTCTACGGATATTATCTGATTTATCCACCGGGCCAATTAACGGCACACGGTCCTAACTACTCTAGGTGATGGTGATTTGAACCAGCACCATCCCACTAGGTATTCTACGGATATTATCTGATTTATCCACCGGGCCAATTAACGGCACACGGTCCTAACTACTCTAGGTGATGGTGATTTGAATCAGCACCATCCCACTAGGTATTCTACTGATATTATCTGATTTATCCACCGGGCCAATTAACGGCACACGGTCCTACCTACTCTAGGTGATGGTGATTTGAACCAGCACCATCCTATGTCGGGTTTGAACTGGCAGACTTCTACTAGGTATTCTATGGATATTATCTGATTTATCCACCAGGCCACTTAACTGCACACACTCCTACCTACTGTAGGTGTTGGTGATTTGAACTAGCACCATCCTACTAGGAGTATGTCGGCCGGCATACTTCTACTAGGTAGTCTACAGGTATCATCTGATTTATCCACTGGGCCACACCTACTCTAGGTGTCGGTGATTTGAACCATCACCGCCTACTAGGAGTATGTCGGGTTTGAACCGGCACACTTCTACTAGGTATACTACGGATATCATCTGACTTATCCGTTGGGCCACTTACCGGCACACAATCATGGTGAATTTCTGGGCTGCTTTAAAGTTGTCCTTCTGGAAATCAGTGTGCAAAGCAAAGTGTCAGAGTTATGACTAATGTGGGATTTGAACCATGGACCTGTGGCTCCCAAGGACAGCCTCTCATCACACTGAGCTAACTGCTGGTTACTACAACAAAGCTTTTCTGTGCTACTTGATGTCAGTGTGGAAAGCAAAGTGTCACAGTAAAGACTGGGGTGGGATTGCACCCTGGACCTTTATTTTTTGGTTTGAACTTGAGTGGGGTTTGAACTCACTATCTCCCGATCATGTGGCAGCGTCCTAACTCACTGAGCCACTGGGTCCAGACAATTCACACTGCTTTTTTGTTGGTTTTCTTCTTCTGAAATCGGTCTTGAAAGTAAAGACTTGAGTGGGGTTTGAACTCACCATCTCCCAATCATGTGGCAGCGTCCTAACACACTGAGCCATTGGGTCCAGACAATACACACCGCTTTTTTGTTGGTTTTACTCTTCTGAAATCGGTCTTGAAAGTAAAGACTTGAGTGGGGTTTGAACTCACCATCTCCCTATCATGTGGCAGCGTCCTAACACACTGTCCCACTGGCTCCAGACAATTCACACAGCTTTTTTGTTTGTTTTCTTCTCCTGAAATCGGTCTTGAAAGTAAAGACTTGAGTGGGGTTTGAACTCACCATCTCCCGATCATGTGGCAGCGTCCCAACACACTGTCCCACTGGGTCCAGACAATTCACACTGCTTTTTTGTTTGTTTTCTTCTTCTGAAATTGGTCTTGAAAGTAAAGACTTGAGTGGGGTTTGAACTCACCATCTCCCGATCATGTGGCAGCGTCCGAACACACTGTCCCACTGGGTCCAGACAATTCACACTGCTTTTTTGTTGGTTTTCTTCTCCTGAAATCGGTCGTGAAAGTAAAGACTTGAGTGGGGTTTGAACTCACCATCTCCCGATCATGTGGCAGCGTCCTAACACACTGAGCCACTGGTTCGAGACAATCCACATTGCTTTTTTGTTTGTTTTGTTCTGGTACCATCTGGTAACCAATCTGGTACCAGACAACTAGGGTTGGGGTTAGGGTTAGGGTTAGGGTTAGGGTTAGGGTTAGGTGATGGACAAGATGGAAGTGATGATGAATGATGATTTTAACTGACAAGAAAGGAAATGGGTAACAATCAGCAGTGCAAAAAAAACAATAGTTTTTTTTGGGTAAGCCAGACAGGAGAGCATTACAATAATCAAGCCTGCTGGTGATAAACAGTGAATGAGTTTTTCAGTATCATTTTGGGACAGAAATCTGGTATTTTTCAATTCTGAACAAAAAAAAGGAAAAAAATAGCAAATTTCTGTTTGCTGGACTCAAACAGAATGATACTAAGGCACCACCATTGTTGTGATTTTTCGATTAACCTTTTCACATTTTTCAAACAAACAAAAATCCCAAACATGTTTTTTATATGTTGGATTCAGATTCAAATAAGGCAATTATACTAAGGTCCCCTGACCCTATAGCACATCGTTTTTAATCATTTTTGGAAAAAAATAAAAAAATCTTGAGACAATGGACGATATGGGCTATAGCCCATGTGGTCTCGGAGTGATTTTCGTTTTTTTTTCAAATACTCGTTTTTCATAATTTCTGACCATGAGCTATAGCCCATATCGGATGGAATACTATACCATGCTATAGCATGCCATTTTTCATATTTTTTGAGGATTTGAAAAAATTATTCATCATTATTTGATCCTTGTAGATCGGCTATTTTCAATAGATTTCCTACACATTTTGAACTTGTGAAATGGGACATTCTGCAATATGAATACTTTTACTTAGATTTACTTTAAGTACATTTGGATGCCGATACTTTTATAGTTTTACGGAATACTATAGCACGCCATTTATCTACATTTTTGAGGATTTGAAAAAAAGACAAAAATCACTCGAGACAATGGACTTTAGCCCATGGTCTCGGAATGATTTTCGTCTTATTTTCAAATCCTCGTTTTTCATAATTTTGACCATGGGCTATAGCCCATATCGGATGGAATACTATAGCACACGGTTTTTCATAATTTTTGAGGATTTGAAAAAAAGACGAAAATCACTTGAGACAATGGACTTTAGCCCATGGTCTCGGAGTGATTTTCGCCTTTCTTCAAATCCTCGTTTTTCATCATTTTTGACAATGGGCTATAGCCCATATCGGATGGAATACTATACCATGCTATAGAATGCCGTTTTTCATATTTTTTGAGGATTTGAAAAAATGATTCATCATTATTTGATCCCTGAATTAAATCCAACATCATATAAAAACACGTTTATCCACAGTCACAAGGGGGCGCTCTGTAGTAGTCTGTACCAAGAAGACGATCTGACGACGAGTATAATAAACTGGAAGAAAAGTAACGAGTGTGTTCTGGTCCTGTTGATTGAGCTGAGCAGGAGCCAGGTTTATAGGTCCTGCTCAGCTCAATCAAGGGGACCAGAACACAGGTGCGACTCCCAGGTACAATGTTGAGGTATTTGTACTTTACTTGAGTATTTCCAATTTCCAGTACTTTTACTTCTACTCCACTACATCTCGGAGCCAAACATTTTACTTTTACTTCACTACAATTATTTGAAAACTTTAGTTACTAGTTACTTTGGCGATTTTAATTTTGATTAGAAAACATACATTAACCACTTCAACCCTATACATTTTGGCCATTTGAAAATAGCCGATCTACAAGCTCACAATACGTCGCGTTAGAATTCCTTGGCTGAGCTCACACGGCTAATGCAATGCTCTATGCTCGTTGGGTAGTGTCATGGCCGCCCCAATGCATTTCCAATGGGAGTCACATGGTTTGACACAACATTGTGTTGTGTGAGGGGGAGGGGCGCAGTCGAAACACAGCTGAAAGCCATACAACAGACCATGTGACCTCCATTGGAAATGCATTGGGGGCGGCCATGACACTCACATGGCCGCCCCCACATCCTCAAAAAATATGAAAAACGGCATGCTGTAGTATGCCGTCTGAGATGGGCTATAGCCCATGGTCAAAAATGATGAAAAACGAGGATTTGAAAAAAAGACAGAAATCACTCCGGGACCATGGGCTATAGTATACATGGTCTCGGAGTGATTTTCGTCTTTTTTTCAAATCCTCAAAAATGATGAAAAACGGCATGCTATAGTATGCCGCCCATGGTCAAAAATGATGAAAAACGAGGATTTGAAAAAATGTTGAAAATCACTCCGAGACCATGGGCTATAGTCCATGGTCTCGGAGGGATTTTCGTCTTATTTTCAAATCCTCAAAAAATATGAAAAACGGCATGCTATAGTATGCCGTCTGAGAGGATTTGAAAAAAATACCTATTTTTTAAATCCTCAGAAATCCTGAAAAACGACATACTATATAGTATGCCCTCCGAGACCATGGACTATATAGCCTTTCGCTTTTCCGTGATTTTCACCTTTTTTCAAATCCTCCGAAATCCTGAAA
Source organism: Electrona antarctica (assembly GCF_951216825.1). NCBI lineage: Eukaryota > Metazoa > Chordata > Actinopteri > Myctophiformes > Myctophidae > Electrona > Electrona antarctica. The sequence continues at coordinate 18,181,110 of NC_136802.1, forward strand.
AATGACATACTATAGTATGACCTCCGACACCATGGACTATAGCCTTTCCCGTGATTTTCACCTATTTTTTAAATCCTCCGAAATCCTGAAAAACAACATACTATATAGTATGCCCTCCGAGCCTTTCGCTTTTCCGTGATTTTCACCTTTTTTTTAAATCCTCCGAAATCATGAAAAAACGACATACAATTTGTTTGTACCATGCCCTCCGAGACCATGGACTATAGCCTTTTCGCTTTTCACCTTTTTTTCCAAAGGTGAAAATAGTATGCGGTCCGAGACCATGCATGGACTATAGCTGTATTTGGGTAAAATGGTAATAATATAAGAACACATTTAACTGTATTTGGGTAAAGTGATGATAATAAAATAACACATTGAGCTGTATTTGGGTAAAGTGATTCAAGTATCTCACAATGTATAAAGTCCCCCAACCAACTTTGATGAGTCCAGTGTTGTGTTGCTCTTAAAACATCATTTCATCACTAATTTTTGCAGAAGAAATATACGTGTGAGAACTTTCTCAAACTAAAATAAGACAGACATTCTCATACATTGTTCTGGGTCTAGTGAACAGAAATCATATGTAATAAACTAGAATTTCGCGGGCCTTCGGCCCGCTCATCCTCGCGCCATGCGATGCGTCGCAAATGGGAAGAAGGCAATGGCAAGCCATGATGTTTGAATTTATGCATTTGCTTGGAAAGCGCAAAGTAGCCAAGCTGGCTGAGTGGCCCTGTGTGGTTTTGTGTATTTGCGTCTGAAAGTGAGCATGGCAAGGCGCAGGAACAGTATACTGTACTGTACTGTGCTGTACTGTAAGTCTTTGTACTGTACTGTACTCATGTGTACTGTACTGTACTGTTGTCTGTGCTGTTGTATTAGTGTTATTTTTTATTATTATTATTATTATTATTACATGGATTAATATTCTGATGTACTGTACTGTACTGTTCTCTGTACTGTTGATATTATAGTTATTAGTGTTGTGTTATTATTTCTTATTATTATTATTAGTATTATTACATGGATTAATATTCTGATGTGAGCTTTGTTTCTGTACTGTACTGTACTCATGTGTACTGTGCTGTTCTCTGTATTGTTGATATTATTGTTGTTATTAGTAGTGGTATTGATTATTGTTATTATGATTGAAAGAGAGCATGGCAAGGCGCAGGAACAGTATACTGTACTGTACTGTACTCATGTGTACTGTACTGTACTGTTCTCTGTACTGTTATTAGTGTTGTGTTGTTATTTATTATTATTATTATTATTACATGGATTAATATTCTGATGTACTGTACTGTACTGTTGTCTGTACTGTTGATATGATAGTTATTAGTGTTGTGTTATTATTTGTTATTATTATTATTATTGGATATGGATTAATATGCTGATGTGAGGTTTGTTTCTGTACTGTACTGTACTGTACTCATGTGTACTGTACTGTTCTCTGTACTGTTGTTATGATTAGTGTGTTGTTGTAATTTTGTGTTATTATTATTATTAGCGTTTTGTGGCGTGTGTGTGTGTGCCATTTCAGCTGCATCGCGAGGCGATCCAAATTCCCCCCCCCCCCCCCCCGCGCACGCACGCACGCACACACCACACACACACACACACGTGTCTGCAGTGACACTGCGTTGTACACAGCTGTTGTATTTCATCCGTACTGACTGCCAGAGGCAGTGCTTAACACTGGACGCAAATCATCCAGTGTTAAGCAGTCATCCAGGATTCATAGAACCATAGTTACATACGTAACTTACGTTTTGTGTTGCATCGCGTTGTTGCAGCGTCTGCGTGTAGTGTTGGCGTTGTTGTTGTTATCCATATATGCGCGTCGGTTCGGCCCGATTGTACCACGTCAGGTGTCGATGCGGTCGTGTTTGCATGATTGTAACGTTGTATGTATGTAATCGCGGCGCTCTCCATCCAAGTTAGAATCAGTGTAGAACCTGTGTTGTTGTTGTTCTTCTTCTTCTACTGTTGGTTTCCGGCAGGCTGTACACTGTGTGTGTGTCACACCAAAAGTGGTGACCTATAGAATCCTGTACCTAGAAGCATCACGCAATCGTCTCCCTCCCTGTGTGGGTCACGTGGTGGGCTGTGAGCGAATGGGAGAGGGAATGTAGTGTTGCCAGGTCCGCGTATTGTAAGCGAGTGGTAGTGTGTGTAAGTAGCGTGTTGAATGGCATTTTTTCTGTGCTTGTTTTCATAGACGTGGCAACAAATTAGGCGGGGGTGTCGGTGCTTGTGGCGTGTTTGTGTTTGTTATTGATATTGATATTGATAGCGAGTGTGGACGGGAGCCGGCTGTAGTGGCAGTGCGATGACAATTTTTACGCGGCTGGTGTCGAGTGTGGCCGTGCGGCGCGACATGAGGAGATAGGGAACCAACGACGCGGAGGGTAAGTGTGTGACGTGTTAGTGTGTTGTTGCAGTGTGTGTTGCAGCGTGTTGCAGCGTGTCAGTGACGTAGTAGCTGGTGCCTTTTGTTCCTGTGCGTGCTTTTGGGCACATGTTTTCAATTGTAATATAGGATAGACATGAGTACAAACACAGTAGGGAACCTGGGGGTTATCTATGAAAAGGCAACACAATGAGCAGAACATTTAAATAAACCATGTAAATACAACAAATTGAGCAGAGCAGGGACTTGAACCCCGTTCTGGTAAACCAGAAGTACCACACCAGTGCCTTAGTTTGTTTTGTTGTAGTTTACAGGTCAATTTTTTTAATTTTTCTCAAATCCTGCAAAATCATGAAAAACGGCATGCGGTCTGAAACCATGGACTATAGTATGCCCTTTTTTTGTGATTTATAATTTTTTCAAATCCTCCAAAATCATGAAAATCACACCTGCATGAAGTGGTGCAACTCCGTGTGGGGGTCCCCGGGGGGTCCCCGGAACTTCCAGACCCGCAGGAACGCGCCCAGGGTGCCGGCCCGGTTCTGGCGAGCTGCCTCGCGTCCTAAACGGTTGAGAAATGACAGAGTTACCATGTGGGGGTCCCTCTACTCAGTAGAGGGACCCCCACATGGTAACTCTGTCACAGTAGAGTCTACTGTACTGTACTGTCACACCTGAAATCATCATACATAGCCTATATACAGTTAATATGTATGTGAGTGTTAGGCTGCACAACAGTGACACTTGATTTTGAAAACCAACCAAATGCTATTTTCGTGCTCGGACAGACCCAGGCAGCCAGAGACACACAAAGCTCTGTAATGAAGTGGTTGCACCACTTAAAAACGGCATATGGTATGCTGTCCGAGACCATGGACTATAGTATGTTGTTTTTTCGTGATTTTCATCTTTTTTTTTCAAATCCTCAAAAATGTAGATAAATGGCGTGCTATAGTATTCCGTCCGATATGGGCTATATAGCCCATGGTCAAAAATGATGAAAAACGAGGATTTGAAAAAAAGACGAAAATCACTCCGAGACCATGGGCTATAGTCCATTGTCTCGAGTGATTTTCGTCTTTTTTTCAAATCCTCAAAAATGTAGATAAATGGCGTGCTATAGTATTCCGTCCGATATGGGCTATAGCCCATGGTCAAAAATGATGAAATATGAGGATTTGAAAAAAAGACCAAAAGAAAGGCGGACATTCACTTCTTAAAACTGTTCATCATGGGTACCAGAGGAAGGTGGGAAAGTGCGGGGTGCTGCAGAGGACCACCAGTCCGGTGTCTCTCAGGTGACTTCTACTTCTTTGGCCTGTAACACACAGGAGACTGGGCGCCAATTCAACTGTTCACAGGTATGTTTCTTATACTAAGCAAAAGAGCTGCAGACAGGTATGGTACAGTGCGTACTGCGTTGGTTCGGTACTTACAGGCAACCCAGGCAAAGCCTGGGTCCGTCTGTGTCTGGCGTGCAGTACCACTGGGCTCCGTCCCTCTCTCTGGTCGGTGACCGCTGTCTAGGCTCGTCTCTCTCGTCTCGTTCTCCGGATCTCCTCCAGCGATGTCGATCCCAGAATGACTCGCTATTATCTATACTCTTCATTGTCTGCACCAGGCCGAAGGCATGGGGAGAAAGTATGTTTTGCACTCCGTCCGTCCGTCCGCGTGTCCGTGTGTCCGTGTGTCCGTGTGTGTGTGTGTCCGTCCTTCCGTCTGTGAACAGCTAATCTCCGGCACCGTTAACCCGGTCGATGCCAAATTTTGCACACACACTCCCTGGATGCCAACGATGAACCTCTGCCCCAAAATTTCCAGAATGGCCTGTTATAGCGCCACCAGGAGACCGCTTTGTGCAAAACAGGTTTGTGGACAGTACACCTACAGATTTTGTCCAAACATCACGCAAATTGGTACACAGTCTCTCTAGAGCCATTCAACGAAACGGGTCTTTCAGATTTCTCAGACTCCATCCTGATTGGCTAAGATTGGCTTCCAAAGCAAGCAGGAGTGCTCAGTTTCAAACAAAATGCTGCAAATCATGAACACTTCGTGTGATTTCCGTGAAATTGTGCACGCACATTCCCACTAGGCCGAGGAAGAAATGTCACATGAACATTCTCAGCCTCATGGTGGCGCTATAACTGGCCGAAAAGTGTTTTTACCTCGAACTGCACGGATCTGTGGATAACTTTGTATGCCAACTCCCTAGAGGCCAAGGAAAAACCTTTGCCTGGAATTTTTCACATCTGCTCTTTATAGCGCCACCAGGAGGCCGACATATGTAAAACACATTTTCTAATATTACTTCAGATTCTATCCAAATTTCACACAAATCGGTACACATGCTCTCCATAGTCATGTGATCAAGACGGGTTTGTTTGATTTCTCATAATCCACCCTTGGATAGCATTGGCTACAATACAATTCTAAACGTTTCAGGAGTAGCCCGCTTTGTACCCGTTTTGTACAAATCGCCACAACTACTCAACCCAGCGATTGTGGTGAAACTGTGCATGCATATTCCCACTAGGCTTTGGAAGAAATGCCACAGTTTTCAAATCAGCCTCATGGTGGCGCTACAACAGGCCAAGCTGCGTCACACACACACACTTATATTGCTCCTAAACATTTTGCCAAACATCACACACACACTCCTATCCTCCTGGTGGAGACCTGTGCCCAGAAGGGCACTTTTTCTAGTTATCTATACTTTGTTCACTCACTAATGCACACTGCACGGTCACGCTCGAGTTTGTCACTGCTCCTGACTCGATGTCTGGCGTGGGAACCGTGGTTTCCAGTCTCTCCGCCCGTCACACTTCCCTGTTACGGCACTCCTGTGAGCTCTCTGTCACAACCTTCCTCCTCGCTGCTCTCCTGCAGGCTGAGGGTGTCCATTTCAAGGCACCTAGGCCCGCCTCTGAGTGACGCGTGCGTCCGCCGCTCGTTAACCAACAGGGAGAAAGCGGGCATTATCATCATCACATTTACATACAGAATACACAATGCATTGTGTCAGGACTATCATCATTATTAGTATCATATTTATCCAGCATAGGGGAAATAAAGGAAAACAAAAACAGAAAAAAGAAACATAGAGAACCCTTCTCCGTGACCCTCTCACAATTATATAAGTGTTTTTATACATTTCAATGGAACATTCTGCATAATGTCGTCTACTTTTCCTTTTGGTATACTTTAAGTAGGACTACATTTGGGAGCACGGTGGCGCACGCACGCACGCACGCACGCACGCACGCACGCACGCACGCACGCACGCGCGCGCACGCACACACACACACACACACACACACACACACACACACACACACACACACACACACACACACACACACACACACACACACACACACACACACACACACACACACACACACACAAGTATACAACTACAACAAGCTCACTATTGAAGAATACATGACATTCACTGCAGATTCACAAACGCACATGTATACAGTAATGTCATATTTAACGCCAGTAGAGCCCAAAATAGAACCACACACAGACACACACACACACACACACACACACACACACAATCTCACACAATCAATCACTCACACACACACACACACACACACACACGCACACACGCACACAACAATTAAGCTCACAAAAACTGACTCTCTACAGGCTACTTACACACACTACAACTAGCTTACAATACGCAGACCTGACCTCTATTTTGCGTCCGAGCATAGACATGGTAACGCCCCGCCTGCCTCTGATTGGCCTACCGACACTGCCAGTCTTGACTGTCCTCCGAGACGCAAGGTTACTCCGTGGTAAGAAATAATACAAGAGAATGACACGCGCTAGAAGAGGCAAACTAATAAGGTCTTTCCAAAGTTACATCTGACTTGCCTATAGGCTAAACATATAGATACCCTGTTACATAAACTACAGTACAGTACAAATACTATTTATCCTGTAAACAGGAGAAAACGTTATACTAGTCATTTTTAACATTTTTACTAGTAACTTTTGAGGGGCGATATGTCCAGCTTTGAGGGTTTGTGCACACACAAACATTGTGTTTGTCACGGTCCGTGACTTCTGTGTCCGTGTTCTGTATCCCTGTTGTATTTTTCCTGTGTTCCTTTGTTTTGAGTTGGTGTTTTCCTGTGATTTTGAAGTGTTGTGTTTTTCCCTGTTTCTTAGTTGCAGTTAAGAGTTTCACCTTTTACCTCTGTACCTTTATTTTGTAGTCTTGTTTTGTGCCTTCCTGTATGCCCCTGTAGTTCTGTTTTCCACCTGTGTCCTCTTAGTCCCTCAGCCAATCCCTGTGTTGATTTGTCAGTTCACCTGTGTCTAGTTAGTCCTTGTCTATAAGTATGCCCTTGTGTTTTTAGTTCCTTGTTCGATCGTAAATGTAAGTCACCTTTTAGTTAGCTCCTGGTTTTTCCTTGTATTTCCTAGTATTTCCTCTGTGCTCCTAGTTCTTGTTTATTTCCAAGTCTCCTCGTGTTCCTGCCCTTGTTCCTGTTTTTTGAGTTAATAAAGTCCCTTGCATTCGATCTGCCCGGTGTCTGCCTCGTCCTCTGCCTTAGTCCTGCACTTGGGTCCTACACCTCTGACTCTGATCGTGACAGTGTTATCACAAACATTGAATGCCATTGACAATGAATGGCCAGCTTTGAGTGTTTAACATTGTGTAAACACAAACATTGAAGACGAAGGTGAGAATGCAAATTGTGATTGGTCGGAATGAGATAATGTATGATGATAAGAGCGCCCCTCACTTCACACGGGTGTGATTTTATTAGTCGTAAAAAAAATCAAAACAATGCTGAACTGTATTGAACTGAAATAATTATCTCTGGAGTCATGTGATCAAGATGTATCAGTCAGATTGTTCATGTTCCACTCATCAATGATTGTGATTGGCTGTGATTGATCCATTGGTCCAAAATCTGCAGGCCCTGGGTAGTGGGTAGTCAACCCGGCCTGGCAGAGATTCTGCGCTCAGAGGACCAACACTTTTCAAGTTGGTTTTGTATCAATGTGGCACTTTAGCAAGAATGTTTTTCACAATCAATTAGTTCAGCAACATTTCACTAAGTGAAAACAAACCAGCTATCCGAAACACATGATGTGTGTCCTCCACCTGTGCTAGGAGACAGAAACTAAGTAAACATAACAATTCTTATGATTCTTATTCTTATTCCAAAAATGGAAATCCTTATTAAGAGCTTTAAGCCTGGAATCAAGCCAACCAGTGACATGATGAATCATGACATATAGTCTATAGACTACCGTAGGTCAAGGACAGGTCAAGGTTAAGTTTATTTGCATGTCCCAAATTGGGCTATTCATGTTACAGAAGGGGGGGAAAAAGCTCTAAAAACACAGTAAACATACAAAAACACATCCATGTGAAGTGAGGGCCTGAGATAACCTGACTCCGCCAGATGGGGCAGCAGAGAGTACACTGGGTTCCCCTCTCCTGCTCCCATCTGGGACCAGGCCACAAAACAGCCTGGCCAATCAGCAGCAGCTATCCCGCCTCTAGCTGCTACTGATTGGCCAGGCCGCTTTGTGGCCGGGCATCAAGTCTGCCTGAGAGTTCCCAGATGGGAGCAGGAACCCAGTGTACTCTCTGCTGCCCCATCTGGCGGAGTCAGGTTAGGCCTGAGGGGCACTTATACAGATAATAGACACTATTTGTTCAGACACTATATGACGTAAGATTCTCCATTCATTGTTAAAGGGGAATTTAATGTTTGTGTAGGACAAAGTTTGTGGACAGAAACCAAAAGCTGCATGGATATCCCCTCAAAAAAACAATAACAGACAAATACATACATAGACAGTCACAAGATCCAGATAACAGATTAAATTTAGCAAAAGTGCAAACTATAAAACCATCCTCCCACACACACCCCCACCTCACCCCTGAAACAAAAACAGCTACCTTCGTAGGCTAAATGTTGATACCGTTCATACAAAGAATTGAAAAACACAAAAATGGCAAAGGTAGGCTACATGGCTGTGTACATATGTTAAAGAGTGAAGGAACCACTCATCCCATTAACAACTGCGCGCACCTTTCCAGTGATTCCAACCAAACAATCGTTTAGCTTGTTTCTTTTTAACTTTATCCTATGTTAAAATTGGCTTAACCCTGGCCTTTAAAGTTCACACCAAGAAAGAAGCAGTGGAAAAATTATTTCTTTGCATATTTTACTTCCTTTAGGCAATAATAACAACAATCAATTTTGTTTTTAATAACATACCCACCCGTTATTAAAATATAAGCCTCTACCAAACGGTAGAGATGTCACTTTGTGGTAAAAGTAATCCAAATATACGATTTGCTATGAATAAATACAACTCGACATACAATATTGAATGTGTTTTTATTATAATATATGCTGAAATTGTTCTATAATTTTCTATATTATTCTATTTATTTTATTTCTGTCAAAAAATGGTCTACCAAACGGTTGAATTGTCATTTACTGGTAAAGGGCAGGAATGCCAAGATAATATATTGACAATTTATAATAGAAAACAAAACAAAATAATAACTTTTGAACATCCACTGTTGCTAATACCTAGATCTTTCTTTCCGTTTACACAGATTTACACAGACTAAATCATTTTACAGTGCAAAAAAATATTTGACCATTATTTGTATTATTTGTATTGTAGTTACATAATCATGTTATTGTTCAGTAACATCTCTGACATCTAACATCATCTTCTTTATGCCAAAGAAATCATCTCACGTTTGAAACTGTCGCAAAACAGCTGAGCTTATGTCAGGAGTGATTTCCTCATAGGCCTATCTCACAGCCCCCTTTCCACGCCCCCTTCCGGTAGCTAGTGGTGTCATTTAACATTAGCATTTACACGTTTTTTTTCTCTGGAGAATCTAAGTACATTTTCTAATGTAAAAATGTGACAGACCAATATTATTATGAAGCAAACAAGATGGTAAATCAGCTCGAACAGATAGAACAAACCTTACCTTGAGAAAACAAAAGTTGTAGACTTCTTAAATGACCTCTGTTAACATGTAGTGTCTATGGAGTGACGTCACGCTATCACCACTAGCTCCGAAAGGGGGCGTGGAAAGGGGGCAGGGAAATTCTGTGAGATAGGCCTATTGCCACCTGACTTGTAAAGCATTGTGTGTGAAGCCACAGTGCCATCTAGTGGATATTTTTTGCATAACTCAACCGAATGGTAGAAAGAAATGGCTCAATCAGGTTGAGTTCAGTTTCAGCATTGTTTTCAATGACTATTAAAGGGTTAAGGGCATAGAGTATATAAAAGGATAGAGACTGATCTGGCGCGAAGCTCCGCCCCCTCCGCTATTCATGTCAGTGGAAGTTGCGTTTTGAAGCACCCGGAAGGACCGTCTCAAAACGTCTACTTCCGCATTTGCCAACCAAATTTTGGTTGGCAAATGCGGAAGTGCAACCGAGCGCTCAATGTTAAGGCCCAGCTGCACGGGGTTTCCCGGTCATGAATCCACGGGTCCGCCTGTAGTCCCTCCTCTTACCACTAGGGCCCAGTGCTTCAACGTTGGAGTGCCTCACTGGCCCCTTGGTTAAGGGAGGACAGGCCGACCTGAGATGTAAAAGAAACTATCTGGCCTTGACAGCCCATAAATCCAAACAGAAAAGTCCTATCTGATTGCATTAAATGACGTTAAACTCACTTTGCCACTTTATTTGCCACTCACTTTTGAAGGTTTTTACTAATCTTTCAACTTCAAGCTTCAAGACTCACAGAATATTTTGTTCTTTATGAGGATGTAAATGGAACCCGGGTCTCCCGCGTGGAAAGCCAACATCTTAACCACTAAGCCAAAGGAATATCCCTATGACTCGGGGGAGATATTAGACTTTGGAGGCCATCAAGCTGAGGTTGTAAGCCAATCTGCTACATAAACAACCAAATATCCAAAGTGGGCAGGGGCACTGCAGAATACTTTGATAATGTTTGGAATTCATCAATATCACTTCAGTATAACCACTTACCCTCTATACATAGTAAAACAGACCTGAGTTGCACTGTACTTGGTGTTCTTTTTCATACTGTACACCAAATGTCTTCGCCAAAAATAGCTGCGAGCTTGTAGATTGGCTATTTTTGGTGAACGTTACCAGGGATGTTGGGGTTCGAGTTGTTAAACATCAAGTATAAAGTTATTTTCAATCTGTCCTAATGGAAACGGATATTCTCTCAGGTTTTTGTTGTGAGATATAGCCTACTACATATTTTGGGGGAACAATGTCCCTATTTACGTATAGGCCTACAGTGACGTAAGGTGCTATAACGTAACAATGTCATTCAGGGGTGCGGTGGTAGTGGATGAAAAGGTTATTTACAGGGGCACTCTGAGCCAATAAAGTTTGAGAACCACTGTACACTAAATGGAACAGAGCCATAAAGGACCACTTCACCACTTTTCAACTTATCTTCGTATAATTGGTCCTATAATGTTCATGATAAAATACGACAATTTGTTTCTACTCAGTCTGGGTCTCATAGGAGGGCTGTGGGCAGTTCAGAAACCTGTCCACCATGCAGTGACATCATCGTTAGGCAGATTTAGTTTAAACAATATATTTAGATTGTTATTATCATCATGAGAATGATGGCTTCCATTATCGTATTGCAACTTCTCAGGAATTGAAAGCCTGCAGTTTCTATTAGCTATGAAGGCAGGTTGAAAAGTGGTGAAGTGGTCCTTTAGTGGTCCATTTTTATCATAGGTCACCAAAAAAGCATTACTCCATGCATGGAATGTATATCTTGCATGTATCTTGGGGTCTCAGGGGATGGCAAATACAGTGAATTAGTTCTTCTCTGAACATTTTCTGCAGATTAATCTGACTAGACCTGTACGTGCCCGTCACCGGCCTACTTGAGAACGATGCAACTTGGGAACCTAATAATACCCGTTGTCAACATGTCATAGCACCCGTTTTATCTATCTAACTATCTATCTGTGTCCCACATGGAGATCTCTGTATCTGCCAGTCTGCCTGTGTCTGAAGAGTGCAAACTGACTGTGAAAAGTGGAGTGGTTAAGTAATCAATTTGCAGGTGTGGGGTTGCCGTGGCAATCAATTGGCTGAGGCAGAGGCTGGAAATTGCACAGGTGAGGGGACTTTGGCTCATTAGGCCCACTGGCAGAGCCTGACCAGAGCCTTTTGTGGTGGTTCTGGAGAACCGTGGGTCCGACCGACTCAATACCGGGCACTGCACTCCCTGCAGGGGGTGGAACACATGTGTCGAAGTTGAAGTCGGTGGAGCTAACGGTTCTCAAGTTACGTGCATTACAACCGTACACACACGCATGCAGAGAGAGACGTGGCGCATTTATAGTAGGATTTCAGATCAACACCGATGATCTAAAATCCATGCAGGTCTGTCTGTCCACACATGAGACAATTATATACTGTATAGAGTTGTGTGTTTTGGGGTTTTTTGTCTGCAATTTGCAAATATTAATAGGGGAACATTGCTCCCCCCTATAAATAGTGAAAATAGGTCTAGATCTACTGGTGACATATTTTGCTACCCCCTATATTATTTTATGAAATTACATCTTTGAATTTGATGTATATTTTATTCATCACACACCCTATAGCTAGCTTCTTCTTTTTAACAAGTTAAGTGTTGTAATATTTCATATTTGTCATGACAAACAAGGCTTGTTTTCCTTTCCAATCCATGCAAAATAAGAAAACAATCCAAGCCAAGATTGCTTTGGATATGGATTCCTTGGGCAGACCACAGACCTAAATAGGCTGTGAGAATCTGCACTGCAGATTGATTGATTGATTTAAATATTTATTAACAGTTTGCAGAATTACAGTACATTTCAAGCACAAACTCAATACAAAGACTGTCAACTGTGAGTGGACGACCCAATTAAGCATTACACTTGTTTACAAGAGGGTCCACCATGTTCAATTCATCAAAACATTTAGAGACGTACAGATATATATAATAAATATATTAAAGTCATGGGCACTGTGCACATGCTGGTTGCTCCTGTTCCCTACATATGAAGACTTGTGTGTTGTTTACTGTGAACAAACCACTCCGCACGCCACGTGCAGAAAGATCCTTTTTGCCGTTAACGTGTTCTAGCCATGGCTCATAGCTGCAGAGTGCAGACCGCTACACGCCGCCGTAAATATGGGGATTTACACGCAGCATGATTTCCTGATTTATTTTATAGAAGTGTATATTTGTAGCCCAGGTTTCTAAATGTTCTGATCAATTGAACATGGTGGATCCTGTTGTAAATAAGTGTAATGCTTAATGGATAGTCCACAGTCACACAAAGTAACAGTTTTTGTATTGACTTGTGCTTTCGTTTGAAATCTACCCACTACCCAGGCCATTCTGCATGGTAACAGGCACGTCTGCAACTCTGCATACTGTCATAAAATGATCAATCAATCAATCAATCAATCAATCAATACTACGATTTAAACGAGCCGCCGACGACAACACTACAATATTATTACATTTTAGACCTAACGGGTCCGTTTCGTTGATTATTAGGTTCTAACAGCCTCTGGGTAGTTTGTTTTCGTTGCGTTGTTGTACGGTTATTACGGGTCTCTCTCTCGCAACGCACACCACACCCACTGTGCTCTAGTACCACTGCACAACGTGATCTCCGAAGCCGCGTGCTGTTTAATACCAACCAATCAAAACGCCGTGGGCGCGGCACAGGCAAAGCAAGTCTCCCGCCGCTGTCCAATCGGGTCCCTTGCTTCGCTCCGTCCTGGTTCGTACACATGCACACACGTGTATCCCTGCGTGTGTACACTGGGTACTAGTTGTATGTTCTTTTGAACACAAATGTCTCCCCTGGAGTAGAACACATACTGAACACAGACCCAGAGACCGACCGACACGACACCACAGTACTACGGACTCAAGTGGAGCTTTATTGAAGTCTATGCTGTTTTATCCCCATCAAATAATTCCTGGATATTGCATTCATTTAACTTGAATTATATTTCGTGGGACATCAACAAAGTGCTTGATCGTTCACATTTCCGAAACATAACGGTAAGGAACAATGGCTGGGCGGTTTGGTGTGTGATTGCTGACTGTTTTGCACACTGCTTTCAGATATAAAGGCTAAATGATTCATAGAAATGTAATACATCCGTTCCGGTCCGTATTACGGTTGTCTGTCTAATCTAATGTAGGCCTACATTTATTTTGTATCTCACAATTCGGATCTATATTGTCGATATTACCAGTCCATGCACTGAACGCCCCCAACCCAACCGCAAATACTGTAGTATGTTCATTTTCCATAGTCAAACGATAATAATCGTAGCATGCTGTATGTATGATTGTGTTTATGTCCTCGACATGGTTCGTCGTGCTAGCCTTGGATCAAGACAGATCATAGATGCATTTTTATCGAGTCTATTTATAGATATGCAAATGTCAGAATCAATTATGATTAAAAAGTACAACTATGATAGACTGATCCAAGGCTATAGGACCGTTCAAGAGATGGTGACTAAAGATTGCTGTGACAGCTGACAGGTCTACTGTCATGTGGTGGTGACTGCATGGTGTTGTTAGGGTAGGGCCGGTAGGCCTATTTGTCACCGTACATTTGCAAACATATGAGATTTGCCTTCTGCATTTTAGTGGTTTATGGTTGGCATTGACAATAGTCCTATGATGAGCAACACATTAAAGAGCGTCTAACAGTTTTAAGTAGCCTACCGGTATTCGGATTATTCATAAGGATATCAGTTGAAATATATAGTCCTATACAGACAGTCCACATTCGCGACCCCAATGCCCAATATAACAAACATGCATATCATTTAGCACTGATTTGTTCCACTCCTATTTGTTCTACTGAATTGCCACAGGGATATTAATAGATTCAATACATGGACTATTTGGAGCGTTTTGCTGTTTAAAATGGCTTCGATAGTCTGATTTATATTTTTATCCACTAGGGGCTGCACTTGTACTTGTGTGTCAGCTTGTTTAGTTTACCTCTAGTTCATTACTAGTTAGTATCTATTTTCATGAAGACAGGATTTGTGCTCCCCATGTTATATGGTGATGCTGCTGCATCACCATATATATATGCTGCCATTTTTACAAATTGCAGCATTTAACTCCCATTTTATTTTATATGATTATAATGTGGTTATATTCATGTAGAAAACAGAAGAAGAAATGATTATTATAACTAAAGCTAGCAAAATAAACTAGAATAAAAAACAGTACAGTAGTACAGAGGTCGTTGTTTAATTGCGTCCCTTAACTATAAACTGAGTTTTGGGATGCAAAATGCACCCTATTTTAATCTCTGCACCTGTATACAGGGTTACAGGCTGTCCCTGTGGCCTATATTGAGAGTTGTCAACAATATACAAGATGCCATCCTTGAGTGTTGTATTTGTGTACGCCAGCAGGGCACATACCGGTAGATGGCAAGCCCACAGGGTTTTTAATGAGCAAATTGTATTATGTATGTGAGCAATATATAGTGACACGCCACATGCAGCATCACCGCACACACACTGTCCTTACTTCTGTAGGATATTAATAAACTGAATACATAGTACCACAGTGGTAACAAGCCCTCATGGCTTTTTGTGTAATTTTCCATATGACTCATTCAATGAGTCGCTTATAGGAGAGTGCCTTTTGGGCATGACTTCAGAAGCATTTATTGTACACTTCCTGGATCAAGGTCACACCAGGCCACAGCAGCAGAGTAGCACAATACAAGAAATTAGTCAGAGGAAAGGCAATGGTGCCACTGGGGTGTGCTGCATGCACACTACAGGTTCACATGTCTGGGACTGACTCAGCTTGTCTCGTTAAAGAGATGTGGCAGTAGGCCTACATTAAAATACATTATAGACAGAGGAAACACTCATTCCCAGTGGTATGTTGAAATGTGAGCATTGTGTCTGTTTGTGCATTGATACTGACAAAACGATGCCTAGCCTTTGTTTGTTTTACAAATTACAGCCATGACTCTTTACAGTACGCCTGGGTTATGTGCTTGTTTTACAGTAGCTACAAGAATAGTACTTGCATTTTTACTTGCTGCATAGAGGTTGTCAGCCAAAATTCAAGTTGACCTAATTTTCCCCAAGAGAAAATACTGGAAAGAAAATAAGGTTAGCTAGGGATAAAAGAGGAGCCAGGGGAGACAGCCAGAGAGTTCAGTAGAGGACATATTGTGTGACCCAGCCCTATGATGCTATACTGCTATACTGTTACAGTCTATTATTTATCGTACAATAGATTAGGCTATATATTGGCACTTTGTTTTAACATTGTGAGAAAGGTGATGTGTGTCACACTGATGAAGGCTGGATAGCCGAAACATCTGTCATTCGATGTTATAAAGAATAAAAACTAAAATGCAGTCTTGGTGTGTGCGACCTATCACCTTTCTTACAATGTTGATTTGAACGGGTAACGCACCATAAGTCAGAGAGCGGTGGTCACAAGAAAAATTACACTTTGTTTTAACATCATGGGTGAATGACAAAAGAGACAAAAGAGCTGATTTAATAAGCATTTCTTAATTCATGTGCTATAAATGAACAGTGGAGCCGTAGTTATTCATAGACTTATTTCTATACTGAAATGTGTTTGTATGATCCTAATCATGTTGCTTTTGCTTCATGAATGAACCATGATAAGTCAGCATATAAAACTCTCTTTGATGAACTTGAAACTTGGTATTTCTTTCTATAGGCTAATCATGAGGGCGCCATTTTCATCTCATTGACACCAGAGCTAAATTTAGGTGTCATCATACTTTCACACAGATCTACATGCTCATGACTGAGCTTAGTGAACTAAATTGTTTAGATTGTCCATTTTTGCTAATCATTGTACAATTAAGAAAACTAGAGCGGTGCCCATTGGGCACTGGCCTACTTGGAATGATGCAAGTTGGAAATGAATGCCCCACCCAGTTATTCTGTGTCCCTTTTATGCCCATATATATGGAGTTCTTTGACAGACATGCCCAAATATGCAGATGTCAGAACATTATTGTGATGTCAGAACAGGTCACCTCCATATATGGAGATCTATAGGGGTGATCAGGTGTGATCAATTGGCTAATTTGGGCCCTGTACAGAGCCTGGGCAGGGCCCCTGTCCAGAGCCTGGCTTTTTACCTGCTGTTGCATCCTACTATCGATCACCTGCCAAGGAGCCCACACCGGGAGGACGTAGAGCCTTTGTTCTGCTCCTCCCGCCCAAGAGAGCCCAGAAAAGCAGAAAATCCCCCAAAATATAAACAAAAAATCCTCCTCCACCCCCCACAATCCAATTAAATAACCTGCCTTTAAAATGGATATTTCACTTTCAAACAGTTTTTAAGTTGCTTGATTCCGTATTTAGATATTTGATATTCATTTTATGAGACATTATCATTTTCAATTGTTTTTTCATTAATTATTAAGTACTGCGATCGGCCAGCCAATCACCAAACATACATTAGTTACCTCCTCCTCAGGGTGAAAGAGGAAAGGAAGTAGAGACAAGAGGAACATAGATAGAACACACACACACACACACACACACACACACACACACACACACACCGCTCTGCTTGAGCAAGTAATAATGCAAAAATGAAATAGGCCTAAATGAAAAAAGTGTTTTCGATGAATGAAGTTCTAAATAGCCTACTGAATCAAGCAACTTAAAAACTGTCTGGGGTGTGCTTTTATGCCCGCGCTAGACCTCTGTGTTTAATTTAACGACTTGCTAATCCAGTCGGACCATTCACCAAAAATGTACTGGCATTACTCTGTGCCAACATCCCAAATTCAACTTCACGTGTTACGTTGAAGGTTTACACTAGGACACGTGTAAGAGTTGGTGAAATTATTTTTACCTATTTTATTAGACTACTAGAGAAAGAAAATAGGAAACGGTCACATACGGCACAGCAATATAAAATTGGTGCATGCCAAAATTAAGGGGGGGGGGGGGGGGGCAGGCATACTATCACAGTCTTGTGCAAGTGAGGCAGCACTTGGCAGCAGATATCAGACATGCAATAGTATACATGTATACATTGTGTCATCTCCTTTAAAAAGCCCCTGAATCATCCATGCATTGTAAACTAGATACTATTTGCAAACTGTTAATAAAGGATTAAATCATTCAATCGATGAAATGCATCCATTCATGGGAGTGCTAGGCATTTTATATAGGATATGCAAACAAAAAAGTTTGAACTAAACTCTAATTGAGTATTGAATGTTGAAGTAGAGCTAAAAGCTATAGCCTACGTATTACTCATCCCACGGTAATTGCGTGGGACCTTTTGTCTTCATGACATGTTGAGTGCCGGTAAGTACAGTACAGTAGTACAGTACAATGAGTACATCATGTACCGTTCTATACGTAGGCACGCAGCACATACACACACTATACTACAGCTAGGATCAGCCCCTAGTATATACAGTAGTCTATGGATGGATGTGCGCTCCCTGGCGCGCCCACACACACCATAGAGTATAGACACACACCCACTACCTCAGTAAACTTAACTTGGCCGGGGCGTGGTTATAAGCACAGCCCGTGTTGGATTTAGTATGTCGCACCACTGACACAATGCAAAGCACAAGCATGCAGTCTCCTGCACTGCCTTGCGTTCCAGTGTTCCACTTCGCGGTCCAATGGGAGCAGAGGACGACTTACGTGCCTGTCATTGGCCCGGCACGTCGGCCAATGGGCGGCGGGCGAGGCTTGCGGAAAGCACAGCCACGTACACGTGCCTGATGCTTTCTGTACGTACATAGTACATACAGTACCGTGTGTCAGTGTTGCCATGTCAGCTTATTATAAGCGACTTTGGGCTTGGTTTTCCTTTTTGATTGATTGATTGAAGAATTTATTAACAGTTTGCAGAATTACAGTACATTTCAAGCACAAACTCAATACAAAGGCTGTTAACTGTGAGTGGATCCACGACCCAATTAAGCATTACACTTGTTTCCAATAGGGTCCACCATGTTCAAATCATCAAAACATTTAGAGACGTTGCTTGTAAATATTTGTAGTTGCTGTTTTTGGGGGGGGCTTACATTTTCAAGTCAAGGACCGCCCAAATTAATATATATTTGTCTGCGGACCTCCCCCATCTGAAAAAAATGGTGTTGTTAAAAATGTTTAAAGAATATTCCGTTTTTTCAAAATTCCTTCAATGTTTTTTTAATAGCAGATCTAAAAGCGACGCGTTGTGAGCGTGTAGATCTACTATTTTAAACAGCCTATATATGTGTACGGTATTTTACATATTATACTTGCACACTGTATAGAAAAGAAGCGATCACTTCACTGCAATGCACAGTGAAGTGATCGCTTCTTTTGGGCTTGTTTTCATAGACCCGGTCGCTTGTTTCTCTCTCACACACAATCTGGCAACACTGCCAATGTGTGTCTGCCGCACACAATGACATGTTCAAAGCAGTTGTGCTATCTCACGCCGCAGCAACAGTGACACGGACTTTCTTTTCATTATCGAGATTCGAAGGTATCATTTAAAATCACGTACGTAGAGGAACAACGTTGTTGCTGGAAAGGATTGTGTTTTAATACGGAACGGAGGGAATAACGACGAGACAAAGCGGAGTGCTACTAGTCTGTCTGTGTTTATGCTGAAGCCCGGGCCACGACACTTCACTACAGCCAGGCGAACTTCTTCTGCACACATTGGTAGGGAATTATGATGCAGCTAAATATATGTTTTTTTTAATGGCATTATTCGATTTG
The DNA here is from genome assembly GCF_951216825.1 of Electrona antarctica. Lineage (NCBI taxonomy): Eukaryota > Metazoa > Chordata > Actinopteri > Myctophiformes > Myctophidae > Electrona > Electrona antarctica. The sequence continues at coordinate 18,200,334 of NC_136802.1, forward strand.
TATGAGAATACAATGTGTGGTTGTGTAAATGAATGGCCAGTGGCGTTAGAGAAGAGATGTCAGGAAAGGAGCGATCCACGGTGAAATGCGATTCTCTCTGTGTCCGTGACTCGTGTCAAGTCATCGTCACAATAATTATTATTATTAATTGACTGCTTTAATAGTTTGAGTCGATTTGTCTTAATGTTGGGATGTTCATTAGTCATAGATTAGTAATACTACTAGTTTAGGGTATAGTGGACATTCCTTTCTGAAGTAACACTGCCTAGTGCCACCAGTTTAACCCGGCCTCATTGCTGCAGTACGTGCTTTCAAAAAGACGGTCTTGTGTTGAAGTCGTAGCATTGTAATTGCAAGTCATTACTCCCTTCTGCATGCCTTCTCCAGCCAATATGACAACATATGGGCAAGATGACATCTGTCCCAGATGACAGATGACACTTAAATGACAAATACTTATAACATCATCATAATATTGTGAATGTGATATATATTGTTATCTAGACTACAAGCCCACAATGCCTTGTGTTGGCGTTGCAGATTGTGAGCTTAGAGTGGCTATTTTCACAATATATATCTGTGGAACAGAGTCAAACTAAATGTAACGCCTCAACTCCTACAATTGAAAGTGCTTGTCAGGGTGTGTGTGTCTGTGTGTGTGTGTGTGTGGGGGGGGTGGAAATAATAAGAACCACTGCTCTAATGGCCAGTAGACCTGTCCTGTGGCCTCACCAGCATTGGGACCAGAGCCTAGATGTATGTGCAGTGGATGAAAAAACATCTGTGTTTAAATTTAAATACGATAAGATAAACCTTGAATGATCCCTGTGCGGAAATGCATGTGTCGTAAGCGGCTACGACAGTAGGCGTGAAAAGCTTGATATGTAGGTATAGATGTGTTTTTTTCCTGCAACACAATGGCCCTCATGTTAGTTCTTGATTAGAAGGCGACAGTGTTTTGTTTGTATAGACAGAGTGCATGGATTGGTTTTTAGTTTCATGTGAATGTGGGAGAGGAGCCATTGCTGTCTGTTCCATGCATGGGTGGACCAGATTAGGCCATATAGATAGATGACTGTGTTGGTTGTTAGCTAGCTGGATAGCATATCACACATATTCTATTTGCATGAGCAGGCCTGCCTCAGTGCCTTCCAGCCCATTGGCCCTATCAGTCTCTGGCGTGGCCGTGGAAGTATGCATGGATGGCAGTCTGTCGTGATGCCTACTCACAGCTTGCCTGCTGCAGCCATACTTGGCCATCTCTTTCTCCCAGCTCCGCCTCACACACAGGGCAAGATATGTGCTAAGTGTGTACTCTTAGAACTGTGTGCAGAAGCATGATTTTCTCTTCTTCTCTCCCACCAGGTCATTAACAGCTCAGGCAAGGCGAGAAGGCAAGTCTCAAGAGGCTGTTCCTCTTGTTCCTCATCTCCCAGCCCATCTGTCAGATGACTTTTGCCAAGACTGTTTCATGGGCAGAAATTCACCTCCTTTCAGGACATCACTTTGGAAGCCACCAGTGATACTTTAATTTTTATTTGGAGGATTTGTTCTTGAAAGTCCGAGAACCCTCAACGGAGGGTTGTTGTGATTTTGATTTCTCATGAGAAATCAGCAATTATGACAGGCCTGTTGTTGTCGTCCTCCTTGTCTAAAAGTATGAGTTATGACAACTCAAAATCGGCCCCTAGCAGCAACACTCGGGGCCGAGTGACGAGGGCAGATGAGAAAGAGAATGACAAAGAAGCCAGCTCGGGAGGATCCGACTCTCCGAACAACATCGGCGGCCAGCCAGGCTCCATCGTTGCCAAACTGGAACATGGCGGAGGAGCGGGACCAAGAAGTTCATCTCCCAGCGGAGCATCTGGTTCCCGGGGCTCGTCCGGGGACCAGAGGGGGCCTACCTCAGATGATACGGACGGCCTCTCCAGCGGGAACGACTCTGGGGAGAGGGAGAGCGAGACAGGGATGGAGCGGGAGAACAGGTCCCACGGACACCAGTCCACACACAGCTCCTCAAGGAGCAAGGACTCTGGCATGATGCTGAGCAACAAGAGGTAAGAAAGAATGCATGGCAGATTCAGTTGAAGGAAAATTAAGTGCACATACAAGGAAGAATCTCTCTCATTCCCTTTCTTTCTCTTTCACTCGGTCTCTCTCGCTCATAACAGAATAGGGACACTAGGGTTCATTTGGTTAACAAGCCCTTGAAAGAGATGTAAGCCAGCACAAAGGAGTCACAAAAATGGCAGTTCTGGTGTTATAATCCTCTTATGTAACGTCACCTGGAGAAAGTTAATGGCACCTGAGCACCTCACTTCACCTCCCAGTGACTTCATGCGCCTGCTGAGAAAACATGCCCTCTCCCTCAGACCACTCACATGGCAAAACACGCATCACGATGGCATACGAACTTCACCTCAGTTACTAAGCAACCATTGACAGACACGGACAAATCCATGCCATGTCCATTTGCAGAAATCTAACCAGCGTTTTTTATGATCACCCAATTTATAAAATCTATCATAATAATGTGGAATTGAAATTAGTTGGTTTAGATTGGATGTTGATTTTTTTTTTAATGGAAAAAAAAGAGAAAAAAATTCACGAGCGCGCCTAATTGATAACATATTATAAATAGTATGTAAATGTCATGAATTCATTTTGGTGACTATGGATATTACTGGCCTCTCATTAATCACAAGTACCCAGTACATTTCCACGGGAAAGGGAATTACTTTAGCTTATTGTTGAAATCCTATGACTTATGAAAACTACCACGTATAGTTACCATGTCTACTACGTAGGAGCTGGCGATTTTGTAACCCTTTCACCCAAAATAAATGGATGTTGATACAATTATAGCTTTCAATGGATGGATTTCTATCAGCCTTACAAAGGCTTCACTCTGACTGCTCTGACAGCTGCTCTCTGTGTTAATGTCTGGAGTTGGTTGTTTTGTGAATATGTTAATATCTTTGATATGTTAATTGTATCAAAGATTGTTTTACAATCTATGGCTATGACTTTTCTATGATATCAACTTGCAGACTAAACCAAAGGGGTATGAAATATAACATAAAACCAGAGAGGCTTTGTATAATTGCATAATTCGGGAGGCATTAGTTAACGATTAATCTGCTGAGGCTGACACAAAAACTTCATAATGCAATTGTCGAAATATGATTATATTCCAATACAAAGGAAAGTGTTAAAATAGGTCATTTTAGGTCAATCCCCCTAAATTCATCCTCTGGGTCAGGAGTTCTCAAAGCTCGGTCTAGAGACTCTCAGGGCTCCTTGAGGGGGCTCAGAATAGAACCTTGTAGGTCTGTAACTCTGAGGTAACACTTCTGAACTCTGAGTCATGTTGGGCGTGTATAAAATGTAAAAGTTTGACATCCACTCCTCTGTGTAGTTGCATGTACTGTATGTTTAAAACACTGACCCTCTTCTTCCCAGCTCCAACTCCCAGAGTCTCTCGCCGCCTAGTGGCTCTCTAGCCTACAGCCTGCTGTCCACCAGCTCAGAGCGGGACCCCCCGTCCACCTCGGGCTGCAGCAGTGACCAGTCGGCCCGCGTCCAGACCCAGAAGGAGCTCATGAAGGCCCTGAAGGAGCTCAAGATCCGAATGCCTGTCGAGCGCAGGGGCAAGAGCCACTCCAGCACCCTGGACGCCCTCAAGTATGCTCTGAACTGCGTCAAGCAAGTCCGAGGTGAGAATGCTTTGTCTAAATGGTTATTCAACAAGGCTCACCTTACTTCAACTATAGGAATCAGGGTTACGAGGGGACAATAGCAGGCAGCATTAATTATTCATTATTACTGCCATTTCTTGTTTTAATTACAATAACACAATATACTGGACTTTGGTTTAGCAACATAACGTTTTTGGTTACAATCTTGGGTGAAACTTGATGCTAATTACTGTGCTGTACATTGCTGGTGCTACTGGGAGTCTAACATAACCTAAACCCTAAGGCAGATTATTACCTCGTACAACCTTTGTAGACTATTATTAGGATGTGTTGCCATCTGCATTCATTATTACTGCCATTTCTAACGCATCATCGTGTGTTTTCTTCTTCTTGCCATGGTTAAAATCATTTTGAACAATAAGGCTAAGTATAAAATAGAGACTGATGGTATATACTACTTCTCCAGCCAACCAGGAGTATTATCACCAATGGAGTGTGGAGGAGTGTCATGGCTGCAGCTTAGACCTCTCCACTTTCACTCATGAGGAGCTGGACAACATCACCTCTGAATACACCCTCAAAAACACTGTAAGTTATCAACCCATGGATATTTTTGAAGAATGTGTGCCCAGAATAGAGGTTGATTTGGTTAAAGCAACTCAACTCCACCACCTAGTGGCCGTGCCGTATGGGAAATATATGGAAACATGTATATCAAACAAGAGTAAAGAGTAGTTATCTGAGGAAAACAGTGAGGGAACACACTGTAGCTATTTACAAAGATAAGGCAGGAACTTGCATGTGTTACGGGACTAAGCTGTACCTAAAACAATAGATACCAGGCCTGTCATGGCACAAACAAATTATGCCAAAGGAACAACATTTTACACAATTGAATGTGGAATTCTACCATGATATTCTTCCTCAACACTAAAATCCCCCCATTTTCTAAAATCACATTGAATAGTTAGGCACTTATTTCATAAATTATTATTAGGGCTATTCGCAATCACTTTTGCATAATCATTCCATTCCAATTTCCACTTATACTTTTTCAAAAGCAGATCTACAAGGTCACAATGCATCGTGGTATTTTTTTTTGTCTTGACAACAAATCATCACTTTAAATTCCATGATGGTAGGGACAGCCCTATGAATAGCTCGACATCATCATCCGTGCTGGGTCATAACCTTCGTGTCCCCCCCCCCCCCCCCCCCTGTCTCCTTATCCAGGACACATTCTCCATGGCCGTGTCCTTTGTGACGGGGAAGGTGGTGTACATATCACCCCAGGGGTCATACCTGCTGCGCTGTAAACCCGAGCGCCTCCAAGGCACCGTCTTCTCTGAGCTACTGGCTCCCCAGGACGTCAGCACCTTCTACAGCGGCACAGCACCCTGCCGCCTCCCCGCCTGGGCCACCTGCATTGGCTCTGGTGAGAAAGCACGATACTTGGGGGTGACTGGGAGGAGCAAGGGGGTTATGGGAAATTGAAAAGGTCCATTACGTCTGGGTTTAGTCCTTATCTGAACAAAGTGAAAATATTTAACTCGTATATATATTCACATTGTTGACTGGAGTCCCAGAGTGGTCTATACTTGCCTCCGGCGTGGTGCCTGTCTTTTTTCCCTCCCGATACACACAATCTCTTCAAGTAGATCGACTATATTTGTGCCATATGTTCACCCCAGGATAGGGACGCTAGGGTTCATGTGGTTAACTGAACACTGGATTTTGCCGTGTACTAATCATGTCGACGCCCTTTCCCCCCTCCGCCTCCAGTCTCCCCTCCAATGGACTGCACCCAAGAAAAGTCCATGTTCTGTCGCATCAGCGCCGACCGGGCGCAGGACAGTGACCTGCGCTACTACCCTTTTCGCCTCACGCCCTACCAGCTGACCATCAGAGAATCTGACACGGCTGAGCCGCAGCCCTGCTGCCTGCTCATCGCAGAGAAGGTCCACTCTGGATACGAAGGTAAGAACACTTCGAAAGAAGCATGATGTTGTTTGTTGTGTTGACAGCCGCTCTGATAGCTCAGTAGACAATGGCCAAGCGTGTTTGTCAATGTTCAGACTAGTGTTTGTGTCTCTCTATAAGATGCTGTCGTAACAGAGGCTAAGGCAGTGATTAGCGATTCCCAGTTTTTAAATGCAATTTGTAAAGGATAGGAAAATAGGATCAGTTTAAATCAAATTAGTGAGATTGTTGGCATCCCTGTTTTAGGCATGTCATTTATGTCAGTGGGAAGAATTAACAGTTGATTGTGTCCCTGCTAGCGCCCCGTATCCCGACAGACAAGAGGATCTTCACCACCAGCCACTCGCCCAGCTGCGTCTTTCAGGAAGTTGACGAGAGGTCAGTACTCCCAATCGACCAGCCTGCTACTTTTACACAACAACAACATTCCACTGTATTTGTAACTAACATTGTACTTGTATGATGTGTACACAGAGCGGTGCCACTGTTGGGCTACCTACCTCAGGACCTCATAGGAACCCCCATTCTGCTCTACCTCCACCCTGAGGACAGACCTGTGATGGTGGCCATTCACAAGAAGAGTAAGTCCTATCACGTTTTTGTCTGCTCTACTGAGAGGTGATGTGACAGGAGCCCTCCGCTGTACTGCACTGCTCTCTTACACTCAATATAACGTTCTCTCTGTTTCGCCTCATCTTGTCACCTCAGTTCTGCAGTTTGCAGGCCAGCCGTTTGACCACTCGCCTCTGAGGATGTGCGCCCGCAACGGCGAGTACCTGACCATCGACACCAGCTGGTCGTCCTTTGTCAACCCCTGGAGCCGGAAGGTGGCGTTTATCGTAGGACGTCACAAAGTCCGGACGTAAGCTCCGCTCCCTCACTGCTGTGCTTGAAAAAAATAAAATATACACACAACATCTCTGAAATTTTAATTCTTTCCTTGGTGGAAATTAAGTGTATGCACATATGTGCAGATGGGTCATCATACACACACACACTGTCATTTAAACTTTCTAAAAACACATACGTTTTACACCATACGTTTGTGGTCAAGGATGCTTTCGCCTTAGTAATAATCACCCACCTCTCTCCCTCCGTCTTGCCTCTCCAGGAGCCCGCTGAACGAGGACATTTTCACCACAGGCTATGAGAGTCGAGTCACCACGCCGAAGATCGCTGAGCTGAGCGAGCGGATCCACCGCCTTCTGGTGCAGCCGGTGCACAGCAACAGCTCGCAGGGCTACAGCTCGCTGGGCTCCAACGGGTCCCGCGGCTCACGCTGCTCGCACCAACAGCACCTCAGCGCCTCGTCCAGCGACAGCAACAGCCCGACTATGGAGGACGTCATCGTCAGGGTCGCCTCACACAAACCTGTGAGTGTTAGTAGCTTCTATGCATACATCATGTCACATCATCTTTTGCCAATGCTGCTTGTGTGACTGTTAGTTACATACCAGAAAAGGTTTGTTGAATGGAAACGTGTCTTGACTCTTGAATTGTGCCATGCTTGTTGCAGATGACATTCCAGCAGATTTGTAAGGACGTTCACATGGTCAAGACAAACGGGCAACAGGTCTTCATTGAGTCACGCAACCGCCCACCACTCAGAAAACACGCCAACACAGGTACAATGGACAGGCAGTCGCTGTGCACAAGTTATGATCAATGCATTTTGGACAGAGGCTTTTTAAAGCACATGCTTATGTTAACTAAAATGTTAACATTGTACAATTAGAACACCTTAATAGTTGACTGCAATGAATTTGCAACTATTTACTCAACTGAACAAGTACCTCTTTCCCCCTGCCTCTTCAGGCACAGCAAATGGCCTCAGAACCATCAGGAGTGCTCCAGTCAGAGCTCAACCTGACATGCCCTGTCCGCCCAAAGACCTGATCCCCGCACTGTTCATACCAAAGGAGGCTCCTACTGGCTACTCCTACCAGCAGATCAACTGTCTGGACAGTATCATAAGGTAAGGCTGGTTGGCACACTGGTTCAGATGACAGGGTTACATGGCTAAATGCACAACCTGAGATAGAATAATACAAATGTTGTAGGGATCGATTATTTTCTTAACGGTTATTGTATTGATTAATCCTTACAATGGCCAAATTAAGGATAGATTATTAATCAAATATTTGTATTGAATTGAGTACGGGAACAAGCCGAAAGGCTTTTCTGGTTTCAATCTTTTAGCAGACCTTGTATTGTATTGTACTTCCCTGTACCTGTCCTTGCAAACTGTTAATAAAGTATTCAACTTGGGTGTGCTTCCAGGTACTTGGAGGGCTGTAACATTCCTAACACAGTCAAGAGGAAGTGTAGCTACTCCTCCGGCACCTCCACCTCTGATGATGACAAACAGCAGGAGTCCAGTGGCACCAAAAAGTATCACAAAGGTACATTCTATTCTTACATCTTTCAAATATCGAGCCATTACCCCCCGACCTATTTTAGTTGTTAGACCAATTTACCCCTTGTGGTTTTTGTATGGTCCTCGTCACAACCAAACCCTTATTGGTTGGCTGTGGGGAGGGTGAGGACTCTGTGCCTTGACTGTGAGCTTTACAAATTGACAGTGTGATTGACAATTTTTTATATTGCCTTATCCACTGTTGGTCCTGCACCTGCCATCCTGTGGGATGTGCCAGTTCTATTCTTTCTAGAGGGTGTAGAGTAGACTGTAGAGACAACCACGTGTCTCCTCACATGGAGTCACCAGCCGACCCTCAGTAGACTGTAGAGACAACCACGTGTCTCCTCACATGGAGTCACCAGCCGACCCTCGGCTCACAGACACCTCCCCTTTCAGTAGACTGTAGAGACAACCACGTGTCTCCTCACATGGAGTCACCAGCCGACCCTCAGCTCACAGACACCTCCCCTTTCAGCAGAGAAATATGGAGGGGGAAAAAACTCTAGTGTGAAATTTCACACAGATACAAGTCAGCATAGTCTACGGGGACAAACATAAGAAAGAACACAAATGGTGCGTTCAGACCAGCAGATGAAACGATCGATGAAAAAAAAAAAACGCATCACAGCATAATTTGCGGCGGCTTCACCCGTCATAGCCGCGTCTCGCTGGCTTCCATTGACAATGAATGGTAGACTGCATCATTTAATCTGCCCGTGTGAACGCAACACAGACAATGAGTTTAGTTAAAACATTTTAACTTGAGCTGGCCGTATGACTTTCTGCAGGCACACCAGTGAGCCCGCTGCCTCCTCTCATGGGCAGCAAGGCGGAGAGCGAGGTCTCCGTGACCTCGCAGTGCAGTTTCAGCAGTACCATCGTTCATGTGGGAGACAAGAAGCCTCTGGAATCAGGTGTGCAACAACGCTCAGCACACCTCCTTCTTTCTACTCTTGTAGTGTGAAACGCCTACACCGCTAAATTTAGTCACTTGTAATTGTCAGTGGTGTGAAAGTAACTCAAGTACATTTGCTCAAGTACACTGTACTTAAGTACAGTTTTAGGTACTTTTACTTCTACTCCACTACATCTCAGAGGCAAACATTGTACTTTTGCTCCACTACAATTATTTGAAAACTAGTTACTAGTTACTTTATAGATTTTGATTAATATTACAAAACATGCATTACCCACCTCAGCCCTATATACATATCAGCATTGTGAGCTTGTAGATCTGCTATTTTCAAAAGATTTTGATACATTTGAAAACTTGTGAAATGGGACATTCTGCACAATGAGTACTTTTACTTTTGGTACTTCAAGTACATTTTTATGCCAATACCTAATGTAACCAATTACATTTTGAATTCCAGACTTTTACTTGTAACAGAGTATTTCTATATTGCAGTATCGATACTTTTATTTTATTTTAAAGAATGCGAGTACTTCTTCCACCAGCGGTTCCGTTCCATCACAGACACATGGAATAAAGTTCTCAGTCGGCATGACTGATTTCAGTCATTTGGATTCCATAGAAGCCAGCGTGTCTTCTGTGAAAGCATGCTGCGCACCGAAAATAGCAGATCTACAAGCTCACAACACATCGCAGCACGACGTGTTGTGAGCTTGTAGATTGGCTATTTTCAGTCATTAGTTATTTTAAGATAAAATTAAGTATTTGAAGTGATAGCAATAGAATACAAGTTTAGAAGCATCTTCCAGAAACATGAATGGTCTCAGAAATGTCATGATTTCTTGAGCTGGTCGGCATTAAAACATCATCATTACATTTTCAGTCTTTTGAGATTTTATTTTTCTTTATTCCATGCAGACATCATCATGGAGGACGCCCCTCCGACGCCCACGCAGGCTCCCAGTGTGGTGGTCACCCCCGCTCCGCCTCCCCCTCGCCCACTGCCCCCTCAGTCCCCCTCCTCGGCTCCCAAGCCAGAGAGGGACGGGGGATGGAGGAGCGCGGCGGGCAGCGGATCGAGCCGCCTGGGCCTGACGAAGGAGGTACTGTCGGCCCACACCCAGCAGGAGGAGCAGGCCTTCCTGGACCGCTTCAAGGACCTCAGCAAGCTGCGCGTCTTCGACCCGACCGCCTCCTCCACCGTGCACTGCCAGACCACACCCTCCAACCCTCTAGCCAGAGGTAGGGACAATGAGGGGCTCTCACCACGCAACAACACCGCCACCACACACAACACACGCAAGCGGTCCGCGCACGCGGCACTCGCCCAAACAGTGTCAGAACAGTGGGAAGCTGGCGCGTTGCATCCGTGTGATGTCCGGTCTTTCTGTGGTGTGTCTTTCCCAGGCGCGCGGTGCTCCCGCGACTACCCCGGCGCCAGGGGGGCCGGCGGCAGCAGTACAGGTGGTCACAGGCGCAGCCGCGGAGTCAAGAGGCTCAAGCACCAGGAGACATTGGACCAGCACAGCTCCATGGGGCTGAGCAGCAGCCTGGCCGCCAGCGCCATTCATTCCCAGCCTCTGCCGCTCACCGTGGGCACGCCCACCACGTCGTCCTCGTGGCCCACCTCCGTGGGCTCCCAGGCCAGCATGCCCTCTGTTCCCATCCCCACGGGCATGCTTCCCATGTACCCCATATACCCGCCTCTATCTCAGCACATGCAATTGCCAGACCCAACGCGCTTCCCCATGATGGTGGTGCTGCCCAATTACATGTTCCCCCAGATGGGCGGGCCCATGGCCCAGCCCATGGCCCAGCCCATGGCCCAACCCATAACCCAGCCCATGATCCAGCCCATGGTCCAGCCCATGGTTCAGCCCATGGTCCAACCTGGCGCCACCCACGGACACTTCTACAACCCCAACTTTCCCTACCCCGGACCCGCACTGCCCACCCTGACGCCTATGCCCCCCATCGCGACCCATCCCGTGCCCATTCCCGCCACCAACGCTGCGTCCCGCTGTAGCACGCCGGGGTCCGGCTACAGGACAGCCGACGGCGCCGAGTCGCCCCTCTTCCAGTCACGCTGCTCCTCGCCGCTCAACCTGGTCCAGCTGGACGAGGCGCCGAGCACCACGGCGCTGGGCGCCGCACAACAAGCCACCGCGCCTTCTGCCACGCCTTCTGCCAACCAGAGGAGCTCCACGGACACCTCCAAGGAGAACGAGAATGTGAGTAGAGAAATATTTTGTTTGGAAAGAGGCTGTGCCAGGATGTTGGTCCTTATTCTGTTTATCGCTCACTCCTGTTAAATTGTAAGCAGCATGCGTCCTCCCCTTACGTTAATAGAGCACCGAAGTCCTGAATTCACTCACTCATCACCTGGTTCCAAGGGGTTCGCTGACGTTTTTCTCTATGGAGAATAACATGGGGTCATCTTAAAATCGTCTCATATAAGAATTGTGGTCCAAAGATAAACAAACTGTCTCTGCGATAATTGTCGGGGAGGTCACTCATATTTGATAGTCTGTTTCTAGCGAAAATGTAACTAATTTGGCAGCAGTAACAATAGTGTTTTCTCTCAGTCAGAGATGTGGCAAATAAATAAATACACAAACCTGTGGACCTCTATATTGATGTCATACTTTGGTGCTCTATATTAAGTGGTGAAAGTGAATTATTTCCTTTTGTTTTTGTTCATCTTTCGGTGTTGTTGAAACAACGTTTTTTTTGTTAAATAGTGCAAGCTCTATTTCTGTTACGTCTCCAATGTTGTGTTCTTCAGGGCTTCTTCTCACCTTTTCTCCTTCCTTTGTTTCCCGCCAGGGGGAGGCCAACGAGTCCAACAACGATGACATGTCCACATCCAGCGACCTGCTTGACCTGCTGCTCCAGGAGGACTCTCGCTCGGGCACCGGCTCAGCCGCGTCCCGTTCCGGCTCCTCGGGGACGGGCTCCTCGGGCTCCGGCTCCGGTTCCAACGGCTGCAGCTCCTCGGGCACCAGTGGCACCAGTACGTAGACATATAGCACTGCCGTGTTACTAACACCTTGGTTTTTCCAATGGGCTCTATGCACACAGAATAACTTCCTACTTACCCCCGGCCGCTTCCCTATTTCCTTCGTTATTATATCTTTGGTCTACGTATGATGACAATCTAAAAAAGAATACTAGATGGGAAGGAAAAACAAACCCACTCTTTTAAATTTAGGACTGAGGCTGATTCTAAAAACGTCTTCTAAATCCTGACCTGAAGTTTTCTGGAAAAATATTTATTCAAAGATTACAAAAAATGTTATGCTGCTTACCTTGCCTTACCACTATATTGAGCCGGATCTAAACGTCACCGTTTGTTTCATCTCTTTGCCTCCCCCCCCCCTTCCAGGGAGCAGCCAGAGCAGCCACACCAGCAAATACTTTGGCAGCATCGACTCGTCTGAGAACTCCCGCAAGCAGACAGCAGGGGGCAGTGTCAGCGCAGACTCTGGCGAGGAGCAGTTCATCAAGTGTGTCCTGCAGGATCCCATCTGGCTGCTGATGGCCAACACGGACGACAAGGTCATGATGACCTATCAGCTTCCAGTCAGGTGAGACATGCCACGCCTTTTTACTCTGTTTTTGGCTTTTCTTCCTTTATTGATAGTTAAGTGAAGATGGACAGGAAAGAGGGAGGGAGAGACAGGGGGAGACATGCAGCAAAGGTCGTCATGAACGGGACTCGAACACGCGACACGCTGTCAGGCCAGACCATTGCTTGAGCTTGTAGATCAGCTATTCCCACTTTTTTTTGCTTGTAGATCTGCGTTTTCCACTATTTTTGAAAATATATGAACATTTTTCTACATGGAAATTATGATTAGGAAAACAATTATTGGGGTTTTCCCTCAAATAATTGTGATTAGGCGATTATATAATAATTGACAGACCTACATCCTACATCTGAGAGGAGTTTTCATCCCTATAGCAAGACTCCAGGTCACTGTGGTTGGCATTGTGATCGACATTTCGTTTATTATATAATCAACCACTCACCCTTCTGTGTTACACAGGGATGTGGAGGCAGTGCTGCGCAAGGACCGCGAGGCCCTGAGGAGCATGCAGAAGCACCAGCCACGCTTCACAGAGGAGCAGAAGAAAGAGCTGAGCCAGGTCCACCCCTGGATCCGCACCGGACGCCTGCCCCGCACCATCAACGTCTCTGTAAGTGTGCAAGACTACTTACTTACTGGCTAGTAAAGGGATTAATTAGCTTGCCCTTGGGAGTCTGAACGGTCTCGTTCTGAGAGTACCTGTCTGGTGATCTGGCATGTGTTTAGTCCTGTGACTTCTTCTTTCTGCTTTTGTATTAACGCCAGTGTGGACGTCGCAATGCGTATTACTGCCCTCCACTGGTCTGGTGTTTTATTCACCCCTACATAGTGCAGCTTTATGAAATGTCCATAGCCCTCCTCCGAGACACAGAGCGAGTAGAAATGGTGTCAGCATCTCATAATGAGTATTAGTGAGGTTAGTAGTTATTTAAAGAGAAAAGTGGGGTAAAAGTGCTCCTTTTAACTGATACCGGTATATTCAATATCTTTTTATCTTTTCAATATCTCTCCAGTTATTATTATAACTGGAGAAATTTGAAACCAGCAACAAATCTACGAATAAAACCAGGAAAATGGCCTATATTTATGTCGAAGTTGTGAATAGACAATGACGTGTATTGATGTCGATATGCAGATATATGTCGATATACTTCGTTAACTGGGGTCCCCCAGGGGTCTGCACTTGGCCCCCTCCTTTTTCCCCCTATACACAAAATCTCTTAAAAAATAGCCGGTCTACAACTTGCGTTGTGAGCTTGTAGATCCGCTATTTCCTTCGCTGAACGTTCACCTGTTTTTGGCGAATGTTCGCGTATTATAACGTGCCCAGAATAGGGACGCTAGGGTTCATGTGGTTACACACAACTAACCCGCTCGCCTCTCTCCTCTCCTTTCTCTGACTTCCAGGCGTGTACGGGATGCAAGTCCCCCCCCGCCGTGGCTGCAGGGACCCCCTTTGACGTGGAGATCCACGAGATGGAGCTGTGCAGCGTCATGGAGGCCAAGAAGACCAAAAGGCAAAGCGGCGACCAGGAAATGACCTCCTCGCCGGCTGATGATGCGGCAGAAAGGCAGGCCGGCGACAAGGTCAGCCGTGACCCCCGATGAGAGGCCGGCCAAAAGATCAAAGGACATCAGTAATAGTGACCTTTCTCACGACCGCCGTGTTTTCCACAGGCATATTTTCATGCGCATTCTTTTGAAGACGTCGCATTCGAAAATGCCATAACTGGAAACGGCAAGATTCGGGAAGGAGCTTCGCTCCCCCGATTTGCGCCCTCAAGAAGTGCACATTCCGTGTCAACACAATGAACACAGATGATGTCAGCAGCAGACTATTATTTAATTTGTACAGTTTGTTCAACAGGCTGCTATTTATTGTGTCAAGTGACCTTTATTGAAGGTGGATATGTGCTCGGGCCTGTACTGTACTTTCAAGGGGAACAATGTCATTTGTACAGTCTGTTATCCACTTTTCAGTGTGCGTTGGGAGGGGTCCTCTACCTACCTCTGGTCGTTTTCTTGTTGAATGTGAGCCAGGTGATCTGGGTGTAGTGCCACTCTCATCTGGATTCTGTCCTCTCCCCACAATGACTTTTTCCACGTTCAAGCTTGGGGAAGGAGTAGCGACGTCCGCCGTATAGATACACTGTACATTGAGAAGCAGGTGGACTTTATTTTGTAAGCATCGTGTCTATTTTTCTACTCCACTGGCTGCCACTGTAAATGGCAAGAGAAGGAATGCCTGGAAAGAAAGGTATTGTATTGTGTATTTAAAAAGAAGAAGAACACTGATCAAACAAAAGGGTGGATCTTTGACCTTGAATGACTATTTTGAAAAACAATGTGTCAAACAATCGGAAAAAGAGACTTGTGAGACTTATGTCTTGTGACATTACAATCATATTCCTATGAATGGACTATTGGTTGCTTGGACAAGGTGGTTGTCACTTAGAGATCAGACTGAATGGACAGTCAGCGTTTCTCTTCGGCTGGGCATTACCTCTATGATGCCGACTTGAGTCACGTCGTCACCACACCTGGGAAGATTTACGCTATGCCTGACAAATGACAATGGATATTATCGCTAATCGCTCGCATTAGAAGTACGTGAGCGCAACCGAACAGAACCTCTGCGCCGATGAGAGGTGCCAGCATCGGTGAGATGCTTGCCAGGCCGGGGAAAGGAGAGACCTTTTGCCTCTCTCTCTTTACTCTCTGTGACGCTGTTTTGATCATGTGGTAAAATATGCTTTATGGCGTCAGTGGTGTCTGCGACAAGTTTCTAAATATTTTTGTGAACTTTGTACAAAATAAAATGAAATGAAATGTTTCTGGATGTTAAAGCCTGGTGTGTTCATTTCCTTTCTGTTTTGTTGGACTCCATGGTGTTTTGAAATCACGTCTTGGCCACTTGTTGGTTGTTGTTTTCCAACAGTATGAGCTGGCTGGGGGAAAGTGTCCATAGGGGGATGCAGGAAGAGAAATTCATACCACAGTCTTCTCTGGCTCTCACTGTGGTTTCTACCCAGAGTGGTCACCACCACAGCTTAAAAAAGACAAAGGCATGCCCCTCATTTAGACGGAACGCGCAAACCAGCAAAGTTGACTTCGCTGCACATTGTGATTATGATAATGAAGAGGACCATGATCATGATTACAAAGTATTGCGAGTTTAATTCTTCCACTAGCTAATAAACAAACTCATTCTTTGTATTTTTGTGATGTGAATCCGTACCTATACTGCATCACCTGTATTTAAAAACAAAACAAAAACTACAATCAAGATTGGATTGTGCACATGAACCTGTACATGTATTGGCATTTGGCACTAGAATCTAACAGCAGCATACATGAAACCATACATGCTTGATCTCAAACATAGTCTCTGTGGTTTCAATTAAGCAGTGGTGTAAAGTAACTAATTACATTTACTCCAGTACTGTACTTAAGTACAATTTTGAGGAATTTGTACTTTACTTGAGTATTTCCAATACTTTTACTACTACATCTTCATCACCCCGGCTGGGTTCACCCGAGTGAGGGGTATGATGTTCGCGAGACCCGAAACCCCGATGACTTTGGGATACATCACTGAGGATACGTCCCAGGTGCATCCATGCGAAAAGAATACTTTTTAATCCACTACAATTATTTTAAAAGTTTAGTTACTAGTTATGTTTATTTATTTGATATGGACATAACAAATACATTGCTCATTGCACAGTTGCTCATTGCACAATTTGTAGATGCATTGTTTACAGTGTGTTAGCACATTTTCACCAGGAGACTTTTCTATAAAATACAGTGACACTATAGTACAAAAAAGGAATACATTCTAATAATATTTACAAAGTTAATTGGAAGATTTATATTTTGATTAGAAAACATACAGTACATTAACCACTTCAACCATATGTACATTTGAAAATAGCAGATCTACAAGCTCACAATGTGTCTCGATGCGACGCATTGTGAGCTTGTAGATAGACTATTTTTCCACCACTGCAATTAAGACAGGTTCCAGGTCAGTTTTAGGCTTAGTTTGACCATCCATCAGTACAGTACCTACACTGTATGTTCAATTTGTAGCACCGATTGCAATCAGGGTGTTCTTTCTTGCAATGCAATGCAATTTCTTAAAATGTAGGCCTAAATATCACCTTCACAGGCTCACACTTCATCAGTGCCGGTGTCCGTGTGTACGCACACGCAGTTACACTATGTGTTATGTGGTTGGTTATGCATGCCAACTAAGGCTGTGAAATGGTCATTATATATACAACACTGCCACTCTGTCCCTCTGTACAGGAACATACATTCACATAAATATTCCATTACCTCTTTAACAAAAACACAAGAGGGTCAACATGCAACACAGGCACACACTTTAATGTGCCCTTACGGCCCGATTTCTGCTCTCTTGAGTTAAACGAATACTCAGGATTTTACTGTGTACATATTCACTGTTGTATAATCCTAGCATTGTATAATCATAGCATTGTATAATCGTAGCACATGGGGCCAAGGTTTAGAGCACATGGTGCCAGCTGCATGAAGAAAAAAATGAAAAAATTGAAAAAACTGGCACTTCTGTTCAGACTAAACATGGATGGCCGTACGCTACCTTCACATAAGTCCTCCTCCTCTCATGCCAAGCCCCTTATCCACCCCAACCTTCACCCCTCCTTTCTCCATCTTCTAGCCTTTCGTCTGAGGGGCCATAGTGGAAAGTTCTACTAACTAAGCACATTTACTCAAGTGGGAACATATTTAATATGGTACAATTTTGAGCTGCTTTTTACATTACTTGAATATTTAGATTTTATTTTGATACTTTTGATACTTTCAGAGAGAAATATCGTTGTCTACTTTTTACACAGCTACACTTATTTGGCAGCTTAAATGGTTCCTAGTTACTTTGCATTAGATTGTTTACAAAACATACACTTAAGCTCTATCATATATCAACATTTGAAAATAGCCGAACTACAAGCTCACACTAGTTCAGAAAAAATGTGACAAATTCTGAAACAATCAAGTACTTTTTTGCAGGTATATTTCGATACCAATACTTTTGTTCTTTAACACGGGTATCGCTATTGCTACTTTCACTCAAGTAAAAAAAACACTGCTCTGAGCCTTGACTGCTCTCCACGCCCGTATCCTGCCTCTCCTCCTCCTCTTCCTCCTCCTTCTCCCTCTTTTCCCTCATACACACTCCCTCGCTCTCTCTCTCATCTCTCTTAATCTCGGCGGACAGCAGGATGGAGGGCAGAGTGTGTATGTGGGGTGTGTGTGTCCTCATCACCTTGACACTGAGATGGACCGCGGCTCAAAGTCAGACCAACTATACCAGGTAGGGCCGTTCTACTGCTTTGTGTGAGTGTGCGTGTGCGTGTGCGTGTGTGAGATGACAGTGAGTGACATCACGCTTGGATTTTCTTTCTCCATACAGTACGTATTGGAATGCATGGAGAGGAACAGCGTGTGCAATGCATGCCCACGAGTGGTCTTTGGAAACGCAATCCCCTGCAGAGCTACTACAGACAGAGGTCTGATAGAAAAAGTGACCATGCTGCTGAGGGCATGCAAGATGTGGTTGATGTTTGTGCCCATTGTGATGGCACAAACTGTGCCTTGGCAGCTTTAAGATGACATATTTTTAGAGATGTCGACAGATCAGAGAATTTCACATTTTGTACCATTCTCCAGGTCCTCTCAAGGCAGCATCAGAGTAAAAACCCTATAAATGTTGTTGACCGAGTTCCCCCTGGGCTACTTGGTTCCCTTCCCTTTTTTCCCCCTCAACACCAAATCTCTTCGCTGAAAGTAAAGCCAATCTACAAGCTCACAAGGCCTTTGTAGATCAGCTATTTTTGCCGAATGTTCACCCCAGTATAGCGACACTATAGGGTTCATGTGGTTAAAGTGAAATGTGCTGCCTCTGAGACATGTATTCATCCTCTGTCTTGATAGAAGTCTATTACAATCATAGGTCTGTAACTCCGAGAGTGTACACAGAACCAAATATACTCGTAACGTGTCCATTTGGTTCCATTTGTACGCTCTCACCGTTATTATGGGTGTCCTTGACATTCAAAATGTTTGAGAACCACTGGATTAGTGTGTCGCTGAGGCTGCCGCTGCACCCAGTGTGTAAACTGTACGCGCGGATGTGAGAAACAAACAGATGCCTGTGGGCTGTTTTGCTTGGCAGGTTAGGGAGGAGGAGAGGCCCCCCGGCACTCTACTAGTTCAGCCCAATGTGGCCTCACACTCACAGCACCCACAGCACGCCGTCTGTAGGGACTTTAAAAGTGATGTGTTTTTGATAAAATAAGTGTTAAACAGAGTCGATCCCCATCTCTCCAGCTATTTAGTTAGAAAACAGAAAATATTTGATGTCCGGATATAAATGTTATCCTATCAGGAGAGAGAACAAAATTGGAACTGGAACACTAAATTTGAAGCTGATGAATGGTATTTTGGGGGTTCTTTCTTCTGATTGGATAACATTGTTATCCTGAACTGAGCATGTATTTTCTATTTACCGAAGAGCTTGAGAGACAAATTTGAAGGAGCTTTTTCAATTAAAGGAGCATTCAGTGATTTGTAAAAAAAACCCGGTCCGCCCCGGTAACAAGATGTGCACATGTACACGCTCTACAGTGGGGGAAGTACAACAGACCAACAGCATGTGCACCAAGGCCCGCCCCACTCAATCATGATTGGAGGAAGGCCCCTCTCATCCTGATTGGATGAAGGCTTTGCCACCCAAAGCCCAAACCGAAACTAGGGTTTTTTTGACCCCAGGGGTTAACTGGGGACAGGGAGGAACTCCTTATATGGTCAGCACACTTTATAGTAGGGAGGATTATCCAAAATATAAGAAAAAATAAGTGATATTTGAATTAAGTGAAATCACTGAATATACCTTTAATTATATAAAATAAAAATATGTATATATGGCAGGCGCCCTAGGCCTGCTCTGCCTATATAGGAAGGGCCTGTTACCGAGCAAACAGTCTACAATGGCAACGATTACCACTGGAATATTTAACAAAAAACTTTAACCCTCCATTCCAAGTATATACCCCCTCATCTGTATGACCATGATGAGGACAGCAGGCCACGTTGTGGAAGAAAGAGGACAGAAATGGAGCTATGCAAGTCAGCCTTGGAGCAAAAAAGACAAACCCCAGCCACCCCAGAGCGTATAGCTGGCAACACCGCAACAATCCTGAGTGTTCATTTGTGCATGCGTGGGTGCGTGTGCACTGTGCACGTGTTTGTTTGTGTGAAGCCTGGCTTATCCAGGCACAATAAAACTGATAATCAGATACTTGCACGCTGTTGTTGCAGTTTGTTTGCGACAACGAAATTGTCACCATGCAGACACACCACGCTCTGAAAAACAGCTCAGACTTTGTTAAATAACACTCTCACGCACGCATGCACGAGCAAGCACGCACACACACACGCACACGCACACACAGTAAATTGGCTGTTCCCTGAATCAGAGAACAGACTATGCTGATGTGGTTTCCAGTGTGTATGTTGTAGACTGTGTATATTTAAATATTGTGTCTGCACAACGCGTCACATTGCTGTGGTTTCCAGTGTGTAGGTTAAGTGTGTGTGTGTGTGTGTGTGTGTGTGTGTGTGTGTGTGTGTGTGTCTCGAGGGAGGGGGGTTCTGTGTGTGAGCACATGGTTTCTGGCTCAAAACCCTGTTGTTGCCTGCCACGTTTTTCACTTAAAAATTGGTTGTTGTTGCCGCGAGTGACACCATCACGAGGCTTTTGTAAATTGCCTATTTTACCAGGAAAGCCGCTGGTAGAACTCTGTCACTCAAGTCACTGTTGTGTTGCCTTCTTTCCACAGGCCTGTGTTCCACTGTGGAGGACACCTGCTCACAGATTCAGGCTTTGTGGCCAGCGAGGGCTTCCCCAGCCAATACAAACCCAACAGCAAATGTACCTGGTACATTACAGTGAGTCTCTCCCTACTAGACTTGGAACCGGCTCACTGCCCATATACGATTGCGTTCAGTGGAAATAGACAATCTACCAGCTCCCAATGGTTGAGGTGCATTTATTCAATAATTGAATAAAATCCTCACTCAAACCTTTGACCTTTTGACCATGTTACTTGCAGGTGCCGATGGGCCATGTGGTCATGCTGTCTTTCCGTCTCTTTGACATGGAGGCGGACCCCACCTGTCGCTATGACTACCTGGACGTGTACAACGGCCACAGCCACACAGTGCAGAAGCTGGGGCGTTTCTGCGGAACGTTCCGTCCGGGAGCGCTCATCTCCACCTCCAACACCATGATGTTGGAGATGATGTCAGATGAGAGCACCGGCGGGAGAGGCTTTCTGGCCTACTTCCAAGGCGGGAAGCCTCACGTGGAAGGTGTGGACATACACACTCATACAGATACACTCAGAAATACAGAGGAGGTCGACTATGGCACTGAGGCAGGGTCTGTCTGGTTTGTCTGGTTCTTCTTTGTCAAAGGCCAGTACGTTAGTTGAACTTGTTTGTTCACATACAGTTCCATCATAGACTATTCTCATCAGGTATGAAAAGAAAAGTCAGTCACAGATCGAGATGAGATGTATGAGACACACTGTTCTGAAAAACTCTTTCAATCATTTATTGCATACTATGCTTTTCATTGTCATTTTATGCCTCACTTAAGGGCAGGCTGCAGCATACTTCTTGTGGAAATGGAGTTCAGCAAAGCCATAAGAACTAAATTATGTAATTGCAGAGAAACTGAACGAATGCATTACCAATTCAAACATTGTCAGAAATTCTGTGATTTATTGTAATGTATATTTCCTTCAATCTGCCGGCAACGTACTGTACCATGGACAGTTGTCTGAGGATGTTCGGAGGTACAAACATCAATACCTACTCGGCCCGATGTTTTTCTCGGTTCTCTCGGCACCAGTGTTCCCGGAACACTCGGCCCACTTGGTGAGAACCAGTGAACGGCTGAACGCTCGACACCTCTCATAACTTCATGGATAGAGAATTGTTAAATTGGCAAATTTAAGGGTTAGGATCGACTTAAATAGTATATGTGCTTTATCGCCGCAAAGCAGATGTTTAACATAAATTGGTCAGTTGGCACATTCTTGGGATTAAACAATTGAATACATGTGCTTTGGAACATGGTCGGAAATTATGTTAATTGGTTCAACAATGTATGTGAATGCAAATGGGACCGTTGGAAGACATTTAGCCTGGAAGCTGATGGCTCAGATGATGACCTCAAGCGCTAACTGAATCATTACCACATAAATTAGTAGGCAGCCGAATTGATTGTCTGACTGAATTACGATTTGTCAACTATTACACGGTGGGCCGTCTAACACAGGATCTTTTCTTAGAATTGGACGGGATGAATTTAGATCGCGAGTTATTAACGTTTTAAGATTTTCGTTCTCGTCGGCTAAACAGGGGGGGAACATTTTCGATGACGTCCCACTATTACACAACATCGAGTATTGCGGAACAGGCGCTCCTAGGCTGTGGAGCGATGCGATTGGTTTTAATATCAATAAACTTCGTCTTTTGGATAAAACTTCGTCCTGGGCGCTAGTAATTGAAAGGACGGTGAACTTCGTCCTGGGCGATTGGGGTGTTAACAGTTTAAAATATGAAGTTAGGATCTAGTTAGGTGCCGACCGTTCCGAGGTTGCGGATTTGACTGGGGCCGAGTACGTTGTGAACTTCTTTTGAAGTATGCTGTCAGCTTTTTACTTGTCAAACAACCATGCCGTAAGACAATAACTATGTATTTGCACCCTTTTTCATTGTCATTGTCTTACGACACGGTTGTTCAACAAAGTAATCGCCTTTAGAGGCAGCCGTTCTTCCCCCCCAACACTTTCCATCCTATAGAGCACCAGTTCTGTGGAGGGAGGCTGACCAAGGAGCAGGGCTCGGTCAAGACACCCAACTGGCCCGAAACCGATTACCCAGCAGGCATCAGCTGTTCCTGGCACATCTCTGTGGAACCAAGCAATGTCAGTCAATGACAATACGGTGTACGCCCCCCTCCCTCTCTCTCTCTCTCTCTCTCTCTCCCTCTCTCTCTGACTGGACAACCCATCTGCTCATACTATAACACATTGACATTAATTACCTGGAAACTTGTGAAATGATTTAGATGTGCAGTGATTGCAAAAGGGGTTTTATAGCTGTGGTTGTCCATGTCAGTCTATAGTGATCCAGAATACTGGTTTTCATTCTAGCTGGCTAATTGAGACCTTAGAACAACAGAAGAATGCACTTGACCTGCAGTCTGGATCCTCATAAATTAAGCAATAGACTTTGATGGTCTGAGATTTGTAAAATCAGGTGTGTTGAATCAGGTGTCGATAAATGGAAGGAAAGGAATGAAAATAGGGGCCTTGGGGCCCATGACCGGGAAATGTTCTGGAAGCCCAGCTTAAAGCCTTTAGTACCGTGTGTGTGTGTGCATGTGTGCATGTGCATGTGTGTGCGTGCATGTGTGTGTGCATGTGTGCGCGTGCGACGTGTGCGTGCAACGTGTGCGTGCGCGCGCGCCCTGTGACCGAGTATGAATGAAAGACCCCATTGAAACGCTAGGGCGTGTTCATGTAGGCCAAGAGATTGAACGCGAGGAATGGGTGAAGGAAGCGAAGCGGAGAAAGAGAGGGAGTAAATAGCCCTCTGTATTTCTAGAGTCAGACCCTTCCTCCTCACCTCACCTAACAGTATATTTACCACATTCTCCTCAATTCACCAAAAGCAGGGATCAAAGTAATGCAGGGATAGTTGCTCAAATCAAATTCATGTTTCTACGTGACTGCTGACTGTCAGTTATGTGCAGTGGTACTGTGGTAGAAAGTAAGCAAGTACTTTTTACTATTGTGAGGTCCTTTTACTTTACGTGCAGTATTTCCATTATTTCAATGACTATTTTATACTTCAGCTATGCAAAAATAGCCAATCTACAAGCTCACGTGACAATAATGTGACGTGTTATGAGGTTGTAGATGTGCTATTGTTTAGATATGTTGAGTTGAGAGTTTTAACTTTTGCCACTTTTAAGTACATTTTAATGCCAATACGCTTGTACATTTACTCAACTAAAATCTTGAACACAGGATTTGCATTCACTTATGTCTCCTTTCTCCCCAGGTGATCGAAGTGAAGTTTGAGAAGTTGGACTTGGAGCCAGATACCTACTGCCGCTATGACTATGTGGCTTTTTTCAACGGAGGAGAACGAGACGACTCGCGGCGGATCGGGAAATACTGTGGAGACAGAGTGCCTGGGTGAGATGTTGAACACAAACGGCCAGGCTTTGCCTCTGCTTTTGATATCCCCCTCTGGTCATATGGGCAGTGGTGATATGTTTTATGCCAGCTTCTAAGTCAGACTGACAGTTTAACAGTTTAATTCAACATTTACATTAACACTTGTGTGCCTATTTTCTGCAAATTCTACATTTGTCAAAATCGTTTTCCTAATCAAATTGGCATTTCTTAACGCAAATATCGTTGTGAGCTTGTAGATTGGCTGCTTTCACTACTTGTCACGTGAAGAAGATAGGGCTGAAGAAAAACAAAATTCTTCCCACAAATGTTTTTCCCTTTACTTTGTACACCTCCTCCTGTCTCCCATGTTTTCTTGCTTCATGCTACTTTTTTCCTGTTCTCACCATCTTCTCTTCTCTTCCCCACCACCACCCTCATTCTCATCCCGACCTCCTCCTTGTCCTTGTCAATCCCTTGTCCCGCCTACAGAACTGTCGTGACCAATGGAAATGAGCTACTGGTCCAGTTTGTCTCCGACCTCAGCGTGACCTCGAGTGGCTTCATGGCCCACTATACCAGCATGCCACGGGGGGCCCGGACACCCACTGCAGGCGGTGACTTTATCCACAGGCCTCGCCCTGACTCCACGCCCCAGAGACCTACCTCCAGACCAGCCAAGCCAACGCCAAAACCGACCCTCCGACCTAAACCAACCCCTAAACCAGCCACCAAACCGGTGGTAAGGATACCAGTGAGGCCTCCACCACGTACGCCTACAAGCAAGCCCACAGTGAAACCCACGCCCAAGCCGGCTAAACCCACGCCTAAACCATCCGTGAAAAAGCCCACAGCTAAACCCGGAGCTAAACCCACAACCAAACCTAAGTTTAAGGCAACACCTACACCTGGGATCAGGGCTAAGACCACGCCTAAACCCGCACTTAAGGCAACACCTACACCTGGGATCAAGGTTAAAACCACGCCTAAGCCCGCACTTAAGCCAAAACCGACACCAGGAGTTAAGCTGGTGAAGCCAAATCTTAAATTTAAAGTAATTAAGCCCACTCCTAAACCTAAACCTAAGATGAAGCCTAAGGCGACTGCGAAACCTGGACAGGGAAGGACAGTGACGAAGAGGCCTGTTGTAATCAAGAAACGTGAGTGATTCAGCTGTTTAGATGTTGGTGGTGTTGTGGTTACATCTTCCTCTGTAAAACTTTGATAAGCAATAAGCAAGTGAAGCTGAGAAATACTGTATACCAGTGTTGTGGACCTTATTGTTTTCTACTGAATGTATGTCTACTAGCACTTGGGAAGAGATTGGCCTGGGTGGGTGAGACTGCCTTTGACAATAGTGAGTGACAGTACAATGTAACACAGTGGCTCCCAAACGTTTTAGCTCGTGATCCAAAAGAGAAATGAGTGAAAATAGCCAATCTGCAAGCACACAACGTGCTGTAACATGACGTGTTGTGAGCGTGACATTCTTTTGAAAAATAGAATTTTTTTACTAAATAATTGTATTTAAAAACTCACACCTGTGTCTCTCTGAATCTGTCATGAGAGATTAGGGAAACACTGATGTAACATGCAGTCAGACTTGGGTTTTTAATCTTATCCAGTGTGTTTGTGGATATATTCCACAGCTTTACCCACTCTGAACCCACTGTGTACACAAGCCTGTAAGAGGACCGGCACGCTGCAGACCAACTTCTGTCCTCATGACTTTGGTGAGTCACCTCTTACACAATCTAAAAAAAGCACTCACCATTTTAGCTTTCTCTATTGAATTCTGTCTCTTTGAAATTCTCTGAATGAAAAGAAGATTCTGTTTCTATACCTCAGCTGCACTACTCCATGTGACCGTTTATCTGCTCATCCCTTTTTGTCCTACTGTGTATGTAATAAAGTGAGCCTTGTGGCCCAACATGCTTTGTCAGAATGATCACGTTGGGATCACTCACATGTTACTCCACTATAGAAAATGTGAAAATATATATAGAAAACGAATCCTGGCAATTCCGGGCTATACAGCAGGAGACTATAGTACCCAAGACAAAAATAGCAAGAATCGCCATCTCCCACCCACCCTCCCAACAAAATGTCTCCCGTATGTCCGTTTGTCTTTCAGTGATCACAGGCAAGGTTACGTCGTTGACCCCAGGGGCAAGGGGCAGCCAAACAGTGGAAGTGTACGTCATAAAGGCCTATAAGATGGGCCGTTTGAAGATGACCAAATCAGGGCCTGCCACATCAGTCAAGCTGACGTCCTTGTGCAAGAAGTGTCCCGCTCTGCGCAAAGGTACAGCTACATGTGCAGGGACACAGAAATTGCACTGTTTCCCAGTCTGTTTTTCCCCTCACTCGTTTGCTCACTCTAGGAGTGCAAAAGTTGATCGAACTATAGGAATAATCAATCCCTAGTCCTTATCCCCTTTTTCCCCAAAATGTAAAAGAAAAAAATAGATCTACAGGCTCAGAACATTTTGCACTTACGAGCTTGTGAGCCTTTTTTCTATTATTTATTTTGGTGGTGACAATTTTGTATGAAATATTATAAAATATGGAAAAAATCGATTGTATTATTAAAACAAAACACCCTTCTCGATTATTCGACTAATCTAATTAACTAATCTAAGTAATCAATAGAATAATCGGCAAGAAGATAATAAATATTGCAGCCCTATACTCACACAAATATGATCCACTCACCACCACCACCACTGACAGCTGTGTGATCTGCTATTACTTATTTTGATGGACACATTTCATTGTCTCTGTGTAGGAATGAACTACGTATTGATGGGGAAGGTGGACGCCCAAGGCAACGGTCTCCTAAGCCCGTCCAGCTTTACTCTCCTCTATAAGCCCGTACACAACAAGGCACTGGCCAACCTGACCCGCCAGGCATGCTGACATCACATCATACACCCGTCAGAGAGGGGAATCAAGCCTCATCCTTTCTCAGTGAACCAGTAAACCTTACAAATATAGTGATAAAGGTGGCATTTACCGAATAACATTTTGTTTACATGAAATAAATGGAAATCTAAATAAAATCCTCTTCAGATGGTTAAGGAGAAACAACCGTTAGAAAATGTTTTTTTATTATTAATATCTTGGTTATTTTTTTATATGTAAATTACTGTATATTTCTGTGATTAAAGGATGCATATCACTGAGGAATGTGATCTTGGTCTTTCAGATGTGATACAGTCTACCCCGGCTTGAGGTCAATTCATCCTTCACTAGGCACAGAGGAGCAGAGGAGTCCTCTGCTGCACTATATTGTACATTCATTGTCTTGAATGTGACCTTGGAACATTGCAATTACAAAAACTGCTCATTGTTGCAGATAGTTTCATGTAGCTAGTTTAATCAACAATATAGTTTTGCATACGAAATGGTATCCAATGCCTCCCTGCTTGGCAGTGCGACATACTAGCGTGTGCGTCATGTCCCGTGGGGTGTATTTGTACATCATGGCTGGGGGATGTACTTGAACTTGATCAAGCCGCCTCATGTCATGCTACACCTTCACGCTTCACCTCCCAATGTATGAATGAATGAACCATTGTAAAGCGCTTTGACCACTTGGAAAACGGGACTTTTTCCCCTTTTTCCCCAACAGGACTTTTTCCCCAACGGGACTTTTTCCCCTTTTTCCCCAACAGGACTTTTTCCCCAACGGGACCTTTTTCCCTTTTTCCCCAACGGGACTTTTTCCCCTTTTTCCCCAACGGGACTTTTTCCCCTTTTTCCCCAACGGGACTTTTTCCCCAACAGGACTTTTTCCCCAACGGGACTTTTTCCCCAACGGGACTTTTTCCCCTTTTTCCCCAACAGGACTTTTTCCCCAACGGGACTTTTTCCCCTTTTTCCCCAACGGGACCTTTTTCCCTTTTTCCCCAACGGGACTTTTTCCCCTTTTTCCCCAACGGGACTTTTTCCCCAACAGGACTTTTTCCCCAACGGGACTTTTTCCCCAACGGGACTTTTTCTCCAACGGGACTTTTTCCCCAACGGGACTTTTTCCCCTTTTTCCCCAACGGGACTTTTTCCCCTTTTTCCCCAACGGGACTTTTTCCCCAACGGGACTTTTTTCCCCAACGGGACTTTTTCCCCAACGGGACTTTTACCCCTTTTTCCCCAACAGGACTTTTTCCCCAACAGGACTTTTTCCCCAACGGGACTTTTTCCCCTTTTTCCCCAACGGGACAATTTCCCCTCTGGACATTTTGGGGCAGAGGTTCATCGTTGGCATCCAGGGAGTGTGTGTGCAAAATTTGGCATCGACCGGGTTAACGGTGCCGGAGATTAGCTGGTCACAGACGGACGGACGGACGGACACACGGACGGAGTGCAAAACATACTCTCTCCCCATGCCTTCGGCCTGGTGGAGACAATGACAGCAACATGCTGAGAAAAATAATTAACAGCAAACTAAATGATGTATGGTCAGGCCTGCCTGACCATACATGGGGCAAATGCGGAAACTAATGCCAACCCAGTCAGAGGACTGGAGGACTGGAAACTGAAGTCCGACTGGGAATTTTAATTACTGAGGAATGCAGCTATGAATGATAAATGAGACGTAAATGAATTATTATTAATATCTTGGTTATTTTTTTATATGTAAATTACTGTATATTTCTGTGATTAAAGGATGCATATCACTGAGGAATGTGATCTTGGTCTTTCAGATGTGATACAGTCTACCCCGGCTTGAGGTCAATTCATCCTTCACTAGGCACAGAGGAGCAGAGGAGTCCTCTGCTGCACTATATTGTACATTCATTGTCTTGAATGTGACCTTGGAACATTGCAATTACAAAAACTGCTCATTGTTGCAGATAGTTTCATGTAGCTAGTTTAATCAACAATATAGTTTTGCATACGAAATGGTATCCAATGCCTCCCTGCTTGGCAGTGCGACATACTAGCGTGTGCGTCATGTCCCGTGGGGTGTATTTGTACATCATGGCTGGGGGATGTACTTGAACTTGATCAAGCCGCCTCATGTCATGCTACACCTTCACGCTTCACCTCCCAATGTATGAATGAATGAACCATTGTAAAGCGCTTTGACCACTTGGAAAACGGGACTTTTTCCCCTTTTTCCCCAACAGGACTTTTTCCCCAACGGGACTTTTTCCCCTTTTTCCCCAACAGGACTTTTTCCCCAACGGGACCTTTTTCCCTTTTTCCCCAACGGGACTTTTTCCCCTTTTTCCCCAACGGGACTTTTTCCCCTTTTTCCCCAACGGGACTTTTTCCCCAACAGGACTTTTTCCCCAACGGGACTTTTTCCCCAACGGGACTTTTTCCCCTTTTTCCCCAACAGGACTTTTTCCCCAACGGGACTTTTTCCCCTTTTTCCCCAACGGGACCTTTTTCCCTTTTTCCCCAACGGGACTTTTTCCCCTTTTTCCCCAACGGGACTTTTTCCCCAACAGGACTTTTTCCCCAACGGGACTTTTTCCCCAACGGGACTTTTTCTCCAACGGGACTTTTTCCCCAACGGGACTTTTTCCCCTTTTTCCCCAACGGGACTTTTTCCCCTTTTTCCCCAACGGGACTTTTTCCCCAACGGGACTTTTTTCCCCAACGGGACTTTTTCCCCAACGGGACTTTTACCCCTTTTTCCCCAACAGGACTTTTTCCCCAACAGGACTTTTTCCCCAACGGGACTTTTTCCCCTTTTTCCCCAACGGGACAATTTCCCCTCTGGACATTTTGGGGCAGAGGTTCATCGTTGGCATCCAGGGAGTGTGTGTGCAAAATTTGGCATCGACCGGGTTAACGGTGCCGGAGATTAGCTGGTCACAGACGGACGGACGGACGGACACACGGACGGAGTGCAAAACATACTCTCTCCCCATGCCTTCGGCCTGGTGGAGACAATGACAGCAACATGCTGAGAAAAATAATTAACAGCAAACTAAATGATGTATGGTCAGGCCTGCCTGACCATACATGGGGCAAATGCGGAAACTAATGCCAACCCAGTCAGAGGACTGGAGGACTGGAAACTGAAGTCCGACTGGGAATTTTAATTACTGAGGAATGCAGCTATGAATGATAAATGAGACGTAAATGAATACCGGTAAGAATGTTTTAATGTTCATATATAGATTTTTGCTTACTCATATTACAGGGAAACAAAGGAACAGGCCAGAAAAGAAAGTATCTTGTCTAACCACAAACTGCAAAACTGACAACTCTATCAACAGGATGCTGCATGAGTCTTCAACCCACGCTTCACAGCACCTTGCATGCAGAAGCCACCAACTTCACATGACTTTCAAATGATATATAATAGACAAATAAGGGGTTCATATTGGACATTGAACTGTAACTAATTGATTTTGTATCCTATAAATCAGCAGGACCGCACCCTGCTTACATTATTTTTTCATTATGTATTGATCCTCACTTCTATGAAGACATAAGCCATTTAATATTCAATAACCTAGTTTCTCCAGCCAAACTGTTGGCTCACACACAATTTTCCAATTCTTCCACCTACACAGAAAATAATTAGAGTAAAGCAGATGCCCCGTCTCCCCTTCATTTCCAATTTGTCACCTAACTTTGTCTAATTGTAAATCAAATTAGCCAAAGCGTAATATTTTATTTTAAAGATATTTTAAACTATAATCTTGTCAACAGAAATGACTAACAGATGAAAGCTTTTGTTCGTGGCTCTCACGAGTCATAGTTACAGAATATATAGCATTCAGTGATTGTGAAATAGTTGTCTGGCTCAAGAGACTAATTGTAACCTAATATCTTTCTTTACATAAACTATATCATGCATTGGTAACTGTATTCTCTTTTCTAAGGGCTCATAGTAAATATTGTATAGAATATATGAATGTGTCCTGTGTTTTATTGACTCTTGACTGTACGATATTTTATTATTGATATCTAAAAAGAAAGTGTATAAAGTAGTGAAAGGACATCAGTCAGCTGATCAGTCAGTCTATCAAATAAATGCAAACTAAGCATGATAGTCTATGCCTCTATGGTCTGTTTTTGCAAACTATATGCTGTTGGCTAATGAAACATATCATATTTTGAAACCAATTGCTTTTGGGGGAGGAAGCTGATGACTAAGTATTATCAACGTCATGTTGTCCAGTAGATCATATTTCACAACAAACAAAATACTCATACAGCAGTGGTTTTCAACCCTTTTCATATCAAGGTCCATTATTTATTCAGCATTTGAGCCACGGACCACCATTTGATGACATTTAGCCTCTCAGACCCAAAACTAAAGAAAAGTTATCGGTGACACACAATACATTCTCTAATTATGTAGACTTCTTGTAAATTAAGTAATGCAGATGTTGAACATTCATGTAACTCTTGAGAGCGTAAAACTTGCCCAGTCTGTGATAAAGCATTACGTCCCCTGCTGGTTTTAATAACCATAAAGTATCTTATCCAAAATCGGTTCCTTTGTGTAAGCGCACCAGCAGACACTTAACAGGGTGAGAACGAATAGGATGTTGACCATGGTGGTGGTGCAGAACGCAAACAGGTAGAGGGCCTTGTTACAATACAAGGCTGACGCTACTGGATTGAAACTGGGCCGATAGATGGAGTAGATGGACACGTTACCTATAGAGAAAATTAGGAAAACTATTTTACAATGGAAATTGTCTATATAATACATTTTCAAAGGGGTATGCAATTGCAATTGATCATTTGCAGACCACGGCCATCTTGCCATCAGTTTGGAAGCGCTCCTTTTCAGTAATGCAACGTCCTGCTGCCTCCTGCATTATGTGCAAATTCAAAACAGGTGGTATGCAGGGCAGTTGAGTGATATCTAACAAGCACATCCAAACGGCAACACTTGAAAGATAATCACATGCAACTGCAAGGAAAGAAAGTAGCTTATTCAAGCTTTTCGTACAGCTGCAATGTTGGTGAGTTTGACATTGTTTAATACAATCAGATAGGACTTTTCTGTTTGGATATGGGGATCAATGGGAAATTGCACCTAGTTACCACCCTGCCATTAACTTATATGGCAAGATGGCTGCGGTGTGCATGGTCAATATAATCAACTATTCATCCACAGAATGTTCCTTGTCTATGGAGAACGCAGGCTTACAAACTCACCGGATATCAACCAGAAGAAGAGGAAGACAAGGATAAAACCATGGCAGACATGGCCGAACAGGCTGAGGTCATATGGCGAGCAGAGGAGGAGAGTGTCCAACAGGACAAAACCTCCCAACAACATCAAGTAGACGGGTATGAAGGGCTGCCGGGGGCATTCGTTCAAGTACACGGCACCTGCGGGAGGGACAGGCTGAATAAACGAGTATCTCATCATGTATTCAATTCGGAAATGATTTTAATAAAAGTAGATAAAAAATAGAGATAAAACACTCGCTACCACCCTAGAGACGACAAATCTGTAGGAGTGTAGCAGCAGCAAAAATACTCTGTTTAGCAGAAACCGCAAATTTAGGCTTTCGGGAATTATACGTCATATGGCAGCAAAGTCTATTCTATGACTTAAAAAAAATGAGGTGAGGGGCGCTCTTGTCGTCGTACATCATCCAATAAAGTCTTCATGAATACATTTGTCAACTTATGTTATTATCTTTTAACCATGATACAATGTTTAAAAAAACCTCATCTTTTCACCATGATCATATAAGACAACTGAATTGATGTGATATACGTATGACGTAAATTCTCCATTCATTGTCAATGGCATTTAATGTTTGTGCTACAAAAAGCTGATTTGTTCAGACACATATCGTAAATTCTCCTTTCATTGTCAATGGCAAATGTGACACGAGTTAAGGACAAAAAGATGTATATAGGAGGGGCCCTTAAAAAACAGCACCCCACGTGACGTCATGTGGCAATCCAAGTCTATGGACTTTCTAAATGTTTGTTTAGAACACTTAACAGAGTGCAGACAAGTCTATGGACTTTCTCATGTTTGTTTAGGGCACACGGGACTGCGGCGCATCAATTTTCACAAACTGACCCGTAGGGCTGTTAAAGCAATCAGTTTCAAATATGAAAGCATTTATTTTTGTGGGCAATTTTGTGGCAATTTGTGTCTCATTGACCTATATGGCGCATGGCGGCATATAGGTCTGAGAGAGTCTGAGACACGTGTTGTTTCGTGTGTAGGACATCAGAAGCAACTGAAAGATATTTTTATGCCCTTGTAATATATTTTATAAATGTTGACTCAAATAAGTAAATTGGTGTGTGTGTGTGTGTGTGTGTGTGTGTGTGTGTGTGTGTGTGTGTGTGTGTGTGTGTGTGTCACAACAATAGCATGCTCTTCTTAATGTGAATTAACTGTTACTCTTGAAGGAAATGCTTCAGTGCCTGAGCAGCTGTGACTGTTGGTCTGCTGAGTTCGAGGTTGATAAATCTTTGGACCGTTCTCGAGATACACAAAGCACAGATATGAACACTGACAGACGCACACAGATTTTACGCATTTTTAGTACCTTATTAATATTACTACATACATTTCCAAAAGGGGATAATTAACTATAACCACCGATAATAATTAGCATAATACGACAGTGTGAATACAATGAAATCAAATTACATGGAAATATTTAATGGAAATAAATAAATTGTAAAGTAGAATAAATCTTTACTCACCAATTGCCATCTGGGCATTGCAGTACACAATTAACCATGCTAAGGGGAGACAGATAGCACATCTTTACTTTGCAAAGTAAACACCACCAGTAGAGTTCATTTCATGGTAAATGTTTTAGATTGCGTTTCTAACCTATTGCGTACTGTGACAACCACGGTTCTTGGAGGAGAGACAGAAGCCTGTAGAATAATATAATAAAAACCTTTATACAGCCACCTTCTAAAGGGCCGTTCATGCAGGCACTAGAACTATACAAATATGGTTTTAAAAATCATTCTAAGTCAAGTGGCTGTCTGGAAACTGGAAAGTGGCTAAGTTAAAGACTTGAGATTCATGCAACACTCTAAAAACAATACAAAAGTTAGACAACAAACAACTAGGCCTATATATATCTGTTAACATCAGACAAAAATCTCTCTCATCCCCCATCTTTTTACTAACCTGTCTTCTAGAGTGAGCCGTCTGGGAGATGTGCGAGGCCCTGTGCGGCTGTGAGGATTTGAGGATGCAGGGATGGCCGGAAGTTGGCTGCCTTTTGTGATTAATTTATCAAATGAACCTCTCGGCAAGGCCTTGAAATGTTCCTTCTTCTTTACTTTCTTTCTTTTTTCAGCCGGGGCCCCTGACTCAAATTTTCCCCATCTGTCTTGCTCTCTCGACATCGCGTTTCTTCCACCACCACCCAGTAGTACACAGACCTCACACACACAACGAAATGTGCTTGCACTTCTTCCTCTTTGATTAGGCCTACACTTCCTCTTTCCATCTCGCCTTAGTTCAATTTGGCTTGACTTTTGTTCAGAACAGCCACAGGTGATTTTTTTGAAGCACATTTTTGCACTTCTATTCCAAACTTCGGCTACATACACAGTATGATTTGTTGCCCTTGATGCAGGTAGGATTTTATCATATACCCGAGTTTCTTTTTCTTCTTTTTTCCCCTTCTTCTTTATTCCCCTGGTAGAAGTAGCACCATCAGCATCATGATATGCCCCGAGAGACGACAGTATGCTTTGACAATATTTTTTACCTGGTGGCCAAACCGGGGTTACTGTAACAACTATTTGTCCCAAAAAGTATTTACCACATAGATGGGCCACAGAAAAGACTGTCACTGTCACAGTGACACTGTGTGTGTGTTTCACTTTCAAAGTGAAATGAATACACATCTTCTTCTTCCTCAACCCAACATGCTCATATTACTCACCCCGCCTGCGAGTACAGCATGTTGCACTTCCTGTTGTATCAGTGAGCAAGCCTATAAGGGGAGCAGGCCAAATAAGATATACATTTATTTATAATCACATCATTCATGGTTTTGGAGGCTATAGAAGCATAGTTAGGCTAGTTACATAGCTAGCCTAATAGTGTAATAGAACCAACTAATACATGAATTTAAACCACATGTCAGTAATAGGTTTAAAAGCAACATTCAGACATTTGAACAATGTCACCACAAAACTTGCCCCACTGTAGTTACAGTACATTGTATAACCCGGAAGTACGGTATTGGCCTGTCTGGCAAGCATCCGGTGAATAATTATTTGAAGAGTGAGTGAAGGGCGAATTACAATTACAGATGCTTTAATCCAGAGTGATTTACACAGTGGAAGATGGGAGTAAGTGGCATGATGATATAATTCTGTTTCTCCATTGAGTGTTCCTGCATTCTCCTTGCTCAACATTTGCCAGCCCAGCCCTGAAAGAGAGTATAAATTGTATGATTTTGAAATCACACTCTTTAATAAATACTCTACTATAGAGAGTGAGTCTATATAAGCCCCAATAGCAGCCCCTAGAGTCCCTGCTGCTCCCTACACCCAACAGGAAATTGGCTGAAGGGTTTCTGTGTTTTGGGATCAGTTTTCCATTGCCGTTCATAAACAATGTATATTCACTGCAAATCAGTGGTTGACATGTGTTACTAAAGCCAACATGGGGATGCATCTGTCAGAGCTGTTGAACACAGCATCCGAGAATAACATATCAAGTACAGAGCCACATTTTAGAAAGGTTTAAGTGGATAGGGCAAGAACAAATTTGAAGACGTAAGACACAACATAGAAGTATGGAACATATAGAATATTTATTGTAGACTGTATTGTCTTAGTAAACAGTTTCCAGTAACCTGGCTTGTATAAATAATTTTAATTAAATACAATTCATGTGGCCATCCGATGTATCCATAGTATTCTCATGACTTTATTGCGTTGACCAAGTCAAACAAAATGTAATGCCTCAAGTGCTTGGCAGGGTGGGAGGAGCATTATTTTGAGGGGCACGGCCTGAAAAGGTTCAGAACCACCGTTCTAGACACCCCAGGTGTCTGTGGAGCTCAATCTTTTTCTTTATAGGCCCATTAGTATATACACATTTAAAAGGAGCACCTGACCCATTTTCAACCCGATCTTCATATAATTGGTCCGACTCCTCACTGGCTTCTGTCTCAGAGGTGGGATTCCTCCAAAGAGGACATCGGTGGGGATTCCTAGTTATTGGAAACTACAGCCTGTCTCTTCCAGGACTGAACACACTGAAATAGAAATCATTGTATCAATTTTAAGACAATTAAAATGTTTGAAATGGAAGCAGGCCACCAATGAGACACAGAGCCAGTAGACAGATATGGTGCCATCTTAGTAGTTGAAATGGCATGTTCTGGCCTTTATAATGTTACCACTGTCGCAAAATTGCTTGCTCAGGGTGGGATCTCTGTCGGGTCTCCGTTCTACATGTAAAGTGTCTTGAGACAACTTGTGATTTGACACTTTAATAAAATGTAATTGAAAAAAGCATTAGTGAGGAGTCGGACCAATAATATGAAGATGAGGTTGAATATGGGTGAAGTGGTCCTATAATCATATATGAGCACTAAAGCCCTACCCATGCCATCGGGCATAAGACAAAAGCCCAGAGTCCTTTACTTCCATAGAAATGGAATGGTGTAAACCTATAATATCGGTCCTGAACCCTCCATTTCTTTGGTCGGGTATCTTCTTAGATATCATCATCGGGGTCAGCTCGGCCAAGGAAAAAGGAGCAAACTAGGACACAGCAGCCAACTGACACAAAGAGAGCCAGTAGGATGTAGACCAGAGTAGTGGTCCAGAAAGCAAACAGGTAGAGCGTCTTGTTACAATATTGATCCAACACCGACGTCTTATTGTAGTTGGGCGCATAGATGGAGTAGATCCACACGTTACCTGTGAAAAAGAAAGAAAAATAGAATGGCATTGTATTTTTTTCATAGTTGTTTTATCTTTATATAATGAACTAGAAAGATTGCATACGTCCACCAACACTATCATGTTAGGATATGTCACTTCCACCTTAGATGAGTAGTTACATAATTTTACAATTTTGCCCTTGATTGTGAGTTTCATGAAAAAAAAAAGCCTTGTCAAGTCTGTAATTTTGCTAACAAACGGAATGGGGTGAAAACATCACCTCTATCCAACTGGCTGGCGGAGATAGTGAGCAGTTTGGAGGAACACTTTTTGTGAACTGGAATGATTCAGTGCACTGAAACTAATGACAATGCCCAATTGTCAATAGTGTCTGAAAAGAGATTTGATCCACCAAAATGCCCAGTGCTCTGCCTGAGTAGTCCCACTCACTGAACTGAAAAATGCAGTCAGACATTTTTCAAAAAAGAAAAGAAATGCTTCTGGTGTCACAATAGGTCAAACTTTATTTTGCAAATCATCCCATGTAAACTCACCCCCACCTCTCCATCATTAGCAGACACCTCATATAAACAGAAACATAATACATAAGTAAACAAATGAAATAAAGATGGTGATATTAGTGATACAGTAATGGGATAGTATTAGAGGGTGCCTGGTTGTATAAGTGTTGGAAGTCAAAGGCAACCATACTATGTTTCCATCAAAACACCAGTACTTTGAAAATGTGCAAGAAGTGACACATGTAATTCAGCAGAAAGCACTGGGACCCTCGCAAGTCAAGAGCTGAGCTCCCGGTACATTTGAGAAAAATGTAGTTCTTTGAGCAACTTTAAATTGGTGTAGAGAATGGCGGCGGGTGAGAAGAACACACACAAGGAGGAATGCACCCGTTTTAGGATGTCATATATCTGTTTTTCTATTAAACCAGGTTTTCAAACTCACCGGTGATGAACCAGCAGAAGAGGAAAAGAGAGGCCAGGGAATTCCAAGTAGTGCAGAATCGGCTGAGGGGGCTGAAGGTACCGTCGTCGGGCTCCCGGGTGCACGGCAAGCAGGAGAGCACAGATAGCAGCAGGCCGAAACATCCCACCACCACCAAGTAGATGGGGATGTAGGGCTGCCTGGGGCATTCACCCAGGTACACTGCACCTGTAGGAGGGATAAGGGTGAGTCTATAGACCGATTCAGAAACGGGTCCCCTGGTCGCAGTGAACGTATTTCCTGTAGGCGGACTGGCGGAGACGACATATCTGTGGTGCTGCAGCAGCCTTGTGTTCATACAACAGAAAGATTTGGTATTGGATAAGACTGACTATGTATCTTTCAGGACCTTTCACTGCTTCGTCTCAACTAATTCTCTATGGCTCTGGTCTCAGCCACCACGGTGTATTTTTTGACATTTCGTTTTTCTCCAAAGTTGAATGTTGCCACTACTGTTGGAGCAGCCATAAACTACACAGGTCCATCCCGATGTTCTGGGCATCTTTGTAAAGTTAGTGTTAGTAAAAAGCAGGTAAAAGAGTAACATTTGAGCAGACTAACATCAGTCACTCTACCATTCAATGTAGTAGAAGACCTGCGAGTTTACACCGCAGATATGTCGTCTCTGCCTACAGGAAATACGTTCGCTGCGACTAGGGGACCCATTTCTGAATCGCTCTATAGTAGAGTTGTCCCGATACCATGTTTTTCAGTACGAATACGAGTACTTCATTTTTTGTACTCGCCGATACGAGTACCGATAAGAGTACTTTATTTTTGTTGAGTAACCACTTATTTTACCCCATTTTTCTCATAGATGCAGATGGATCTCCGATCTACACTTTACACAGTTGTCATTTATCCTTGTAGATGGGCTGTTTTTGGCGATTTGCTGCAGTACAGTGTTGGGTCAGACTTGCTCCCGTTGCATTCGTTCAGCCTAGTGTCAATTGGATATTTTGGTACTCGGGTCAAAGTATCGGGGCCAGTTCCGAGTACGAGTACTTGAGGGTGGCATCGGCACGAGTAACCGATACCAGTATCGGAACAACTCTAGTCTATAGTCAAATTCCAATACCCCAAATCTCTGCCACTCGCTCACTCACACTCGATCACTCCAGCATGGCGGTGTTATGGTGAAATTGGTGACCCGCAGAAATCTTGTGGACTTCACACAATACATGGATGTCTTTAAATACGTGGCCTGAATACCGCTAGGTTGAACTACACGATTGTTGAACTACACAACAGGTCACCAATTTCACCGTAACACCACCATGCTGGAGATTTTGGGTATTGGAATTTGGCTTATAGCAGCTTCTCAGGACATACACAGTCGGGCAGAAGAAACCTCTTATCTCCGTAATTAATGCCCTTATGCCTTACTTCATTCTACTGTATGTCACACAAAAGTAGCAAAAATAGCCGCTCTGCAATCTCAAAAATGCTATGCAGTGCGACGCCCAAATTTGGATTCATGTCATAAATAATGTTAAAGTGGATCTCAGAATTCATTTCACCAGTCTATGACGTCGGTTATCTATGACATATTTATGACATGACTCCAAATTTGGGTAAGGTTTCAGCCTTATGTGACCCAGAGTTACGATATTGAGGGGGCAGAAACCAAACTCGAGCTCTGTTCATGTAGCCTGGAGAGGGACAAGCTGGAGTTCGAAATACATTGTTTTCAACGAGGGCGGCACAAAAAAGAGCTATTTTAGGCAATGTGGAAACACTGTCTGCGGTGCTTTCACGCCCACTTGCTGTAGTTGAGACCTATGTTTCTCATTGGCTGTACTGACAACCTATCGTCCTGATTGGCTGCCTCGTCTCTAGCCAACCAAACACCTTTTGCATCTAGCCTCAGCAGCTGGCAATACATTTATTGTCATCAATTCTTGTTATTATGTTTTGTTATTTATGATACGTTTCAAGAGATTCAGAGAAAAATGCTCTTAAATAATTCAAATTAAAATGTTTTCCCGAAAATTTCAAAATGAGTGAAAATAGCAAATCTCACAATGCATTTCATGACGTGGGAACCAGAAGTGATTAATTCAGAATGTATTCTTGTGAGTTTTGCTTCTGGCCACGGCTGCTCTACTCACCTATTGCGATCTGAGCAATGGGCAAGACGCAGAACGTCACTTTGGAACATGCTATGGAAAAATGGAACACACACAACAAATCTTTACTATGCAACCAGCAGTGTCATGGATAATTTAAGACATTTCAGCTTATGCTTCTCACCTAGTATGGGCGCTGAAAGTTGAGGAGGATTTTGGATGTGATGTAGCAGAGTTCTGTTTGACATTGTAAACGTCAAGCGATGACTCTAGCCTACAGAAGATACAGTAACAGTATGCTGTAACAAGCTATGCCAATTATACAATAACTAGGTTCAGTGTTAATGCTTTGCAATAAAAGTAAGGTCACCTTTTCTACTTCAACATAATATTCTTGGATTTGACCATAGAAGTTTAATGAAATGCATGCAAACCCACAGTCACGCATCTACTCAGTAACTGGCCCGATGTGACAATATTTGGAATTCAGGAATCATTCCATTTAGAAATCATAAAATACTATATATAGCTTGAGGAACCGTTCATTTCAATGGAGTTCATCTTGTGAGGTTTTCAGCTATTACGTTCAATGGTATGACATCACATTCTCTTTCTATATAGCCATATTAAAGTATAACCGCAAGGAACCTAACAATTGTGCAGAAAAACAATAGCACTCTAATTTGGAACCTTGAACTACCTTTGGAGATACAACATTCTCTTGCTTTATTTCTTTAGCAGTTGCTCATATCCAGAGCGATGTGCCAGATCAGAGTAAATGGCATGAACCCACAAGAGCCAGGTAGTCAACAAACTACAGGGTAAATATAAATAGTCACATATAAGTAGAGTAAGTGCAGAGAGAAGAACGCTGTAGTGCTTCTTAGAAAAAGAAATGTTCAGGCTACTCGTGGAAGACATTGGGCCTCATTCAAAAAACATTTCTTAAATTCATCTTGCTTTTGCTCTAGAGAAAATCCAACATGGGTCCCTTATAGCTACCAATGTCCAACAGTGCCTACATAAAATGTGCATGCCTATTCATGTTGACTCGCATGGGTTGCTGCCCTGTCAATCCCATAAAAGGCATGCAGACTTACAGGTTGTGTGCAAATAATAAGCTTTGAAATACAGGAAGATATATTGTTGTGACTCAAGAAAATAATTGTGTGTGGTGTGACATGATTGATGTATAGGTGTCAGGTGTATAGATGTTCCTACATGAATTGTACTCCGAGTTTAAATAAAGGTTATGATGATGATGATATAGAAATAGTCTAGGCCTACATGGGAATGTGTTTACTGTATATTTGCATTTCATACCTTGACATACAGTATGAGCACTGCATTCTTGCAAAACACGGGGGTGTAGCTTGAGCTACTCAGTACTGGCATAATTTGACATGTGACATACACTACTAGAAATGTCCAAGGAACCATTTTATGAACAAAATGTTTGAAACCTATGCTGAATGGCCATGTCTTAGTTAAAACCAATTTCTTCATGCATTATGCCGCTTGTAAATGTACAAGTTCTGTCAGAAGCCTAAGCTATCATTTTGTTCAGGGGAAATAGCTGACAGAAGGCAGTATGTTTTCCTAAAAACATTGATAGGGTTAGTGACATAGCTGGCCCACTGATCACTTCAAAGTGATTGAAACATTCAAATAGGCTCCTCTTTGATAACTATAGCTTGATGATTAAATGGACAGAGATGCCACATAATATTTGACATAATGAATTGTATCATAACACAGATGAGTGTCAAATGAAAGGATAAAACAACATTGTTGTTGTCAGTAATGTGTTGGGCCAGCAAGTCTCTGAATCTCTACTGAAGGAATGGAACATTATTTTTCCTAAAGATGTTCCCTGTTTTGACAATGGTGGTGGCGCTGCATGTCCATCAATAAGTACTCATATTTTCTTTTAAAGTACCGTACCGATTGTAGAAATAGTCTGTTACAAGTACCGTAGTACGGTATTCAAATTTGACTTGAGTAAAAATACAAAAGTATTGGCATCAAAATACCATATGCTAAGGTCCCATTTCACACATTTAGATGTATAAAAATGTATATAAATCCATTAAATCCTTTGAAAATAGCAGATCTCACATGACCTCAAAAGGAATGCCATAATCTGTTTCACTCATTTGTTATATTATATTCCATTCCATGAAGGCTAGGTTGTTTCTAAAACAATTCAGCATACTGAGCCTAGCTAGGCTCTGTTCTTTATTTCTTATTTATTCATATTTTACCTTGATGTGCAGACTCAGAGACAGACAAGTATAGGCCCACCACTATACTAAAGTCACATACCAAAATAATTAACACTAATCACATTCACTCACATCACATGAGTCTATCTGCTGCGTGTCACACACGAACCATGAGGTTGGAGTTGGACTGCATTCCACCAAAAGCCAGTCTGACCAAGTAAATTCAGAGTAGCAATCCACCTCCACCCACATGGTTTATGCTGGTGGGAAAAGTATTCAGACAGTTGGTCTAGCGTTCCCCCCACGTTAAGCAGATCCAAGCTGTTCCAATGTTTACTTTTGACTCGAGTAGTCTAGGCTACTTAACTTCTTAAACGATATAAAATGATAGCCTACAACAAAGGGGTAGAAATAGATTCAAACAGCACGATATGCTACCAAAAACTCGCATAAATGAAAAGTAAACATGACATTTACCTGAAAAAGAGCAAATTCAACTGTATCCTGGTCTAGTGGACGGTGGTTAAGGTGCACTTTAACGCTCACCATAAACAAATGAGGACACTAGTTTATCTGTCACGCTCAAACTGACTACACCTGTGTTATCCAAATGTGCGTCTGTCTGTTCAACTCAACTCAAACGGAGCGACATTCAATTCAAATCAAACGCATAGCTCATGGCAAGCGACGGTACCGGCGCACACACATGGAGACATTTTGGGTGGACCTTAATTTAAGCACATGCGCCCAGAATAAAAGTATTCATTGTTTGTCGTAGCCACTTGTATTGTTAATATAATCGCACACTTACCTTACTTGGACACACTGGCTGATATACTGAACTCACTGACAGCCGCACCTTGCCAAACAAAAGACCATGCAGCGCGCATGTTTCCTGCAAGGAACATGTCTGTATTTCTATGAATAGCCTGGATGGAATTGGATCAAGTCCCCATGACTTTTGTGTTATCCTTTTTTTAACATTCATTGTAAATAGGTACCACTGTAGGCTATAGGCTACTATTTGCAAACTGTTATAATTAATAAAGTATTCATCAATAAAAAAAAATAGACTTGTATGTGTAAAACATTAACACTGGGAGCTTTCTGTGAATGCTGTAGCTGTATTCATTGTTGGACTGTTCTGTACACATTTACAAATAGGCTATATTAATTGTTGAT
Source organism: Electrona antarctica (assembly GCF_951216825.1). Taxonomy (NCBI): domain Eukaryota; kingdom Metazoa; phylum Chordata; class Actinopteri; order Myctophiformes; family Myctophidae; genus Electrona; species Electrona antarctica. Next base: position 18,243,543 of record NC_136802.1, read on the forward strand.
AGACTATAGGCTACTGTATAAGTCATATTCATTGTTGACAGACTACATACAGTATATTCATTGTTGATATTCAGTGTGGATGCTCAAATAATTATTGTAATTGTTATGTATAGCCTTTATCATGATTGGTGTGAAAATAAAATAAACTAGAAAAAGTGCCCTTCTGGGCACAGGTCTCCACCAGGAGACCTGTGTGTGTGTGTGTGTGTGTGTGTGTGTGTGACAAGGCTTGGCCTGTTGTAGTGCCACCATGAGGCTGATTTGAAAACTGTCAAGTGGCATTTCTTCCAAAGCCTAGTGGGAATAAGCATGCACAGTTTCACCACAATCGGACGCTGCGTTGAGTAGTTGTGGCGATTTGTACAAAACGGGTACAAAGCGGGCTACTCCTGAAAAGTTTAGAAGTCAATCGTAGCCAATGAGGGTGGATTATGAGAAATCAAACAAACCTGTCTTGATCACATGACTATGGAGAGCATGTGTACCGATTTGCGTGAAATTTGGATAAAATCTGAAGGAGTAATATTAGAAAATGTGTTTTACATATGTCGGCCTCCTGGTGGCGCTATAAAGAGCAGATGTGAAAAAATCCAGGCAAAGGTTTTTCCTTGGCCTCTAGGGAGTTGGCATACAAAGTTATCCACAGATCCGTGCAGTTAGAGGTAAAAACACTTTTCGGCCAGTTATAGCGCCACCATGAGGCTGAGTTGAAAATGTTCATGTGGCATTTCCTCCTCTGCCTAGTGGGAATGTGCGTGCACAATTTCACGGAAATAACACGATGTGTTCATGATTTGCAGCATTTTGTTTGAAAATGAGCACTCCTGCGAACTTTGGAAGCCAATCTTAGCCAATCAGGATGGAGTCTGAGAAATCTGAAAGACCCGTTTCGTTGAATGGCTAAAGAAAGACTGTGTACCAATTTGCGTGATGTTTGGACAAAATCTGTAGGTGTACTGTCCAAAAACTTGTTTTGCACAAAGCGGCCTCCTGGTGGCGCTATAACAGGCCGTTGTGGAAATTTTTGGGCAGAGGTTCATCGTTGGCATCCAGGGAGTGTGTGTGCAAAATGTGGCATCGACCGGGTTAACGGTGCCGGAGATTAGATGTTCACAGACGGAAGGACGGACGGACACACACACACACACGGACACACGGACGGAGTGCAAAACATACTCTTTAATCAGACCATAGATTAAAAAAAATAACTTTTTATTCACAAAATGTGTTACAAAGGAAGTGCTTTGTAGGTAGCCTACCCTACACACTTAACTTACACCAATAACAATAATAACAAAACAAACGTCGGCGGCAGTTTAAATATCTGCTGTTGTTTTTTGGTAAATTAGCTCCTGAGCTCAGTAACTTTCTGAACATAGACTTATTTGAGTTATATACTAGTGATATAGTCTGATTTGATATAGAAGGTATACACACATTGTGTGTATCATTGTCAAATTGTCCCACAATGTTTATTTTTTAATTATATGTAACCATTTGTTAATGCTTAGATTAACACTGGCCAATAATGGCGTACTGAAACAGTTTTTTTAATCTGTGCGTAATAAATACGGTGTACAATAATGTCGATATGGGGGAATCATTTTGTAAGTGAAGATATCACATTTTCAAATTGTGGTTATACCCTTCACATTATATGTTTTAGTTTGAAGCAGGGGTGGGCAACTGGCGGCCCGGGGGCCACATGCGGCCCCCACCTTTACTTAATGCGGCCCTCAGGTTAATGTCAGAATACTGATATAATATTGGTTTCAGCTGTTACAATTCCACAACATGCCAACATGACCCGCTTTAATTACTTCAGTCTAAATTAGTAGCTCAATGCTCAAAACAAGTATAATTAAAGGCATTTGAAATGACATAAACATGTTAATTTTCAGGATTCAAATTCAAAAATAGCAAAAATTCAAGATTTCAATTCGAATATAGCAAAAATTGTCGATCTACAAGCTCAAAACGCGTCGCAGCGCGACGCGTTTTGAGCTTGTAGATCGGCTATTTTTGCTACGACAGTAATATATGGCCCTAGGGAGTGAGTGTGGAAATATAGTGGCCCTCTCCATCGTCAAAGTTGCCCACCCCTGGTTTGAAGCATCAAAGTTACATGCCATCTGTGCAGGGGTCACCAACATGTCCCTACACGGACAAATGTGTCCATGGCAAAGACTTGGACTCACCATTATAATGTTCTTATTTTGATCATACTGTAACACCCTATACTGAATCTCAATCTCCAGGTTTTCTTCAGAATATGTATGGCAATTATTATGACACTATGGCATAGCTTCCAAATAACTACCGGTAGTACAAGTGGTTCTCAAATGTTTTATTTGCAAAGACCCCCTTAACTCTGAGAGTGTTCAAATGAAACCAAATGGACCCGTAACACTCTCAGAGTTACATACCTGTTATTCAGGGCTATCTATTTGTGTTTCTGGTAATATTGTCCACTCATTTTGTATGTCTGTGGCAAAAAGATTATGATGACAAGAAATGTCCACCACAAGCCAACATGGCGATGACCCCTGCATCTGTGTGGACCAACATCACCACTATCTGTCCAGCAGAGTGGTAGCCTAACAATTAATATGTTACATATATTATACTGTCACTGTCTGGTAGAAACATTGTATTTCTTTAAACTTTTGAAATTATAAAATAAATTAATAAATAATAACTACATTGGATCCATTGGAACATCCATTTTTTAATCCATTTTTTCCATTTCCTTTAAAGTGACGGTTTTAGACATAGACAAGGTTTCTACCCAACAGCAATGACACATCTAAAAGGCATGGAGAAGCAGCCTTTAGCTATTATGGTCCTATAATGTGGAACAGCCTGCCTGTAAACCTGCAGCTCTCTGAATCCACAGACATTTTTTAAAAGAAACCTTAAGACATACCTTTTTAGCATTGCTTTTAATTAGGTCATATCGTTAATCCTTGTTTATCCTTGTTAATCCTTATATTTAATCCTTATATTTGTAATGTTTTCTTTTTCCTTCTTTGTTTTTCTTTTCTTTTAATGTCTTTTCTATTTGTAATCTGTGAAGCACATTGGGTTGCACTTGCTGTATGAAATGTGCTATACAAATAAAGTTTTGATTGATTGATTGATTGATTGATTGATTGATTGATATATAATATGTCAATCATGGTCATTTTTGCTATTGAAAACATGACTACCTTTTCACTTCAAGGGCCACTTCACCCCTTTTGCAACCAGATCTTATTTGAATGATGTTTGGGAGACAAGAAACACTTTCCTGGGGGGTTTTATGTGTGTAATGTGTTTTTAGATAGTTTTGTATTTCAAAGTGTCTGTGACGTAATGGACACTGGTCTCACTTCCTACCTGGACTACATGTTGTCTCAGTAAGACAGCCCTCTCCCTCTCCACAAGGTGGGGTGAGTGCAGCAAAGCATTATGGTGGCCATTAGTAATCCAGCAGTGAGACCAGTGTCCGTGACATGATATCACAGACACTAAAATATCTAAAAACACAAATTACCCACCCAGGAAAGTGTTTCTTGTCTCCAAAACACAATTAAAATAAGATCTGATTGCAAAAGGGGTGAAGTGGCCAAAAAAAACATTTCATCATCTACCCAGTCTTATGTGAACACCCCAGACAGTTATTAAGTTGCTTGATTCAGTATTTAGATATTTGATTCATTTTAGCTGCCCCCGCCCCCTTCCTATACAAACCCATTGTAACTCCAAACTCCATTTTAACCATGATAGATTCATTGAAAACACCCAACCTTTTGTATGGTGACTGATACTGTCCTTCTAATACGTGAGGGGGCCGTGTTTTTTCATTTACTGTTTTCATTTATATTATTTTGGAAAATGTGGCAGACCACTTAGCGAGACGGAGGAGACTAAAGAATAAAAAATATATTAAAAATAAATGAAAACAGTAAATGAAAAAACATTGCCCCCTCACGTATTAGAAAGATAGTATCAGTCAACAGAAAAAAGGTTGGGTGTTTTCGATGAATCTATCATGGTTAAAATGGAGTTTGAAGTTATAATGGGTTTGTATAGGAAAGGGGCGGGGCAGCTAAAATGAATATCAAATATCAAAAATCCTGAATCAAGCAACATAAAAACTGTCTGGGGTGTTCACATAAGCCTGAGTAGATGATGAAATGACCAAACGTTTTTTTGAAAGTGAAATATCGAGAGACAGCGAGATCCAAAGAGATATCCCTTTAAGTGTTCTCCAGGTAGGGCATATGTGTTTGCCATTGCTGAGGGTTGCTTGGACAGCCCCCATTAAGTGGATGTCGGTCACAAGTCTATCAGACATTCGCTTGAAGATGTGTCTATATAGACGCAACCTTGGCTTCCCGAGCGGGACTGACCACCTCGGAGATCAATCACATGACTCTGCCTCTTCTCACAGTTTCCCGTCTGGAGACGAAGTCTTCCCAGCAGAGAGTCCCACAGTAGACCTCGGCTCCATAACTACACACGTGTAGTTATGGACACACACACACACACACACACACACACACACACACACACACACACACACACACACACACACACACACACACACACACACACACACACACACACACACACACACACACACACACACACACACACACACACACACACACACACACACACACACACACACACACACACACACACAATTTGCCTCTGAGATGTAGTACAAGTAAAGCCCAAACCACACCGTCGAGACAGGACGAGGCGGTTTTAGCGTTCGTCCCAGCGGTGTGATATGTCCTGTTGCATGTCGACCCAAGTGATTCAACTTGCAAGTAGATGCATGGCGACCCATTGGTGTGGTTTGGGCTTAAAAGTGTTGAAAATACTCCAGTAAGGTAAGGATACCTCTAATCTGTACAATACTTGAGTACATGTACTTAGTTACTTTCCACCAGTGTGTGTGTGTGTGTGTGTGTGTGTGTGTGTGTGTTTATGGCAATTGTACTGCAATTATATAACACTTTTCTCCAAAGCACTTTACGGCAGAGGAAACCATGCAAGCACCAACCAGCTCATCGGGAGCAGTTAGTGGTTCAGGGTCTTGCTCAAGAGCACTTTCATGCTTTGCCAGGAGGAGCCGGGAATCGAACCTGTACTGAATCTTTGGATTCCAAGACGGCCGCTGAGCCACTGCCACCCCATACAATATGTTTATATCCATGCATCCATGTGTGAAACCTCTGTACCTCAATAGAGATGTGTGTGTTGAGGTGCCTCCTGTAAAAAATTGTCCGGAGGTTGAACTCTGGATTTCCATCCACCTTAAACACCTGCGTCCTAATGGTGTCATTCTCACATCGCATCACAGCATACACATTCGGGCCTGTTGGGCAGATTTTGCACAGCAAAAGTTAACTCTCGAGTCAAATTAACACTCTGGATTTAGAGTTAACCGGAATGCTCACCCCAAAACACACCCTTCCCTATTTTTTCCCAGGACCGCTCGCCCCCCAGTGGTTCTTGTATTCTTGTTGCAAACGTTTTACTATGAATTTTTCATGTCAGTCAGTCACACTTCATGTCAGTCGGTCCGTCACACCTCGTGACACGCTCCATACAGTATATGGCCGTCTCCATATATGAAGATCACAACACTGACCTCATCAAACCCTTGATGGAGAAGACTGGATCATCACCTAGATCTGCATATATGGAGCCGGCCAGCAACTCTACATCTGACCTCACAGACACCATGTTGATCTGACCTCATCAAACCCTTAGATCTCCATATAGGGAGCTGACCTGTTCTGACATTCCATACGTTCCCCACCCGTCCTTCATCTTCGATGTCTCACTTTTGACTGATACCTGTCCATTCAAACTCTAGACGGGCCTGCCCCAAAGTCATTAGTGCAGCCGCGCCCGTCAGCCGGCGAAAACTAGAGTTCTCAATAGGCCCGAAAATTAAGGCCTGAGGTTAAGGTTAGGAATAAGGTTAGGTTTTGGCATAGTTTTACTGCGGTTGCGGTTACTAATAAGGTTAGTTTTAGGCATAGTTTCACTGAGGTTATGTTTAGGAATACCTGGTAGCCACCGTTCCGAGGTCGCCGGATTTGACCTGGGGCAAGGATTTGTGTTTTGGGGCAAGCGTTCTTGTATTCGATTTAGACACAGAGAGACAGTACCTGCACGTGCATAGGTACTATAGACAGACATACCTTTATGTTTGGGGTGACTAAGTCCTGACGCCCTGTGGAGATGGACAGTGGTCACCATTCTGGGCTGAGGTAGACAGCACTGGAATGCAGATGGGGATGGTAAATCCTCTTGCAACTCACTACATGGATTAGAGGGTGGAAGACAGGAAGGAAACAAGAATGTAAGAATACAAAAAGAAACAGATAATGGAATAGACTAGAAAATTCACAATTCTGGGGAATTGCAAGTGTGGTTGGTTGCCAAGTACAGAATGATGACAATGTAAGATGATTATGATGATTCTTAACCGGCCACGCATGTGGTCGGACTGTTGCATGATGTCGTATGCGCCTCGTCGGAATGCCACTCTGTCTCCAGTAGGAACAAGACAAAGCATGGTCACGTACCCAACGTACCCCTGCCGTACCCAAGCTATTCAAAGCCACTTCATTTCACTATCACACTATAAAAAAACAAAAACAATATTACGCACATGCACACCCACAAACTCACACATACTGTATACCTGAGTTGGATGTGGGAATGGGAGAAGAGGCGTAGAAGGAAACGGCCTGTAGAGCCTGGCAGAAAGGTGGTGGGCAGCACAGCATAGCGGCCAGGGGCCAGGGTCCCCCTCAGGGTCACACTACGGGAGTCCATGTAGATGGAGCTGGCTGCCTGCTCCACCACACACTGCACACGGCTGCAGCGGTTCACCTCCACCTGAGGACAGAAGGGACTCTCTTTTTTGCCTAGCGTGGGAGTCCTACTAGTAGTAGCCGGTGTTGTTTTACAGCGCCGGCTACTACTAGTAGGACTCCCTACTACTACTAGTAGTACTACTACTACTAGTATGGCAGGGTTATGGGGAAAAGGACATTATACTATTCTCTGCTTATCGGGTCGCAACTCGAATGGCCCTAAGTCGGCTAAGCGAACTTCGCAACGTTCGACAAGGCAACTTGCTCGCTTTATCTCGCTCGGTGGTGGCTCTCATGGCTCAAGTTTGCTTGAGACGGCAGGCCTCCGTCGCGGTCTAGTCCATAAAGTTATATACAGTATAAACAAGCGCCCCATCAGCGCTCATCGACTCAGCAAAAGAGGCATGTCTGCTTATTATAAGCGACTTTGGGCTTGTTTTTTTGTAAAGTTGCTAGTACAGCACATATTGGTAATTGTGGGTTGCGTTTTTGGGGGGTGGCTAAAGTGTAGTTGCTTATTTTAGCTTATTACTTAAATGCTGTTTAAACCTAGCCGCGGGGAAGAAATGAAAATGTTTTCAAGGGGGAGGGTTTTACCAGGCTAGTTTAAACCAGTGGTCCTCAAATATTTTCCTCCAAATTAATATTATGTGTACTACTATTAATATTTTTTTGAAGGGCGTTAGCCCCTTCTTTGGCCAGTTTTGAGTGAGTTTGTGTAAGCACAAACATTGAAGACAAAAGTGAGGACGCAAATTGTGATTGGCCGGAATGAGATGATGTATGATGATAAGAGCGCCCCTCACTTCACAAGGGTGTGATTATTTTAAGTACACACATTCCTCATCCACAGACTTTTCAATCAATCACAATTTCACAAGCATCCATGAATATGTGGATGGGTTACTGTCCACTCACACGTCTGCCCATCAAAACATGCAAGTCCTCACCTTCAGCACCTCAAAGCCGATGGGTAAATTATCTCCTTCTCCGTCTCTCCTCCGCATCCTCCTGTCCTCCTGCTGCAGACAGATCAACACCTCCTCATCCTTCCCACACACCTCAAACATGAACTGCAGAAGGAAAGAAAACGAGCAAACTAGTTAAATTCAGCAACAAGCAACCACTCACATGTTTATCTTACCTTATTATTACACAGCTTGGTTGAATGCTTGATTCTGATTGGTCAATCGCCACATTCAGCTGTGTGTTATTTTCTGGATAATGACCGCTGCGCTCTATAACAGACCACTGCCTAACCAAAGGCTCGGAGCACCTGGCTGCAGCCGCTGCGATGCTTGGATTTTATGCTGTACCCAACATGACAGCCATGTAAACTAACACACAATGTCATTTAACTAAACAACATGCTTTCAAGAATGTTTTTGAAAACATTTGAAGTGAGAAATTGACGATGCTCTACCCGAAAATTGATAACATTTGATCAGCACTCACTTCCTTGTTTCCGAGGCGACTCGTTGCCTCTGCGGGGCCAACTTGGAATACTTTCATTACCGTAAGCAAGGAAATACTTTGATTTGTTGTCACTTTTGGGTCAATTTATTCATTTGTGTATTACATAGCTGTGTAGGATAATGTCTGGCTAGGTGGTCATTGTTGGGAGATAATTCACCAACAGGGTGATTAAACACAGACGCGAAAGCTCTTGCTGTAACGGACCCACAGTTCATACCTTTTATTTTGTATGTGTATATTCATGGTGTTTTATTTGGTGACAGGAAGTCATTTATTTTTGAAGGAATCTTACCAGCTGTTAGTCATCTCTTGATTGAATCAAGCTCAGCTGTGGCAGGGGTTTATACCTGAACTCTACCTGACTGCCTCAGATTCAATGAAGGACAGAACAAGGCAGCATGGAGGTTGCACAAATGTTTGTTTGATAGTACCATGGACACAGACGGATAAGGAAAAGACAGACATAGAATGGACAAGGCATCAAACATGGAAAGATCAGAACTTCAGGGACCTCTACATGCTACAGAAGGATTTAGCACCCAGCTGGAAGGGGCACAAGGTACATTTCTAGTTGCTTGCACTGTTATATTGGTATTGTTGGACTTGTGGTTATATATTTTCTAATGTTTGTGTAAAAGTGTAAAGTATTTTCTATGCTGTCATTTTGATAATTGTTTGTTTATGCATTATTGATTTATGCGTTGTTTGATGTGTGTATTTTATGCCTTTTTCTTTATAGTTTCCACGTTGAGATCTGAATAAAGCAATTTCAAACTCATCAGTCGGCTTCACCCTTTTATGGCCAGCTGGGTCCGCTACACTTGCTTCTGTCTGGTTAATACTAATAGCGCCATTGCAAAAGTGTTGTTAAGGTCCCTGCAGTGCAGACTGATGTGTTGTTTGGAAAAACCCATCAGTCTGCAAGGACCTTTAGAGTTTAACTAACAGTGGTGTGTGGCATGGGTGCAGTACTTATACGTTTAGACAGTTTTTGGTTTAAACTAGTCATTGGTTAGACCAGTCATTAGTCCTACATCTACAACCTATCTCAAACCCTCACCCTAAACCTAACCTCCCACGGGGCAGCACACCTAAACCTAACCTTAACCCATGTCTAAACTAAGTATGCACCCCGTGTGGCATTCATACCTGGGGGTTGTTTAGGAAGGTGTCTCTGTGGTTGATGCAGCCACCACATCGGCTCCTCTTGTCCAGCTGCGCCTCCCACCTGCTATCAGACTCTCCACTCTCCCTACGTTTGTCCTTCTTCACCACATTCTCCTCTTTGACTGCGACCACCTTCCCTGCACGCTTTTCTCCAGCTGCTCCTCTCCCTCGCTCCCACTGTCTCTCGCCGAGTCGGGCCTCCTTGCGGTTGCCTCTCTGCTGGGTAGTGGTGCCCGGCTTGGCGCTGCTCTTCCCCAAGGCCAGTGAACGGCTGCGGAGGAGGAGGGTGGTGGAGGGGGAAGAGCTTCCAGGGGAGGTGGGTGCTGGAGCCCACTCCCCGAAGCAGCGCACCTCCCTCCAGTGAGAGCCAGGCCACAGCACGGCTTTTTCCTCCAGCCAGCATACCACCACATCCGTGAAGTAGTGACAGAAGTCCTCAAATTCTATCCTGGGGAGAAGAGTGCAAGATTAAATACAGTAGTGCAATACTCCTGTAGTGGTCCTGTGAAGTGTGAACCTTCCAGATTACTGGCAAGCATCCCAATCAGTGCGATTAGATAGATAAATAACTAAGTCTTCAGTACCCTTATAATCATACAACTTCTTAGTTTTATTTCTGTATTTCTACTGTAGGATTGACGGAGTAGAGTCACTGCTTCTTCGCCTGGAAAGGAGCCAGCTTAGGTGGTTCAGTCATCTGGTTAGGATGCCTCTCGAGCGTCTCCCTATAGGGAGGTCCTCGAGGCACGTCCCACTGGGAGGAGACCCCCGGGCAGACCAAGGCGCAGATGGAGGGATTAACTCACTGGCCTAGGAATGGCTCAGGATCCCCCAGGAGGAAGTTACTAATGTTGCTCTGGAGAGGGAAATCTGGAGCTCTCTGGTGGAGCTGTTGCCCCTGTGACCCGACTATGGATAAGCGGTTGAAGATGGATGGATTCACGTATATTTTTGGGCTGTTCTACTACTGTAAAGGTAAATTATGTAACATTTCTTTAACTTAAGAGTAAAATGTCTGGCTTGTCTGCTGTGTGAATAAAGGTCAGTGGCAAATACGGTCGGTTACCACATCATCAAACATCTACCAGAACTCGCCCACATCTCGGACCGAGAGCCCCATCTTCTCCCTCGCAGCACGGCCTATCTGCTTCCACTGCCGAGACCTGCAGGGGGAGACCAACAACAATGAATGTGAGATACCCTGAAGATATGTGTGCTTGTATCCCGATGTTTCTTGAATAAAAGAGCCATCAAAATAAATGCTATTTATTTTTATTCATTTAAGAGTGCCGTGGATTTTCTTCGTCCTTTGTGTTTGTAGCACGGAATGTGATGATTTGATTGGCTGAGCACGGAATGTAATGTATGATGATTTATGATGATACATGTGTGATTTTTGGATGTCTGAGCAGCACTCCAGAATTGTTTTTCTGAACAGTAATTGGCATTGGCATTAAACCCGACAGTCAGCAATACAAATCCAACATACCTCACATTATTATAACTAGAACAGATACTCTATACTCAAAGCATTTATTGCTCCATTTTGGCTCTCTTTATACAGTGATACTCTCTGTCCCTGCAGTGTGTAGGCAACAATAACGCAGGCATCTAGTAAAAACAAAAGCATTGCAAACTGTCTGTCAGGAATTCCAGCAAAAATTCAGCAGAGTGCAGTGACATTGGACAATGGGGGAGCAAAAAGTGGATTCATATGGTAAAATTGTCAGCAGAGATTTATCTGTTTTTCCCCAGACACCTGCACAAAGTGGAATGTTTTCAACTGTCAAGCACGTGGCATCTTTCACGTTCAATGAATGAAATGTATCTGTGACCCTTACCCCTGACTCCAGGCGCCTGTCCAATCTGTGGTGCCCCAGGGGTTCCTCATGCGCACCATAAAGACCTGGGACACCCCGCACTTATTCAGTAGCTTTTCGCCAAACCGCACCTTCCTCAGTGCAGTGATCCCATAGGCATGGCCCCGCACCAGACCACAGTCTAGCACCGTCTCCACAGTCTCACCCTGTGCTGGCTGACAGTCACACACGCACGTACGCACACACGCGCGCGCACACACACACACACACACACACACACAGGGGTGTAAGATTGGATCCGGCATCCAACACAAAACCATACAGACATCAATCAATGTCATGGAGACGGAACAGACAGACGGAACAGACAGACCAGACAGACAGACAGACAGACAGACAGACAGAAGGTGAAGAGATCAACACATGATAGTGTCTAATCTCAGGGGTTTTCAACTGATTATGAACCAGGGACCACCACCCTGACTAAGAATGAACCTGGGGACCACTGTTGTTGGGTGGGGGGATATGGGCGTGGTGTGGGAGGAAAATCTTAAAATTAAATATTCACTGTAAAGGGGCTTCATTTAATTTGTTAATTTGAGGTGAATTAAATCAAGCCCTTAACAGTCATTATTTAACTATGCTAGTGGTCCGTCCGGAGCTCAAAAAAGATTGAGAACCACTGATCTATTCCTTTGTCATGGCTGGTTGCCCTTATTCTGTTCTCTTAACCTGCCATAAACTCATACAGCAGACACATGCGATTGCATGATTATATGGGCACGTTTGCTAATAATGGTGACTCAACCAGTCAATCCGCGGTAGGCCTGCACTTTCCCTTGAAATTCCAATTCCCTTTTCTGTAGAAGTTATTGATATCCAACTTCCCAGTAACTGACAACATTGATGTGTCATCATACATCACCAGGTCATTTAGTGCAGAGGTTCCCAACCACTGGTACTGTCTAGTACCACTGGTGGTACTTGAGCCCCCCTCTTGGTGGTGAATAGGCTCTCCAGCCGTGCTGAAATGAGCATGACAGCACATCTAGCTGTTAATAGAAGATTTGAGAGCGGATTAATCACATTAGAAATATCATCAGTTGTGCTGATTAGTGATTTAGACAGAGTTTTGTCAGAGCAGCAGCATTATTGTCTTAGGAATGGAACAAAAATGTGGACCTGTATTTTAACATCAGTTATTGTGGTGGTACTTGGAGAGCCAAATATTTTCTGAGGTGGTACTTCAGTATAAAAAAGGGTGGGAACCAATTATTTAGTGCACCAACTGGTCAGGGACCACATGCGATACCTTCACGGACCACCAGTTCTTATCTGATCAATAATGACTCTTAAAGGGACACTATCACACCCTTTTTTTGGCTTGTTCTCTTTTTGAGGGCCTCCTACATCCAGCTTTTAGTTACCGTCCACAAACGTAGTCTTAAACAAACATTTAATTCCCGTTGACAATGAATGGAGAATTTTACGTCATAGCGTCTGAGCTAATGGGCATAGTGTCTATTTTACGTCATGTATGATGATAAAAGCGGCCCTCACTTCACACGGGTGTGATTTTTGAGGGGTGCTAGCCCCTCCTATATATTTTGTCCTTAACTCGTGTCACATTTGCCATTGAAAATGAAAGGAGAATTTACGTCATATGTGTCTGAACAAATCGGCTTTTTGTGGCAACGCAAACATTAAATGCCGTTGACAATGAATGGAGAATTTACGTCATATGTGGCCGAGCAAATCGGCTATTTTGTCCTAACACAAACATTAAATCACAGAAATTCAGTTGTTAAACATTGTATCATGGTTAAAAGATAACATAAGTTGACAAATTAATTCATGAAGAAGTATATTCACTTTTTATTGGATGATGTACGACGACAAGAGCGCCCCTCACTTCACACGGGTGTGATTTTTTTAATATAAAAAAAGGATTAACATTTCAACATTTTCGCCTATAACGACATGCCCCAAAATAAATAAATAGGTTCAAAGTGGTTCAATTGTACTGTACTGAAAATAGCCGCTATTTGTAACATCAGCCATTAATCAACTGTAGATTTAGTCGACTAAAATGTTATGATATTTAGTCGACCAAAACTCGACCAAAAATTGCTGTCAAAAACAACACTGACTCGTATAGAGCAGGTGATGAGGGCTTTGCCGTCGTGGGCCTTGGCCAGCGTGTGGAAGAGCGCCATCCTCTGGTCACTGTGCTCCGACAGGGCCTGGGTGTCCAGGGCGAGGGGCTCCGACACCCCCCCTGTGAAATCGATCAGCGCCTCCGCCGTGTTGCCCCCCTCCAACGCCTCGTAGCATCCGTTTAACCTGATGTGTTGTTGGGCAAAAAGAGTTGGTTTATGTTACCACTTGAGCTCAGAACGTGTCCTCCTTTCAGGCCAAAAAAAGAGGACACGATTGATTAATTAATAATTCACTGTGGTCAAAAAATTCCCTCAAAAATCACACCTGTGTGAAGTGAGGGGCGCTCTTATCATCATACATCATCATACATCATCACATTCCCGCCAATCACAATTAGTGTCCTCACTTTTTATCCTCAAGTCCTTTTATCCTCAAGGCTAATCACTTGTGGCGTCCTCAATTTTCTGTAAATCTCTATGGGGAAAAATGAATGGAATATTTTTCAGTGGAACCTGAAAACCACGCCCACGTCTATGCCCTCCAGCCTTCCAGGGGGTCCCCAACTAAATGATAGATAGTTAGGAACCAAATGGACCCTTATGGGTCTGTAACTCAGGGGTCCATTTGGTTCCATTTTTACACTCTCAGAGTTAAATTAACAGTGATTTTACATTATAAATGATGGTCCCAGAGATAGAATGGGGTCCATAATGCATGTAAAACTGGGGGTCTTTGAAATTAAAATGGTTGAGAATCACTGCTAGAGCCGTACAAATCTTCTCTTATATACCGGGGTTCCTGGCATATGTTTTCAAATGGGGGTCCACGGGCTAATGAATGTCAATTTGGGAGTCCTTAACATGAAAAGGTTTGAGAACCACTGCATTAGCACTCACTTGGCGTAGGCCTTCTCCAGCAGAGCGCTCCAGAACTCTCGAGGCGTGGCGGAGCGGCAGAACAGCAGCGCCCCGTCCTCGCTCACGGGGAGGCGGTCGTCCACCACCACGTCCAGCCATCGGCCGAAGCGCCAGAAGCGGAAATGGAAGATCCCGGCGTAGCGACGTTTGGGGCTCCATTCCTGTTCCATGTGGTCAGGAATCACCTGGTCGGAAGGAGTCGATCAAGGCAGTTATGATTATGAACGGTGATGGAAGTAAATGTTTTAAGTATCAATACGGCAATGTACTGTAGATATACTTGCAAGTAGACATCCTATATTCAAAATGTGCTCGAGTAAAATCGGCATAAAATAAGTACCAAAAGTAAAAGTACTCAAAATGTATAAAATATATTTAGAAAATAGATCTACACAATGCATTATTTCAAATTGCCAACATATATATAGGAAGTGTGTTTTGGTTAGTGTGTTTTGGAATAATAATCAAAATCTAGTAACTACAGTTTCATCAGTAAAAAAAGGGTTATTTTCCTCTGAGATGTAGTGCAGAAGGAAAAGTATTGAAAATGGGAAAATTGGAAATACTCCAGTAAAGAAAAAAAACTCAAAGTACAGTACTTTACAGTACACCACTGGTTATGAAGGGCACCGTTAGGAAGGAATGGAGGTTTGGCCAGGGTTGGATTTGCTGGAGAGTTTTAGGGAAAATGCATGCATGCCTCTGCTTTTGATATCCCCCTCTGGTCATTATTGTCATGGCCCGTGTGGGCCGTAAACGTGTTTATCCCTGCTTCAGATCAGACTGAATAAAATACATGCATTTCCTTTTGGGAAATGCATGTATTTTCATTTCACAATAACAAAGTATATGTAATTAGAAATGTACTGTAGGTATCATGTATCATGGCATCCCTTTGTTTTGTTTTAAATTTTTACTTCAAAATAAGATCAAACAGATTTACAATCAAACATTTTCATGCAAAGGACCCCAATCTGAAAAGATTTCGTGCCAGGGGTTCCTGAGTAGATTTGTGTTCATTTCCAAATAATTCCATAAATTCCACAAAGATTTTCTCTATTTTTCCACATTATTAAAATATAGCAGATCTACAAGGTTATAGATGTATGAAGTGGTTTAACTGATTCTGATATATTAACTAATTATTCTGGGGGCCCCCTGCAACCCCCTCAAGGACCCCTGGCGGTCCCCCGACCCCACATTGAGAACCATTGCCATAAGATCTTCCAGAACACTCAAAACTCCATACAGACCTTCTTCCAGAGCGACGGCTCTGATGCCAGACAGGAAGTGGCTGCCACCATCCAACAGTTACCCAGACTGCCCTGGTGCAAATCCTGTGTGCTGAGGCCATCAACAAACAGCCGCGGGTCCTTACATAAGTCCTGGAGAGTGTGTGTGTGTGTGTGTGTGTGTGTGTGTGTGTGTGTGTGTGTGTGTGTGTGTGTGTGTGTGTGTGTGTGTGTGTGTGTGTGTGTGTGTGTGTGTGTGTGTGTGTGTGTGTGTGTGTGTGTGTGTGTGTGTTCCAAGACAGAAAGAAAAAAGATAAATATAGAAATAAACAATGAATCCACCGTGGTGCACTCGGCTTTTATCACGGAGCACATATGCATGTGGCGAATATGGTAACAGGTACGGTCGCCCCTTTTCCATCTCGCCCCACTACTCTACCTAGCTGTAAATAACAAACATAAATTCATGTTGGTGATTATATAAAAGGTATTATCATATTAATTCATAATTGTTAAGTTCACTCTGTATATCCATGGGCATAATAGCATCCATGATGCCATTACAAAACATGGGCTATAAGAAATGTGTTTAATAAAACGAAATTAACTGCTAGAAGGTCCTAAATTAACTAGATTAACCGTCTGTCTCATGTTATTCTTCCTTGATAGTATAGAGATCGACTAATATACAATCAAATAAATCTGTATCATTTCAGATTCCAGGGAGGGAGGGAAATACTAAATGAACTGTTAACTACATTAACACTTTTTGCGGGGGCGAGTTGGTAAAGGGGCGAGTCGTCTGGTATTCAGCGAATATCACCCTCCCCGCTCCGCTTACCAGTGGTGGAAAGTAACTTAAAAGTAATTTACTTAAGTACTGTGCTTAAGGACAATTTTGAGGTATTTGTACTTTACTTGAGTATGTCAAATGTTCAGTACTTTTACTTCTACTCTGCTACATTTCAGAGGCACTTTTACTTCACTACAATTATTTGACAGCTTTAGTTACTAGTTACTTTGTACATTTTGATTATTATTAGAAAACATACATTAACCACTTCAGCCCTATATACATTTCGGCCATTTGAAAATAGCTGATCTACAAGCTCACAATGTGTCGCATCGCGACGCATTGTGAGCTTGTAGATGAGCTATTTTTTTACATATGAAAACTTGAAATGGGACATTCTGCAGAGTACATTGTCAATACTTTTGTACCTTTACTCAAGTACATTTTGAATTCCGGACTTTTACTTGTAATTTGCGTCCTCAAAATTGAGGACGCAAATTGTGATTGGCCGGAATGAGATGATGTATGATGATAAGAGCGCCCCTCACTTCAAACGGGTGTGATTTAATTTTTTACAGATGTTCAGTACTGTAAAACATATTGACATAAAGAGACACACATAAGCAAATAACCCCTTCAAACACACACATAAACTAGGCACAGGTCTCCACCAGGAGGATAGGAGTGTGAGTGTGATGTTTGGCAAAATGTTTAGGAGCAATATAAACATGTGTGTGCGTGTGCGTGTGCGCGTGCGTACATTTGTGTGACGTGGCTTGGCCTGTTGTAGCGCCACCATGAGGCTGATTTGAAAACTGTCAAGTGGCATTTCTTCCAAAGCCTAGTGGGAATATGCATGCAGTTTCACCACAATCGGACGCTGTGTTGAGTAGTTGTGGCGATTTGTACAAAACCAAGCCAATCGTAGCCAATGAGGGTGGATTATGAGAAATCAAACAAACCCGTCTTGATCACATGACTATGGAGAGCATGTGTACCGATTTGCGTGAAATTTGGATACAATCTGAAGGAGTAATATTAGAAAATGTGTTTTACATATGTCGGCCTCCTGGTGGCGCTATAAAGAGCAGATGTGAAAAATTCCAGGCAAAGGTTTTTCCTTGGCCTCTAGGGAGTTGGCATACAAAGTTATCCACAGATCCGTGCAGTTAGAGGTAAAAACACTTTTCTGCCAGTTATAGCGCCACCATGAGGCTGAGTTGAAAATGTTCATGTGGCATTTCCTCCTCGGCCTAGTGGGAATGTGTGTGCACAATTTCACGGAAATCACACGATGTGTTCATGATTTGCAGCATTTTGTTTGAAACTGAGCACTCCTGCTTGCTTTGGAAGCCAATCTTAGCCAATCAGGATGGAGTCTGAGAAATCTGAAAGACCTGTTTCGTTGAATGGCTCTAAAGAGACTGTGTACCAATTTGCGTGATGTTTGGACAAAATCTGTAGGTGTACTGTCCAAAAACTTGTTTTGCACAAAGCGGCCTCCTGGTGGCGCTATAACAGGCCGTTCTGGAAATTTTGGGGCAGAGGTTCATCGTTGGCATCCAGGGAGTGTGTGTGCAAAATTTGGCATCGACCGGGTTAACGGTGCCAGAGATTAGCTGATCACAGACGGACGGACGGACGGACACACGGACGGACGGACGGACGGAGTGCAAAACATACTCTCTCCCCATGCCTTCGGCCTGGTGGAGACAACAATCCAGGGGTCTTTGCCAATGAAACGTTTTCCCTGGGATGATATCAAGTTCATATCAAGTTGAGTTCAGCAGATGAAGTCAGACAGATTCAGTGACAGATGTGATACCTTGATGATTGGGAAAGTAGAGTTGTGTGTGTGTGTGTGTGTGTGTGTGTGTGTGTGTGTGTGTGTGTGTGTGTGTGTGTGTGTGTGTGTGTGTGTGTGTGTGTGTGTGTGTGTGTGTGTGTGTGTGTGTGTGTGTGTGTGTGTGTGTGTGTGTGTGTGTGTGTGTGTGTGCCTGTGTGCAAATGGTCATGAGCTCATAAGTGTTTTGTTCTGCTTGTCTGCTGTTGGCGTGTGAATGACAACAGAGACGGGTGACAGCTGTCTCCCTTATGACTCCCCATGGATGTACACTTAGAATACCCCAGAAGAGCATTAGGAACACAATTCCATTATTCCATTAATAATCCCATTGTCCCCCCCCACACTGACTGAGCAATTAGACAGCCAATACAGTTTCAGTCAGGATGTCATGTCAATAGTGAAAGACTGACTTAAACTTCTTACACTGAATCAGTGGTTCTCAAACATCCGCATGTCAAGGACCCCCAAACTCATATGCATTTGGCTGTGGAACCCCACTGATTCCGTTCCCCCTGGGACCCCCTGAAGGACCCCCTGAAGGACCCCTTGGGGGTTACCGGACCACACTTTGAGAACCACTGCACTCCACCAATGGGACAAACACTGATCCAAGCCAACAACTTTGCAAATTATAGGAAACCAATATAATCTAAATCTGAATGACGAACATTTCAAGAGTTCAAAATATTTTTCAATTAAAATATTTGAAATGAAAATTAGATTCAATACTTGACTTGACCTTGACTGTAAACTTCCTATGCCATTGCCATTATTTATATTTGTTACCGTACTACGAAAGGCTATTTACGCTCATGTAACTAAGATAAACTACATTTTCACACGGCCGCATCCACCTCGAACCTCTGTGGTTAAAAGCTCCTCTCTGCACCCCACAAACATATGCTATTTAAATCAGTTGGAGCCCATTGCAGAGACACACCAATATACCCCTAGTCAGTTGGCAACACGCGCCACACACACTCTGGTGTGACGGTTCGAGTTACACGGTGATGATGCTCCTGTAATAGAAAGTGCCTTAATTAACTACATCCTAATGGAAATATAACATACTGAGGACACTGCCTTTATACGTGGGTGTAGAGAGAGAGCCAAAGGATATTTCCAAATCATTCTTAGCATTCTTAGCATGGTGATGGCCGCATTGGAAAAGCCAGTGAGTGAGTGCCAGCTGCAAGAATATGTTTAGCTTTAGATGATCACAACAACAAGAAAAACAAGAAATTGGAATTGAGTGTCTTGTGTGTATACAAATGGACGAGTAAGGGTCAGGATTTGTATTTTGCATTGCACTCGATGAGGAACATGCCTCCCACTATGTGAATTAGCCTGGCCTAGCCTTCAGATATACTGTACTCCATGAAAATGTAAAGATATCCTCGGTCTGTCTGTAAATAGCATCCAGACTGACAAGTAAAACTCTGTTATTTAGCACGATCCTCTCATTGTACACAGTAAAACTGTGTGTCCACGTCTCTCTCCCTCTCTCTCTCTCTCATGTCTAATTTATGCTCCTATGTCTAATTTATGATCCTATAATTGCCGATCTACAAGCTCACACCACCATTGCATGACAAATCTTAATGTGTAAATCACGCTTGAAGCTCACCCTCGGCCTCTTCCATGTGACTCCAGGCGGTGGTTCCCGCTTGTAGAAGAGGGACTGAGCGGACGCGGGGAACAGAGGGTCCTTGAAGAGCACGCCTCGACCCAAGCAGCTCCGCTTCAACTGACGGTAGTTCTGGCCCTGGAAGTCGCACACTTTTTCTGGCATTCTGAGTGGGGAGGGGAAGAGAAATTGGTGAGGCGGTGTGTAAGAAATGCTCTTAATACTCCCCGACTAGTAGACTACCATTACAAACTAGAAAAGGGCGTTCCTCTGAGTGCCTGTCTGCCGGCCAGGCCTGTATAAGTAGTCTATCTATAGCTATCTAAGAAAAACATTCTTAGCATTTGTGGTCAAGCAAAAAATAACAAAATTCAAAATAACATAACATGTAAACAAGTAACCAAGACAGCGTCTGCAATACTGCATAGTATAACTATCTAACTCAAAATAGGCAACATGAAAGGACACAAGGAATAGAGGGTATGCACATGCATAAAGTGAGTGGCAAAGTAAGTTTAACATTGTTTATTGCTGTCAGATAGGACTTTTCTGTGTGGATGTATGGGGCTGTCAAGGCCAGAAAGTAGTTTATTGCCACTCAGTAGGCGTTCCTGCATAACATGATGATGTCAGATCATGTCACACACTTACCCTCTATGAGGAGTGCTAGGGGGTGAGGAAAGGTGGAGTCTGAACTCTAAAGAGGTGATTTTTCAGAATGTGGTGGAAGATGGGGAGAGTCTGCAGTCCTCCTGACTGCACGAGTCAGCTGGGGAGCCAGGAGCAAGAAGAGGCTAGGACGTGTGGAGCATTACATCAATCAGCAACACCACCACAAACCATCCTGGTTCTCCATACATCTGGCCAGCTTGTCAGTACGTCCACGTAAGGTTAATGTGGGACATCCTTGTGACCACAACACCAATTTGCTGGCTGGCAGTTCTTGATGTCTTTGGCAGTGTCCTGCTACTCTCACTTTCCTTGGTATTCCCTCAGATTCTTGTTAGTAGACTCTTGCTGATGTTAAGTACAGCATGCAACATTCTGATGTAGCACCCGTAGAGAATTCTGCAGGGTTGGTTTCAGGGTCCAGCCTTCACTGCCATATAGGAGAACAGACTCTGCTGTTGCATAGAAGAAGCTGCATGAGTTTGATTTGTCGGGGCCAATGCCGCTCAGTGCTTTCGATCCTCACTTTCAGATCTTGCCTAGTTGAAGCCAGGTATTTGAAATCCTTGAATTCCTTCAGAACAGTACCTCTTGTTGTTGTTGTTATAGATGGATGGTCTCTCTCTTGCTTGGCATTTATCCAAAGGCCAAGCATGGCACACTGACTCCACTCTGCTCAGGAGCTCCTGTGCTTGTTCCACAGTTGGAGAGCAGGCTGATGTCATCCACATGTAGTGGACGATGCTGTACTCCACATGCTTAATTCCATACCGTTTGTTTTTTAAATGTTACAACCCCAACTTTTAATCAATAATTTAACCTATAAATTAACTAGCACAGTTCTAGCATTGCCTGGACTTTAAACTACCTCACCTAACCTAAATAAATAACTTTGGGAACTATTTCATTAGCATAGGCACAAGGCAAGACAGTCTTATCCCCATTTGTATTGACCCTCTAGTCTAGTCTATACCTCTGTGGGTCTGTCTGCAGGAACACCAAGGCCTCATGTCACCTCCAAACATTTCCAGCTGATTCAGCCATAGTAGGCCATATTATAAACAATGACAAAGATCAAAACTCCATTAATAGGTTTCCTCAATCTGAATATTGTAAGATCAGCTGGTCATCAATGTTTAGAAGGAAAGAAAGTTTTAGAACCACTGGTGTATAGGACATGAATCAATGTGCACTCCTGCCAGCTGACATAAGACTAATTTTATTCCTCATGAAGTAGGTTAAGCTATTTGGCAGAGGTAGGTGGGGGTCGTACGAGGTCAGGAGAGGTACAGTGAGGTGATGGTACCATTTTAGTCATTAGAGTATGAACTGCCAGGGACCCTGAGTCAGCGTGTGTGTGTGTGTGTGTGTGTGTGTGTGTGTGTGTGTGTGTGTGTGTGTGTGTGTGTGTGTGTGTGTGTGTGTGTGCACATGTGCCAGCATGTGCAGAGGGAACACATGCAGGTGTTTGCAGATACTGTATACTGGCCTGGTCAACAGAAAACTAAACCCCGTTTTCCAGCACATCTATGTCATGGTTTAGATCAGGGGTTCTCAACGTTTTTGGCCGGGGACCCCCGGAAATGCTTTGGCAATGTCTCGGGACCCCCGCCCCGCCCCCTCCCGACCCCCAATATAAATTGACTGCTACAATAACCTTAAACCATTTTGGGCGGGAACCCCTTTTGGTGTTTTAAGCATTGTTATAATTTAGCTATTGAAAAATAGCAGATCTACAAGCTCATAGCGCGCCACCGAGTGGCGCGCTACGAGCTTGTAGGTCTGCTATTTTTGAAAAATCGTGAAAATAAAATTTAAAAAAATCTTTTTTTTTTCTTTTTTTTGAAAATAATTTGGGGACCCCCTAAAATAATTTTGCGACCCCCCGAGGGGTCGCGACCCACGGGTTGAGAACCCCTGGTTTAGATTATGCAACCACCTTTATGTGGAACCTGAAGTGTATTCTCTTGGCTCTCTGTGGTAGACACAATTCCCCGCCACAATGGTGCATCCAGTGATTGCTCTCCCTTTTGCTCTTTATCAATACTGTGTCATCATTTTGGTCCACTATCCTGGAGTGGAAAGCATTCCGGGAGTCCTACTTATGAGCAGCAAGCTGACAGCCCTCCATGCAGTCGTGATATCAGAGAGGCAGAAGGTGTGAGTGTATACAGTACAGCGTGTGGTGTTCACTTCCCTCCCTTTCTCCTCTGTTGTGACTGTCTGTCTCCCGGTGTCCCTCCCTATGGCAACAGTTAAGGCCCCACACACCGAGCGCGATTTCGGATTTTTAAGTGGCGTTTCTCCATCGGTTTTCCGGAAAACGCAGCCGGTGTGCAACCACCTTTACTGTAAAGGACTGCTGACTATATTGGTGCTACTACAGATCTTTATCTTCCCCTTTGACGCAGTTGAGAGCAGGTGGATTGACGTTTAAATGTCCATACTGTGCCTTCCCCCTGCTGTCAGTTTGTTTCATTCAACCTGAACAAAGAATTTGAGTGAAAATTTAAAAGAAATAAGAAATTTGTTTACCTACCCGGTGGTGTCTTTGAATTTCAGTTTGTAAAATAATTCCTTAACGGTGAATGAAGAATCCAAAAATGAAGAAACAACTTCATGAATGGAATTAATCAGAGATTGTTAAATCGAATCAGAGATCTGATGTGGGTGAAGCATTCCTTTAATGCTACAGCAGTTACTCCTGAGATCCTCTCGTACAGTTACACACTGCTACGGTAAGTCGTCTACATGTTGTATTATGTAACAGCTTCTACAGTTGAAAACGGAGGGGAGAAAAAAAGCACATCGGCTGTGTCAGATTCCACACGTGACTTCATACCCAGCCAGGCTGTGTGGCTACATACATACATGATGCATGTTGTAGGTGCGTGTGCATGCATACGACTGTGTGTGTGTGTGTGTGTGTGTGTGTGCGTGCGTGCGTGCGTGCGTGCGTGCGTGCGTGCGTGCGTGCGTGCGTGCGTGCGTGCGTGCGTGCGTGCGTGCGTGCGTGCGTGCGTGCGTGCGTGCGTGCGTGCGTGCGTGCGTGCGTGCAACCACGTCACGCAGTTGCAGGGTGATACGACTGTGGCTGTGCCTCTGTAACCCTAGATTTGTCCAGACAGACAATAGAATGACAGAAACCACACTGAGTGACATAACACACAATTATAGCAATAAGAATAAAAGCCTCACACTTGCTACAACCACACTGCTAAAACCAAACGCTCTTTGGGTGTCAGCCAATCAGAGGCATGTATGTACACATTATGTCCCCGTACAAACGTATAGTCAACACAGCACACAAATGTTCAGAGGGTTAAAATAAAAACAGTAGTTCTAGTAGTTAGTAGTAGTTAGTAGTTCCTAAAATGCTGTGTGCATGCACATGTCAATGCATTATACATACGAGCAGTAAGAGCACCTTCACCTTGCAACTGCGTTGATCCTTTTAATCAATTTGATGATTCCCTAAGTGTGTCAGAGACATAGAGAGAGAGAGAGAGAGGAAGGGAGGGAGGGAGATAGAAAGAAGAGGGAGAGTGTCATGTGAGAGTTTGTGTCTAGGTGCTTGCGTTAATGAGCGTGCATGCATACGCGTGCATGTGTGTGTGTGTGTGTGTATCTCTTACTGCTGGCTCTGCGTATCTCATCAGGCAGTGTCCCTTCTCTGACCCCTCTTTTCTCCTCTCCTTCCAACAACTTGATGGGGTCCTTCTGACTCCCATGCTCCCAATTCAATTCAATTCAATTGGCATGAGAAATGATACGTCTAACGCCATGCGTCTATTTGGCAGTGCAATCAGAGTGAGACACACAAACGTACATTTTGAACGAAGGCAGAGAGCGATTTATGTTTGGCCACTGACCGTGTTTTTTCCGCGCTGGGCAGGTTGTGTCGGCACTCTGTAATCGCTCCATCGCATCACGGAATGGGAAACTGCGAACAGCCACAAAGCTGGGTTGAAAACACAGAGGTAAAGTCAGTGACGTATCATGGCCACAAAGCACAGGCGTAAGCGGCACTTAATTTTACTCATACGTCACGGTCTATGACTTGGCCAACTGAACCGCGCACACAGCTGTGAGTGTGTGCGCACAAACTGTTCTCTTCTCTATAGAGGTTATGCGCATGCATAAAGTGAATGGGAAATCGAGTGGCAAAGTTACTAATGTCGTTTAACGTTGTTTAATGCAGGGGTTCTCAACGTTTTTGGCCGGGGACCCCCGGAAATGCTTTGGCAATGTCTCGGGACCCCCGCCCCGCCCCCTCCCGACCCCCAATATAAATTGACTGCTACAATAACCTTAAACCATTTTGGGCGGGAACCCCTTTTGGTGTTTTAAGCATTGTTATAATTTAGCTATTGAAAAATAGCAGATCTACAAGCTCATAGCGCGCCACCGAGTGGCGCGCTACGAGCTTGTAGGTCTGCTATTTTTTTTAATTTTTTTTAATAATTTGGGGACCCCCTAAAATAATTTGGCGACCCCCCGAGGGGTCGCGACCCACGGGTTGAGAACCCCTGGTTTAATGCAATCAGATAGGACTTGTCTGTTTGGATGGGCTATCAAGGCCAGAAAAATAGTTTTTTGCCAACTTCCGGGTATGATGATGATGTCACGCGCATACCCTCTATTGTATGTGTGTATACTGTATATCTTGCCACACATCTTGCGCCAGTTTATACGTTCGCCTTCTCCTACCAAACCACTCAGTTTGCACACATCTCTCCATGCACAATACCTACTGCATGCCTGTCCAGACATAACGTACTATGTTGCATCCATGCAACTGTCATAATTACCGTACAGTTTGCATTTGCATGAAATACCATGTTATTGCGCAACATTTCACGGTGATGCAAATTACATCACATTTTAGGCCACACACACACACACACACACACACACACACACACACACACGGCGCAGCAGTACAGTATGGTACAGTACAGCACAGTATGCTACAGTAAGGCACAGTATGGTACAGTACAGTGAGGTACAGTATTGTACAGTGTCAGTACAGCACAGTACAGTACAATATGGTACAGTCTGGATTCTAGTATATTCTAGAGTCTGAATTCTAGTATATATATACACACACGCACGCACACACACGCACACACACACACAAAATAGCAGTAAAGGCGTTGCTGTGTAGATGGGCTACGTTCAACTAGGTGAATAACTTATAGGGATAAGGTGGAATGCATGTTTCATTGTTTTGTAATAAAAATCTACAAAGTAACTACCGGTAGTAACCAAAGTTAGAGTAAAAAGTAGCCTACAATATCTGACTTTGAGATGTAGTGGAGTAAAACAATATTAATAATTAAAATAAATATATAGGCTATAATATATACAGTATGTATATCATATATCATTGTCACATACTGTCTGAGCTATTAAAAGGGATCTTAGAATAGAATAGAAAACACAAGAACAAAATAGCATTGAAGGCACAAAGAGGTATGATAGCCTATTAATCCTTTGAATTTAAATTCCCGCACGACAATGCCTATTTATAAACGCCCCCTTTGTTCATTCTCACACACACACACACACACACACACACACACACACACACACACACACACACACACACACACACACACACACACACACACACACACACACACACACAGTCACACACCTTTCAACGACCATCTGGCCCGCACATACCCACCTGTGAACAATGTCACCCTGACAGCCTGTAAATCCTCAGTGATTTATTATGCCCATTTCCCGTATACGCATTTGCAATAAAAATTCAATCAGGATCTCCTCTGGGCTACAGTAGTAACTCATCTTGTCAAATATCTATAAGTTATGATAAAGTAATCCACCTGTCAGTCAGGCTGCGGCAACTGATCAGACGAAAACCCTATGTTCATATTTCCCAAAATGTATTTTTGCAGCAGTCAAGCATAGAGCGCTATATAATGAGATATATAGGTCAGATAAGTACAACATTCAAAATGGACTACAGCTGTTAGTAATGGCTTCAATTCAGCCTGATTTATAGCAACTTCATCATCGTACAGTCTAGACCAGGGGTTCTCAACGTTTTTGGCCGGGGACCCCCGGAAATGCTTTGGCAATGTCTCGGGACCCCCGCCCCGCCCCCTCCCGACCCGCAATATAAATTGACTGCTACAATAACCTTAAACCATTTTGGGCGGGAACCCCTTTTGGTGTTTTAAGCATTGTTATAATTTAGCTATTGAAAAATAGCAGATCTACAAGCTCATAGCGCGCCACCGAGTGGCGCGCTACGAGCTTGTAGGTCTGCTATTTTTGAAAAATCGTGAAAATAAAACTTTAAAAAAAATCTTTTTTTTTCTGAAAATAATTTGGGGACCCCCTAAAATAATTTGGCGACCCCCCCGAGGGGTCGCGACCCACGGGTTGAGAACCCCTGGTCTAGACGGTGTAGTTAGTATGCCGAAGATATCCGATGCTGTGAGCTTGTAGATCGGATATTAAAATATATCCATCCAAACGTATTTTTAAACATACAACATAGGGAGAACGGGGTAAGATGAGTCACTTTTTACTTAAGTTGTCCTGGAAGCAAGGCAAAATGAGATGGCAATAAAAACGTAACATCTACCCTTATTTCAGCAGTGATGCAAATAGCCTGCATCCTGCATCCTTAGACTCACTAAATTGATTAAGAACACAATCATGTCCCCCTCCGGGGGTCCTGGGATGCAATACTGTAATCAGTACTGTACTCTAACGTGACAACGTCGTTGAAGTAAGAGTCAAAAATGTCCCTGGGACCCGACCACCCCTGGGTCCAGGGACCCATTACATTGAAAATCTAATCTATTTACATCACTGTTTCAGGATGTCTTCTATCAATTGAAATGTTGAGTAAGCAAGGGCCATGAAAATATGAAAAAAGTGGTATGTGGCTCAATTTGCCCCAGGTAAGGGGTAAGTTGAACCACATGGTATTTTAATGTTAAAAAGCTTCAACTTGAACAGATAACATAGGCCTATTCACTTTAATCACTTATCGAATATAATTTGACTAAATAAGACTTTCCCTCTTGCAAATAGTCTTATTTGTTTATTTATTATTTAAACAATATAAAGACAATTAAATAAAGTTTGTTATTCAGAACCTTATAATAGCCTTTGCAATTGTTAATACAATATTGCATATCCAAATTAAAGCAAAGACATAGAAATATGAATAGTGATTCACATTAGGAAAATTGGCTCAATTTACCCCTGGACATTTGGTTCATTATACCCACAGCCACTATTTTAGAAAAAAAATGACTAGAATAATACTTCAGACAATTTATTTGATAAATTATTCACATGTTTCTATCCATTGGCAAATCACCAACATGTATGATATCAAAGTTTAGACCTGGGTATATTTTGCTTTGTTATAGCATAGCCTAACAGTGATTTTACCTGATACATGTGTCGAAATCTTACTTTGACCGACAACATTTTCTTTTTGTAAAATAATGTTTTCTACTTTCCCTATGTGCTTCCCAACTTCACACCCAGGTGTAAATGATGGACGCTTACTAGATTTAAGGTTCCGACTTGTCTTACCCATAGAGGAGGGTCTTAGTTACCCGCTGGCTCATCTTACCCAGGGCTGTGGGTCCCTAAAATATTTTCAGACGGGGTCACGGGGGTCTGTGTAACTACCCCACACACTGTGTATACGGTAAATACATACGGTAGGCTTATTTGGGGGTCCGCCGTGACATGAAAATGTTTGAGAAGAGAACCACTGGTTTTAGTGGTTGAAAAACAACATGCAACAAGTAGGATACAAGCCTAAACCCAAAATTAGGCAACTACAAAAACAAGCCCATCGATGTGTTCTACTATCGATTCATCATCCTAAATCGAACCAGCAGCCCAGATCAATCTGCTGCTCGAGTCAAGTTGATGTACTGCGCATGCGTTCTGCCCTGTACTTCTCAGATGATGATGTGGCTACTTTGACTTAATTTAACTTTAATTTAACAGACTTAACTCAAACACAAAAAGAGTTTGAGTTTTCAAAAGTTTGTCCAAAATGGATCTCTTTTTGTTGGTTTTCGTCTCGCTCTGCTGCAGCTTCTTCACGTTTGCAGAGCAGGACGAGAGGCTCCCGAACAAATGCGAGGGTATTATATTAGCGTCTATAACTGCATGGTAACATGATTATCGCCTGCTAAATGCGTTTATTACTAATAATACAGACGTTGCTGTATATAGTGTCTGTAATGTAGCCTATTATTGAATGACTTTCGTTCGTCTGCTGTTAGTTTATGAACAGCTGTCGCTGACGCTGTGGTATCGTATCTTGTGTGTGTGTGTGCGTGCGTGTGCGTGCGTGAGTGAGTGACTACAAGAGTGCATTTCATAACAGTTATAAAATGAATGAATTGATTCGTGGCATGCACCAAAGGTGCTCAGGCAGTCCACATGGACACTATACTACAAACTACACCACATTCCATAGGTCAGGTGCACAATATAATGCAACCAAAATGTTTTTTCAAACTCCATTTCATCCAAACAAATAGTTTTCTTCCCTGTGCCTTACATATAATATCTGCTAAATAGAACGTGCCTTTCCTAAAACAATATTTAAGTCTTTCATAAATCATGTAACACAAGGAATGACATTCTACTAAAAGAATATTTTTCATCATAATGGTCAGTACAACTGAAAATGTATGTTGCATAATAAACAATCTTTCCTCTTCAGGAATCTATTTAAAGCTATAGCCCTAGATATTGCGCCACCCCTTACCCCTTATCCCTAAACTTATTTGCAATTTTTTTTACTATTTTAAAACATTTTAAAATAGTACAAATAGCCGATCTACAAGCTAACAACGTGTCGATGTAGATTGGCTAGTTGAACGATTTTTAAATGTTTTAAAATAGTAAAAAATAAATAAGTTTAGGGACAAATAAGTTTAGGGATAAGGGGTAAGGGGTGACGCAAGATGGAGCCCTAGAGCTCCATCTTGCGTCACCGCTAATGATAATGATAATGATGAACATTTTTTAATACTTAAAATGGCCAGTCTACAAGCTCACAACGTGCCAATGTAGATTGGCTAGTTGAACTATTCAAAAATGTTTTTCAAAATAGTAAAAAAAGGCAAAGAAGTTTAGGGATATGGGGTTTAGCGGTGACGAAAATGGAGCCCATAGTATATTCTCCCTGTTATGTGTCCAGTGTGTAAGTTCCTGACAGTGGAGCTGCAGGCAGCGCTGGACAAGACGGGCCGTTCTAAAGAGGTTCTGGAGCTGGGGGAAGTTCTGGACACGGGCAGACGGAAGCGTCAGATCAAATACAACACCTCGTAAGTTGCCTTTCCTCAACGAATAGTACTTTATTGCAGTACGTGGCTCAAAGTTTTTAATTTCAAGGACCCCCATAACTCAGAGTATTGGAACCCACTCATGGAACCCTGAGTTCCCCTGGACCCCACTTTGAGAATAATAATAATAATAATATCTGGGACTTCTATAGCGCTTTTCTAATACCCAAAGACGCTTTACATGTGTGGGGGCCGGGGGGGGGGGGGGGGGGGGGGGGACAAGAAAAAAGGACAACTTTATTAGAAGAAAGAAAATAAGAATAAAACTAGAAAAAGTGCCCTTCTGGGCACAGGTCTCCACCAGGAGGATAGGACTGTGTGAGATGTTTGGCAAAATGTTTAGGATTAATATAAACATGTTTTTTAAGCATTTTGTTCCAAAAATGTGTTTTGCAAAAATCAACCTGTTGGTGGCGCTATAACAGGCCAATGTGAAAAGGGTGGGATATATTCCTCAGCCTAGTAAGAAAATGTGTGAAAGATTTCACGTAAATTGCATGCTGCGTTCATGATTTGAGGCTTTTGTTCAAAACGGGGCAATCTTGCAAACTGTGAAAGCCAATTATAGCCAATTAGGATGGAATATGAAATATCTGACAGATCCGACTTGAGCACATGACCATAGAGATACTGTGTAACGATTTGTGAGATTTTTGGACAGAATCTGGAGGAGTAATATCAAAAAATGTGTTTTACAAAAGTCGGCCTCCTGGTGGCGCTATAAAAGGCAGATGCGGAAAATGCAGGTCAAAGGTTTGTCCTTGGCCTCTAGGGAGTGTGCATGCAACGTATCACGCAGATCGGTGCAGTTTTAGGTAAACAATGTGAAAAGCTGCCTCATGGTGGCGCTATAACAGGCCGTTCTGGAAAATGTGGCGCAGAGGTTCATCGTTGGCATCCAGGGAGTGTGTGTGCAAAGTTTGGCATTGATCGGGCCAACGGTGCCGGAGATTAGCTGATAACGGACGGACAGAAGGACGGACGGAAGGACACACACACACACACACACGGACGGAGTGCAAAACATACTCTCTCCCCATGCCTTCGGCCTGGTGGAGACAACCAGTAAAACATTACATGTAACAAGTTAAAAAACATCAGCTGGGGAATGCTAGTCTGAACAGGTGGGTTTTTAGTGCGGTTTTGAAGGTGGGGAGTGAGGGGGCATCCCGGATCTGTTTGGGGAGGGCGTTCCAGAGGGTAGGGGTGGCCACAGAGAAGGCCCTGTCGCCCCAGGTTTTGAGCCTGATCTTCTTGGGGATCACAAGGAGGCCGGCATCAACTACTGCTTTATATAGTATACATATGATATACTATACTGCAGTGATTCTCAACCTGTGGTACTAGTACCACTAGTGGTACTAAGGACCTCCTCTGGTGGTACCAGAAATCTTCCTGAACATGACAAAAGGGGGGGGGGGCTTGTTGTTGTTGTTGTTGTTGTTGTTGGCTTTGTGCTGAGCACTGCCGACGATGCGTTCACGGATCACAACAAACTAAACGGTGGCAACGCAGTGGCTTAAAATGGAACTATAAAAGTGTAAGGACAATATTTTGACCAGCAGCAGCTGCATGTAAAAAGTGCAGTGTTAGACGTCTCTGAGTCAGACGGACCTACAGCACTATTGCTCCAGTGAAATGAGTTGACATCCAGGCCGGTGTTGAGGTCCCAGCACAAATTAGTGCCGTTCAAATCTCCCTCCTGTGTGAATAGGATAGGATGGGATATGTTAGGTGTACGCTACTGTTTGATGTATTTTAACGTCATAATGGTGGTAGGCTACCCGGAAAGCCAAATATTTTCTGAGGTGGTACTTGGTGAAAAAAGGTTGAGAACCACTGCTATACTGTACTAGCCGCTGCATAAATATTGTGTAGGTAGAGTGCCTGTGTCACTGCATGGTCAGTGGTATGAAGGTCTGTCACATAATCGTCTTAATCATCTCCACATTGAAATTATGAAAATTTCAAACAATTATAAATAGTGGAAATAGCCGATATTTTACAATTTCACGTGAGCTTGTAGATTGTTTATTTCTACCATTAAAAAAAAAGTATAAATTATTAAATATGTTAGTCGTTTCTTTGTATATTTACGTTATTTATCATATTGCCTGTTTGAAGGTGTATATGAGTTTGAAGGAGTATGCTGTACTCTAGATAATTAAGCTAAATAATGTATTCATTTCCACTCAGACTGCTGTCCACTGCTAGTAGTTAGTTTGCCCTACAGAATTCACTTGGAAATTAGAACCTGTTTTTTTTTTCTTGGCTGTGGTTTCAGGGAGATGCGGCTGACAGAGGCTGTAGATAACATCTGTGAAGGCATCCTGCAGTATAGTGTCCACGCAGAGAGGCCTGGCAGTCTGCGCTATGCCAAGGTAAGGTTAAAGCAGTGGTTCTCTTAACTTTTATATCTCAACAACCCCCTGTTTGGTATGCTTTAAGGCCACAGATAACGCCATAACACTGAGGGCGTACACTGGAACCATTTGGTTCCGTCTGTACGCTCGCAAGAGTTACAGAACTGTAAGGGTCCATTTGGTTCCTAGCTAACTGTCATCAACTTTAGCTGGGAACCCTCTGGAACACGCCAAAGACCCCTGGGCGTCCCCACTTTGAGAACCAAAGGACGCAGTGTTTTTATTACCATGATGTAGCTCAAGAGTCTAATCGCAATTATTTGAGATAATGGGACCATCAGACTCAAAATGTTGAGTCATATAATAATCATACTAATAATAAACATATGTTCGAGAGTTTGTGATCATACAGTGTAGCTCAAGGTGCATTTTGTCTGAGTTAGATATAAGTGATTTATTTAAGTTGGTACAAAATAGAACAGCAAGCAGGAGATCACATTAAAAACAGTGTCAGTCACACAGATCCAGATGAATATAAAAGCAGTGTGTTGTGGTTCCAGGGCACCAGTCAGACCATGAGTACGTTGAAGAACCTGGTCAACAAGGGAGTTAAAGTGGATATGGGCCTTCCATATGAGCTGTGGGACGAGCCCTCTGTGGAGGTGTCGGATATGAAGAAACAGGTGTGTGTGTGTGTGTGTGTGTGTGTGTGTGTGTGTGTGTGTGTGTGTGTGTGTGTGTGTGTGTGTGTGTGTGTGTGTGTGTGTGTGTGTGTGTGTGTGTGTGTGTGTGTGTGTGTGTGTGTGTGTGTGTGTGTGTGTGTGTGTGTGTGTGTGTGTGTGTGTGTGTGTGTGTGTGTGTGTGTGTGTGTGTGTTTCTGTGCATGTGTGTTACGGCTGGGCATAAACCCATTATTAAGACCTGAGGCCGATTCTACAAATCATCTCTGTCGGGTGGAAACCTCATGTGTCCAAAACGGTTACTATTTCAGAAGTAGCAGGTCGACAAGCTCAAAACGTGGCGTGAAGTGACTTATTCCGAGCTTGTCGATCTGTTATTTTTTATGCTTTTGTCTGCCGCTGGTGGTATGATGATCAAGTAGGGCATTCATTTACAACAAAACACTAAAAGTTAGAATATGGACGCTTCTGCCCGACAGCAACGAAATGCCTTCTAAATCCTAAGAGTTTTCTGATAAACTATAGCTAAAATCTAAAATGACAGAATACAGATGCTGTCCCGGTTTTAATGAGCATTTTTCCTACTACTGTATGTATGCCAACAAATCGACACGAAAAGGTTTTATCTGATTAGCCACTTAACCTTGTTTGTATTATGCTTGGCTGTACAAAATAGCAAAAATATACATGTAATCTAATCTACAAGCTCACAACGCATTGCATCTCGAAGCTTGTACATCGCTCATTAATCATAATCGAGGCAAAAGTTTGAAATAATTGTAATATTCATTTGAAGTCAATATTGCTCAAACCTTTTTATTTTGGGGCTTTTCATGCCTTTATTGAAAGTGCAGTAGTTGGACAGGAAGAGAGATGGGGGGCTGACATGCAGCAAAGGCCATTGGGATCGGGACTCGAACCAGGCTACCGGTACATTGGAGCCTAAGTGCCTAGCGGTCCGGGCCATATTTCTCAAGTGTGTGTGTGTGTCTGTTTAATCTTTATTATCATTACTATCTCCATTTACAACTTGTGTTGGAAGCTTCACGTAGCACTAGCTTGGATATTAACTGTGTGTGTGCGTGTGCGTGTGTGTGTGTTGTCAGTGTGAGACCATGCTGGAGCAGTATGAGGACATGGTAGAGGAGTGGTACTTCCACCATCAGGACCAGAGACTGGAGAGATTCCTCTGTGAGGAACACGTCCTCAAGTCATCTGAGCAAGGTATGACATTTAACACACGCACACGTACATCAAGTATTCAAATATGTAGGTCTAGGTTTTAATATAGTATGGTAAAATAAGTCACAAAATATTTCAGTTGCTTGTCCTTGAAAGTGTGTTTCAATTCGTAAAGACTTTAAAAAATGAAGGTTTAGAGACCAAAACTATACATTTTTTGAGACCGGATTAGATTTCGATGTTTAGAGTGGAAGTCATATTGGCCGCATCATCCGGTTTTTGGCTGGCATTTACTACAGTTCAGACAATGGAAATCTGACCATACTGCATTATACTGGCTGGCTGGCTGATGCTCATGTATTGCGGCTAAGAATATGCTCTGGGCTCTTCGGTGTTAGAGAACACAAGCCTCACAAACCAGAGAGCCGTTTGGTGAAAAAAAGGAGGTGAACATTTTTGCAAAAGTGTGACTTGTGCCGTCTGTCGACTCCTGATCTTATGCAAACACTCGAACCATACAAACTGATTGTTTCAGAAAGAATTGCATGTTTTCAAACCTGCTTCTCTGGTCCTGTTGATGATTCTCTCCTTCTAACAGAATGTCTAAAGGAGGTGTGGAAAGGAGACATGGGCAATAAAACAGCGATCAAGGAGGCAACGAGTGACGACGCTGAAGGAGAGAAGACACACGACGCTGGGGAACTATGAGCTAAATGCCTCGACAAAGAAACCACAACCCACAACAGAAGACCTCCTTGTTAACTCAAGGCTCAGCTGAGTAGAAGGAAAATAACTCCACAATGGAAAACAGTTGAAATCTCTCTGTGATTTACTGTCTTCTTTATTCTTGGTGCCAACTCGTGTCAAAGGCCGACCGGAGAGATTTTAAATAAGTTCACACTAGAGTGTCACGCTCCTAGTGTGACATAATGCTTTATGGTTCTTAACCCGGTTCCTTAGGGACCCCCCCCCCCCCCCCCGGTACCACTGACTGTCTTGTCCTACCAGGTTGTTTCTAGTGCCTCATTAAGCAGCTTCAATGCTGTGAATGCAGTGTTAATGGTTTCCTGAGGACAATTTATAAGTGATTTTGGTTCAACTTTGTGTTGACTTTTGTATCTGTATCAGTTGCCCCTCTCTGTTTATTCTAATTGCACCGTCTAAAAATCACACTTGAGCACATAATGTATGAACGTGAACAACTTGGATTTCTGCCAATACATGCCCTCTTTGTCTAAGCTTTAGCTATGGATAACAATTTACTAAGTGTGCATTTTGTGAACAAAGCCCCACAAATTGTGATCTAGTGTTCAATGGCGAATTTACACTATACACTGAAAATTAAGATGGCATCATCGCTGTGTTGAATTAACTATCTCCTTTGGTGCAGTGGAAATGGCAATCTTTATAAATACTCTACTCCAGATGGCTATGCTGGCAGGATGTTCTTGTTCAGTTGACTTTGAGACTTATACACAGCTTGGACTCATAATAGCTGGAATGGGAATGATGTCAAACAGGCCTTTCCTAAAAATGTTATCACAGAACTAAATTAAGCATTTGGCGCGATACTTTTGTTCTCTCAATGCCATGAAGTGGAAAGCGGTTTGGGTTGTGGTGATCGAATCAACAAAAGACTGAGAAATCTGGGAAAGACGCTGGAATTGATGTGGGTAAATCGCCTATTGCAGTAGCCTCGCTGGGAAGCTTTTCCCCAAACGATTCACAGTTGTAAGGTTGCACCGATGTGACTTTAATGTTCGACTCCATTGAAAACCTTTTCCACATTTGCATTGGGAAATCGAGACTTATACACAGCTTGGGCTCATAATGTGAGACTCCTGAGGATTGTCTTCTGATTGATCGAAACATTGGGTGCAATAAATAGCTGACCTTTTTTTCAAGTGTGCAGACCTTTTCTGCATATTGAACTGTTGTTTGTTCAATATGTTGTTTGTTTGTGGCAGCGGTGGCCGAATGGATAGCGGCGCGGTCTAGATACCGGAAGGTTCCCAGTTCGAATCAGCCGTCCGACACGTTAAAATTACCACCGCTGAAATGCCCTTGAACAAGGCATCAACCACTACGATGAAATGTGTTCTATGAGCAGGGCCTGGCTGGAAACAAGTTCTTGAGCTTAGCCCAGATACCCTGGGTAAATATAGATTTCATTTCATTTCATTTCATTTCTGCACCTAGGCACTTAAGTGGATGTGAACTACCTTTTCAGTGATGACAAACAGTCCTTTCCTAAAAAATAGCAAGGCTTTATTCATGTACTACTACCATTTGAATAGAACATGAATAGAGCAATTTCACTTCACCAAAATGGAGTAACCAGGACCATTTTACAGTCTATTGAATATTTCTAAGGTATTGTATTTGCAGAATCCAGTTTGTTTGCATGTGCTAGAACTAGACGTGATGATCGTTCCCCACTCGTGGATCACAGGAGCAACTGATGATCAACAATATTTGGACTTATATCATGGCCAAAAGCTATACAACGCCAGGTTCTACCAAAATACACCATACTGTATCTTGCATGCCCCTCCTTGTGAAATGTTGTGTTATTTAATATTGTCTGTTACATCTCTTTATACTCCTTTCCTTTCAATTTTATTACGCTACAACTTCACAACAATATACTACAAAGATTATGTAACACAAATGGATAAGTGTTATGGTGCATGCCATGTCAGTATTGTTTTATTAGTGAGTGCAGGGAGTCTTTTATATGGTAAAGGTTTGATGCATATGAATTTCTTTCCTGAACCATGTTTACAAAATGCAATATGTACAGTTTTCTATTGTTAATAAATGATTGCGTGTGCATTGCAGTCTGCCTTACTGTCATGACATTTTGTAATTCATTACAACTAATTACTCTCAGGTGTGTTAAGCAATGCTAAACCACATTGGTCAACACATTTGACTTTGATGGCTGTTGTAACAGAAGACACTTGATTAATGTGAAGCCATACTATGGCATTTTATTTATAATGTGTCATTTTGTGTCACTTGAGTGCTACACGTACCAAACGAAAACTCTCTTCATGTCATAAGGACAGCCTGGAGGTTGTGATAAACGCGGATCTCTTTGGTCATGGTTGAGCCCACACGCCTGAGGCTTGGACCTGTTGGAGAGTCAGGAGACATGCACTGCAAGGTGTTGGTTTCTGGAAATGAGTACACCATCAAGGCCCGACTGAGTGAGTGTGGAACAGAAATAATGGTTAGTAGATGTACGTTTTACCAGTGATTCTCACATGTTTTCATTTCAAGGACCTACAGTTTACCAGTGTATATATGCGGTTAGGCCACAGACTCCCATAGCTCTTTGGTTCCATGTGTACACCCAGAGTTACCAATCACTTAGCTGTGGACCCCCTGGAACTCCCCAATGACCCCTGGGCGTCCGTGGACTTCACAAGAACACAGACAGCAATAAATAAACCTACCTGCAGTGTAGTAGTGCAGCTGATTCAAATGTGCATTGCATTTTTAGTAGCAATTACCTTTTGGTCATGAGGTGTAGTTAACAGGAACTGGAAACAGATTTTAATTAAAGGAAAAGGAAAGGAATTTCTCTTTTTGATTAAAACCCTTTGACCAACCCTGTCCCTCTAATCCTGTCCGATGTGGTGAAAATAAGGGATCTCCTCTGACATCATCTGATAGGTCCATAGTTGAGTACTGTATGTTGTTAGAGCATGCATTATCATGATCAGGTACTGTAGTTTGTTTACTTTGAACCACAATTTCAGAGTGAGTTCAGTTAAGCAAACTATGTATTTGTATTGTATCTTTACTGTACTTCAACTTCATTATGTGTATTATGTAGCTTGTAAAACTATCTTTGGCTTCAATACTCTGTTCTGGCCTACAAAAACAAATGTGGAAACATGAATTGCTTAATGCTGCCACCTAGTGCTTATATTTTGACATGACTTTCTGTGTCCTTTCCTAGTTTGTTGGGGATGCTGTGATCTTCAAAAATCATCTTGTGTACTCTCCCACACCATCTTTAGATTCTTTACCTGGAGATGTCTTGCAAATAAAAGGGGTTGCCATTCCAATTCACTGAAAATATAGAAGGTGCAATAACGTAAGGCCCTAATGCTATGGACTGCCACAGACTAGATGATAATGCATATCTGGCCACCATATTTTATTGTCAAAATTATTGTTATTACTAATGCAATGTGTAATTTGTGTAATTTTTATTAGGCCCGACCAATATTAAAAGTTTGTCTTTCGATCAATTCTGATCACCGGCAAAATATCTTTATCGCCCAACTATACGGCAGCCCATAGCATTTATTACATTATGCCATTATTACTCAGTGGTCATGTGTTATTGCTTTTCATGATTGTGTTTATATTCCTCTGCAGGAGGTACAGCGTGAGTAGCCATGCCTTGATCCCTCCCTGGAGTCCCCTGATCAACACCCAGTCAACTCACATACTTAAAATTACACCTCAAGCTCATGACAAGTAAACTTACTTTACTTTTATAATTATTCTTATATTGCATACTTTTTTATTTTATTGCGACCTCATCAAACCCTGTACACTCAAGACACTGCCCCCGCTGCCACCCTTAGATCTCCATATATGGAGCTGACCTGTTCTGACATTCCATATGTTGATCTGACCTCATTAAACCCTGTACACTCTGTACACTCAAGACCATATATGGCCAGTACAGAATGCATATCATATGTTGATCTACCCCCCATGCCAAAGCACCAGCGCTCGCCCAGCAGTCACCCAGGCGAGGTCCCTTCTCGCCCTCAGGGCGTCTTACTGGTATACAGTAGACGGGTAGAGGGTATGCGCGTGACATCATCTTCATACCCGGCCGGAAGTTATGCAGGAACGAAACTACTGAGTGGCAAAAAATACTTTCTGGCCTTGACAGCCCATACATCGAAACAGAAAAGTCCTATCTGATTGCAATAAATAATGTTAAACGATGTTAAACTCACTTTGCGACTCGATTTACCAATCACTTTATGCATGCGCATACCCTAAGGCAATCAAATTCTTCCTTATATGAACATACTTGGCCAGTAGACAGATTCTGATTGAGTTTGACTGGCTGATTCGTTGCACTTTGATGCATTACCGCCGGCATCCATCTCTTCTCAGACGACTGGACTAAAGAGAGAGAATCATCCATTTACTTCCTGGGTGAGGGCGACATGGTTCACATTCAGGCCACTGTAGCCGTGGCCCCTCGGCTTCCGCTCCGCCTGTAGACAGCTGTGTGGCCACTCTAAGCCCTGATGTGAATTCCTACCCCAGATATGCCTTCGTAGACCACCAGGGGTGAGTGCAGTACAATAAGCCTTGTTTTCAAATTATCACCTGTCACTGAGAGCTTCCCGGATGTGAACTATAACATGAATGCCATATGTTGATTCCTGGGGCCGACTTTAGTATAATACTACGTGGCTTGCGTTTGTCAAATATTTTCAAATTTACAGTTTCATAGTGAGTGGATTCAATTTAGAGGCTCGGGCAGACAGTAAAAAACAATAATAAAGCGACTTCCTTCAAACAGTTTTGTGAAATACAAGCCAGGCGTTGCCAACAATCCGCTGCATGCTGAGGGCAAAACCTCAAGATCCAAGCGTTTGTGATATGGATATTGCTGTCCCCCACAGGTGTTTCACAGATGCTCAACTGACGGGCTCCAGTTCCTGTTTCCTGCCGCGTGTCTGGGATGAGCTCCTGCACATTCAGCTCCAACCCTTTCTCTTTCGCCACTGTCTGCAACCATTCCAAATCTCTCTTGAGCCGCAGTATCTATGAGCTCTATTCTCCCGGTGTTGAAGTGGGATATAGGGACCTCCCCTCTAATGATCAATCAAATGTGGCAGTGTCATGATTCACTATGATCTCAGCTAGGCCTCTCACAATTATTATATAATAGCCTGATTGTAATTATTTGAGCTAATCGCAATATTTTTTTGCGTAACCGTTGTGATCATTTCCATTCATCTGTAAAATTCTGTATAAAAACAGCTGGGTGAAATTAATAGAAATGTCATTCACATCATTATTTCCACGTCATTGCCCGTGCTCTTTTAACCCCTTTCAACCGCGCTGCCGCGCATCCCTATTTTGGACATTTATAGGTCGCTATTTTCATACATGCCTTGAAAAACATTTTCAAATACTTCAATCAGCCAATCTACATCGAAACGTAGATCGGCTATTTTAACTATTTAAAAAGGTTTTTCAAAATACCGGTAGTAAAAAAATAAAAAATAAAGGCTAAGAAGTTTAGGGATAAGGGGTAAGGCACGTACGAAGGTTAAAACCTATTTTGGAATGTTCATATGGTTTCAAATATTTTCATAAATATCACATCTAAAAGTTCATCAGATGAACTTGTGGATCAGATAATTCAGATAATACTTTCGAAAATTGTATGAAATTAGTTTTGGCCAGTTATTTTTGATTATTGGTACCAATAATTTCCTTTTCAGTTATAGGCTTTGTACATTTCATTTTTTTAATTGTCATATCTGCCCTGTGCAAGTTTCTTTTAATATAAATATCATCTTTTATTTATATGTTCCCATGTTTAATGCCATGAACACAAATAATTCGTCTGACAATCATTAATAAAAATGTCATGATCAGGAGTTGTAATGTCAGCATGTGCATTTGTCTTCTTTAGATATACATAACATGTTACCTAGAGGCTGTGATCATTTCATTTCAGAGTGGAACCCTGTGAAAAAGGCCTGTTCTTTTTTTATCAATGGGAGGTCAGTTATCACGCATTTTCTTCTACAAAATAATGGAAAGTCGTAGAATAGAACACACGGAAGAACATAGTACTAGGCAACTAGGGTATCAAATTCCACTTATACTGTATTCCAGTTTTTCTACTTCCAACCAAAGCAAGAAATGAGAATAACAAATGTTTTCCTTCTGTGTCAGATGGAAATCAGTGGACGGTGATGACCATCTCTGTGGGAGCTGTGGGAACCACAAAGAGGCCAGGCCAGCTGGTTACCAGGACATGAAGGGTAGTGTATCTGAGCTTTAACACACTGTTGCCTGATAGCATGTTTTTCGTGATTCATGCGTCTCTGTCGATCAGGTCATAAGCTGATTAACATGTTTCTCTCATTTCAGAGCTGCAAAGAGAGACCATGTTGTGTCCCTTTGTCTGTCTTCCCTGGAAAGCTCAGAATAAAGGAAACATCCATCCATCCATCTTCAACCGCTTATCCGGAGTCAGGTCATGGGGGCAACAGTTCCAGCCAAACAGTACATACA
Source organism: Electrona antarctica (assembly GCF_951216825.1). NCBI lineage: Eukaryota > Metazoa > Chordata > Actinopteri > Myctophiformes > Myctophidae > Electrona > Electrona antarctica. The sequence goes on from NC_136802.1 coordinate 18,285,029, forward strand.
TAATTGAATTAATCTGAATTAAAGTCTAACGCTCTGTTATTTAACAATGCCTCTTGTTCACTTTGAATGAGATGGACTCTAAAAGTATTCTTAATTTCTCTGGTTTACAGGCTGACTGGTAGGCCTACTGTACATAAATCTTAGTATTTGAGTATTACCACATGTTGTTTTTCATTTAAACTGTTATGATTGCTGTTTTCCTTTTTTTATTGCATGGTGTTTGCAATGGTGCTAATATGTTGTTTGTTGCCACATTCTGCTAGGTTCAACTTGGATAAAAGGTATCAACTCAACTCTGACTACAGTTGTTTAATCCAGGGGTTCTCAACGTTTTTGGCCGGACATGCTTTGGCAATGTCTCGGGACCCCCGCCCCGCCCCCTCCCGACCCCCAATATAAATTGACTGCTACAATAACCTTAATAATAGAGACAATACACCATAAATAAAATACTGAAACCAGATATAATCATTAGGGAAGGTGTATGCATGTACTATGTGTACTATATGTAAACTCTTCATTTCCACTTTCCAGCCATTCAGCTGCAAATCTTTTTGTTTTTGGAAAATAATTTGGGGACCCCCCAAAATATTTTGGCGACCCCCCCGAGGGGTCGCGACCCACGGGTTGAGAACCCCTGGTTTAATCAAATGTGTTACTGTGAGAATGACCATCTTAGCGGTTGGAATTAGCGGCATATTGGAGTTCAACCAGATGGTGTATTTATTCACCAAGAAAGACAACATTCAATTCTGTCACCCTCTTGGCACGGTGGTGTCCAGCTTTCCACCACTCTGCTCCATCTCCAACTGCTGGCAGCCTTTTAAACACAGATGAGCCTGGACTGCTCCATTCCTAGGGGCATCATAACTCTAAAACATAATACATACATCAATACCTATACATTTAACACACATACAACTACATTACAAAACTCTTAAGAACTACAAAGATGGTATTCTTCATCCTTCCATACGTTATTCAATATGGACGGTTGTAAATGTTAAACGGACATGTATTAAATATAGGCATTAATAAGCTTTGAGCTTCAGCCTACTGTATGCCTTTTCGATCAACCAAAAAAATAAATGTTGGATGTACCGTTAAATGTAATGACTTGTTATACTGTTAATGATGATCAAAATAAACTAAACTAAACTAAAATCTTTATCCTTCTTCATACATACTTACAACAAATATAATAGCAATTGCAAAAACACATCATAACCCCCTCTCTGACATCCTGACTATATGGTCCAGCCCAATCTACTGAAACACGCAACAGGTAAATGTTATGCTAAAAGTGCAAATGTTCTGTACATTGTACAAGCATACTGTAAGTAACCTTATAAGAGGCATAAGAGGACCTGTCTCAGTTACAGTACCAGCATATAATAATATATGATACGCCAAACATTTTTTCTTTGTAAGACAGTACTCTCTGCTTCTGATTCTGGCCTCCTAGTCACACAATAATGGGACTGACAGGATGGAGAATGCCAACACAGGTTATTTTCTGCTGTATAGAAGAAGTAGCCAAAATCACTCGCAGGTGTTCCGTCAGCGAGAGTGAAAGACTGATGTGTTGAACTCCAGACATCAACCACACACCAGGTGAAGTTCTTTCTTAACTGCTACTTTGATGGACAGCAGTGCTTTTATGGGAAGCCAGGTATTGCTGGAGCTGGAGGAATGTTAACGTTTTGGTCTCTAACCCGTTTCAAAAATGCTCTTAAAGTATCTCTTTCTGACCACTCTTGGAGGAATACTCATTTATTCACAGTATACCTACAATATTTCTGCTTGTACAGTACATTTTCCCACAAATGTCAAAATACCTACTTACTGTATATCCACAGACTTGTATGTTCTTCACCACTTCAACGTATTCCTTTATCTTGTAACCATTCACTGCTCAAAGGATGCTCTGGTTGTGGTTTCAGAATGTCACTTGTGTCTCTCTCTCATCGGTGTGCATGGTAGGATACATGGCCCCTGTTGGCACCACTCCAGCTGCTGTCTACCAGTTCCCTCATAAAGACTGCATGGCAGTCAGATGGAGGTGAGCTCTGTGTTTTATTGTAATGCCAATCACAGCTGTGACAGCGTGGCCTATTGGCACAATGTCACAAAGGCATGCATGTACAGTACCAGTTGAGTGTTCACTTTTAATTAGAAAAAATGTCTGTCGCGTGCTTAGTCCAATTTATTTTTCTGTTGTCTGTTGGCTGACCATTGCCTTCTACTGGCAGAACCAGACCTATAAAACCCTGGCCATTGACCACTGACAGTGATTGACCAGGTTAACTTGTCTTTCTGTCTGTAGGACTTTATGCAATGCAGCCTAGCAATCTGCTCTCCCCATCTTCTGTAACCAGTCCTGCCACAGACCATGTGAGTACCTTTCAACATTTCTAATCCAGGATGTTTCCATTTTTACAGTGAATCATGTAGCAAACTGTGCAGTCAAGCACTGGCTATTTCTGAATGGGGACCTTTTTATTTTTCATTACAAAGGGATGGGAAAATACTTATGAGAAGGCAATTGGGCCTTGATATTTTCTTCCTCATCTTTCAACACGTGTGCATGTGCATGTGCATGTGCGTGCGCGTGCGTGTGTGTGTGTGTGTGTGTGTGTGTGTGTGTGTGCGTGCGTGCGTTGCGTGCGTGCGTGCATGCTATAGAGTTCGCCAGTATTTTTAAATCTCCCAAGCTTGTAAAACTGCTGTACCGTGTGCCATTTCCTGTTTTCTCCAAGGCAAGATGTCAGCATAATGTCAGGTCCCTCTTTTGAGGACTTGGGCCAAGTCTCCAGTGAGGAGATGATCCCCAGTCAGCCCTGGGCCAAAATCTGAAAGAGAGAGAGCTGAGAATCCTGTCGGAAAAGCTAAGGAAATATGATCTCCTTGAAGACGGGCTCCGAAGGTAAGTAGAGCGGATCCTAGGAAATTAACGAACATGAGATATGAAGTTAATATAACATCATCTGTTGACCGCCCTTGATCCTTGGCATTGTCGAGACTCGGGCTAGTGTAAAATTATGTTTGGTAATGTACAGTTAATTTCCTTGCTGTGTTTTTTTCCACAGAAGATGTAGGCCTTGAAGGAACGGTTTCCACAGAAATTGACCTCTGGAGCACAGTACTGTGGGACCATGTGGCTTTACTCGTATATCCTTGACCTCGGTGAAGATTGTTCATTTTCCTCCTGCAGTTTCTGGATCAGTACACCTCTTTAACCACCTGATCCCTATTCTGGAGCGAGCTTTTGCCTAAATAAGTAGCAGATCTGCAAGCTCATGTGGTGCGTAGAGTCGTAGACGCCGGCGGGGAGCTTTTTTTTAGGAATATTTTAAAAATATCGTTTTTCACAGATTTTGCACCCCTATGTATTTTTTGTTTTTTTGTGAAGTCATGATGAAATATTAAAGAAGAGTAACTCAAGTTGCCACGTATTGCTGTACTTATTATATTTTGATGAGAATATTTTTTATGGAATATTTTACATTGGGTAAAATATACCCGTGTTTAGTGATGGGGTAACAAAAAATATGTTTAGTGTTCTAGGGTTAAGTGCACGGCTAATCTGAGAGTACCATCACTTATAGGGTATAGGCAACAGCTGGTGTGCTTGCATCAGCCCAGCCCTTCAAAACAATAGTAGAGAAAGCCTTTATTGTCATTGTATAGTATACAATGACAATGTATACTGTACAATGAAAAGAAACAAAGAAAAAAAGTGCCACTCCTATTTGGTGCATTAGAAACACCTTACAACGTGGTCACAATCACACAACAAAATCGTATAACATAAATAAATGGGTGTATAGCAAAACACATCAAAAGTGCAGTCAAGTTCACCATGAAGTATAAATGGAAAGCAATGATAAGAATCTAACCCTACATCTGGTATATCCTCACACTCTCACGCTGTTGCTTCACAAGGGCATATTGTAGCATTTTAGATGTCAATATTTTTTCAAGTTGAGCCAATTCAACACACTGTGGTGCCAATGTATTATGAAACCTGCATGCTCTGATTCCGTCAAGATAGGCAGGCTTGTGTTGACTCATAATTACAGCTCCAAAAAGGTATCTTGTCATGGTTTCAATTGTTACAACTTGCTGCAGGGTAATGAAATGTTGGCAGCTATAGACCACCCGCTATATAGGAGGTTGGCCCTGGCCTATAACAAGTTACAACTGTTAAAGTTTTTGACACAGGGCCTAACTGTGATATCATTTAAATGAATGGCTTCTGTAGATTGTTATTATATATGTTGCTGCGTTTTAACATTAAATAGGTAATCAAATCACACTTTCACCTTGCCGGAGGCGCTCATGCATGCACTGCACTCTGCAGTCTCCTGTGTGTACACTGCCAAAATGTAACATTGACGCTCAAATCGCAATTTCTACCCTCAATTTACTTTATTGCACTTGTCCCGCGTCCAAGGATAGCATTTCTAAACTACCCTGTAACTACCACACACACACAGTCTCACACACACACACACACACACACACACACACACACACACACACACACACACACACACACACACACACACACACACCTGGGGAAACATTCCTCGGGGGAAGTCATCAATCAGTTTTATGGCTTTCTCTGGGAAAGTTTCTTCCTCTCCAACTCCAATCCATCCATTTCTCCATTTTCTTTTCTATTCCTCCTCGCTTTCCATCTGCATCAGTTTTGGTTCCTTTGCCTCGGGCACATCTGAGAACGATCCTCTCCAGTCAATTAACTTCCACTATTTTTCTCCCTCCACCCCCCATTTTGCTATTGGGGGATAATTGGAACAAACCGGCGCGGGCGGAATGATTCCTTTCAAAGGCGCACTTAAAGGATGGCCGTATAGCCTGCCCTGTACAAGTTGCGTTCCCCTGTGCTCTTAAATTGCCCGCCAGTTGTAATGAACTTGAGGCGCACGGTGTGCAGTGCAGCCCCCGCCAGCCCATTCAGCCCAGCCCAGCCCAAAGGCCAGTTGGCAGATGTGAGCTGTACGTCAAGAATGGGCCGGCCTCCTGCCGGGACGGGACGGGTCTGTCTGTGTGTGTCCCAATGCACTCCGTGCGCTCTGCTCTGCGAGCCGGACCTAAAAACTACACACTATACACTTGCTGCTCCTGCTGCTTTATGCACCAAAAAAGATCGACCGCATGAACGCATGCAAGAGACAGGGGGAATCACTTTGGACACACATGGTGAGTTTATATATGGCGTGCTTGCTGTGATGTGGGGCCTTTTCATGACTAACTATTTGTATTTTTTTTTAAATTATTATTATTTGTTTAATTCAGAGAATCGGCGGAGGATTGTATCGTTTGGTGGCAGACAGTATGGCAGCTATAAAGGGTAGCCTATAGGCCTGTCGCTATTAAGTGCATTCGTTTAAGATTAAAGGCGATATAGGCATAATACGCCTGAAAAATGTATGTAGCCTCATTGTAGGCAAATGTTAGGTTATAGCCTATACGATAGGCTATTTTTTTCTTCTATTTTGTAGGATAGCTCTACTGTATGACTCATTTCTTCAGGCGGGTTTGCATTTTGCGTAATTCATCCAAATTGATTTGACATTTTCAGTCTGGATGTCAACTTTGTCACGGACTTAAATAACAGCCTTTCTCACAGCCGGTTTGAAGGCCTAGCCTGCAATAACGTTATTTAATTCATAGGTCTATGTCTACATATAGGCTAAGCCATATGCCTATATTGCCTATAGTGATATGGGTCAAATGGCCAGTAGGCAGAAACGGCAAAGCGACTAACCTTTTGTCTTTTTAGCTGCAATGCAAACTGCAAAGTTATAATAAATAGATAAACTATAAGAAGAGTGTCGCTGATTATTAATAATAAATTGTCCCAGGCTAAGTTTGTTGAAAGTTCATAAATAAATTGCCAGATCAAATTTACGATAACACTCACTAAACAATCACATGTCCTGGTTTGTTTTGAGATAAAGATTTAAGCGCAGCCTTAATTACTGCCGCAAACCATGTGCAATTAGGTCTGCACAAATGGGACCATTTAGAAGTGAGCTTCTGTTGCCAAAATAAGCTAACATATGAGAAACGTGTAGCCTTGAGTTGATGAACCATCAGAAACATAACCTAATATTTTGTATAAAGGAAACGCCCTAAGTATACATGCATTTAGTTTTTCCGTTTTTACGAAGGCTTTGTTCCTGTAGGCCTATACAATCAAATTGTATAGGAAATTAATATACATGAACATAAATTATATTGAATCGTTTCTGCAGACTTTTGAAATGGGGTTTACCAATTCTTGCAGATAGTCAAACTTTATAGGTCAATACAAATTAATTAGCGGCCGAGGCCTCGAATGTCGATCTGAAATTATTGTAAAGGCCTATAGGCATATATATAGTAGGCTATAGACGAATTGCCTTTTTGTCAACATGAGAAATAAAAGGATTAATGATTGAGCAAAAAGCTTTAAAAAAATCTTCATGGTATTATTTTGTCATTTTTGCGCATTAATCTGTGCGCAAAATAGGCGGTCTGATCTTAATTATACAGTCTTGGGTTATGCTATACACGTATATGGATTTAATTTAACATTTATTAGCATTAAGCCCGAGGTTGCCTTCGGCATCACTCGAACATCAAATCACAATGATTTCATCTCCATCTGTTTTTCAATATCGCATTTGAAGCGAAACCTCCGCGGTAAAGTGCGTTGCCAACTTATGTGAGAGAGGTTGTAAACCAGCGTGGGAAGACCAAAAAAATAAGAGAAATTTGGGCGAGCCTCGCCTTCAGATATCAAGGACATGTGTTGTTTTCTTATATTCAAAATGTCCACATGTGCCTATAGACAGATCGATATGGATATTTATTTATCCCGCGGGCCGGGGGAAATATCAGTTAATCTCAAAGTGTTCCATTCATTTTGACGTTTAGAGTTGGTTCCTGGCTGATGCACTGCATGCATGAGGCCTCATGTGGACATGTGTTTGACAACCTGAAGCAGTGGCAGTGCTTAATGCTTATATCAAAAACGTTTTCATTTTCCTGCAAAGAGGACCCTCAAATCAATTTAACCTGGCGTTGGCGACCCCCGGCCCCATCTGAAACAAGTAGACTATTTTGTATCCTTGGGACTGCACAAGATTTGTGTTGTTCAAATGTTTAAAAAAGATTCCAGATTTATTTCAAGGTTCTTTTTAAAATAACTGATCTACAAGTTCAAAGGGCTTTGAGCTTGTGTAATGCATATCTTGCAGCTGTCTTTATGGGTAAAGACTTAAAGTGGTATAAACCTATTTTGTAACACATTTTGCTGGGGACCACTTGGAACCCACTCATGGACCCCTGGGCGTCCCCCGGGCCCCACTTTGAGAACCACTGACCCGAAGGACATGGGGGGCTCTTTAGCTAAAGATACGAGCGGTGATAATCCATTTTGTACCGTCTGTCAGTCGTACCTCTCTTGCGCCTCCACTAAAATTAGATTATTACAACTAAAACAGTTCTCATGGAATCCCCTCCGCGTGGATTGGAATAACATGCCGCGTGGGCTTCAGTAGGGTCTGCATAGGTTGGCAGGAATGCCTTTAGGGAATATACATATAGCCTTTCTCTTCTCACCCGTTGGCCCAGTGTTGTATTTCGCATCGGTCTAAGGACAATTGGAAATTAACAAAGGTGTCAGGATGAGAACATGCAGCAACAGGTGCCTGGGTTCAGCTTCAAACATGTGGGCTATAGTGAGCTTACATTGGCTAATTGATCAGATTTATTTTAAGCCATAATACACTGGGACAACTTTGCCACAGCTTGCAGAGGTCGAGAAATAATACCCGAGGCCCCCCACCCAGTATTGGCCAATTAAGAGCTGAACTTGATTTGTCTCTTTGAGACTTTTCCAATTCCTTGTTTGTTTAAAGCGAGCCCCGAAATATCCAGTTGAAATGTATCCTACAACAACAGAATGATCAAATTATACAGCGTTTTCATTGTTCCTCGATCCGACCTGCGTGGGGAGTCATATGGGGGGACCCTCTGCTATACGCTATAGTGCCTGGGCAGAGTTGCTGCCCATGACGAGGAATGTTAAAATGCATGAGTCGGACCAAATCCAGCTCATCTGCTCCCCAGCCCAATGAGCCCATAGCCTAACAATTCAAAACAGACAGGCCCTGCAGCTCCCCCCAGCATGCATGGCTAACAGGTAGCGAGGTACCCCCCCCCCCCCCCCCCCCCCCCCCTGCACGAGCACACACACACACACACACACACACACACACACGTCATGTTTAAATGTTAATGAACTCTTTAACATGTGAAATTGACCCTATTTTACTCACTTGAGTTTAATGAACACTATAAAATTTTACCGAGCTGGCATAATATTTTTAAAACCTCAAAGTCGGCAAGTACACCCTACCCACCATGACCCCAAAAAATATTGTAAAACTAAATGACAGATGCGATGCCAGAGGGGTATAAGTATTTGATTGAATACGTTAATTCATTCAACAAGTGAACATTTCTATCCTCTGATGAAGGCCAGTCTGTGGCTGAAATAATATTTGTAAAACCTTAAAGTGGGCCAGTGCACCCTACCCACCATGACCCCAAAACATATTTTAAAACAAAATTCCAGATGCCAGAGGGTTACGCTAAGTACCACATTCGATTGAATACGTTAATTCATGTTCACAAGTGAACATTTCTATCCTCTGATGAATGAAACAACTTGTTGGGGAAAACTAAAGGCTTTTCATGTGTTTTGCACAAGAATAATTGCCATACTTTTACTACCCTTTGTAGTGAAGAACCCCATTGACCACTTTATCTTGAAACTATACTGTCATAATCACGTCTTTGTTTTTTTTGTTTTTTCTTTTATTTAGTTTTGGCATTTTATGCTTTATTTCAGATGTGTTTGTTTTTTATTTTGGTAGAGAGACAGGAAACCAAGAGCGGAGGGAGAGAGGAGAGACATGCGAGACAAGACATCTGTTTGATTCAAACCCGGGTCTTCGTGCTCACTCGGACTTAGCGCCACTTAGTGCGCTAACTGGCTGAGGCACAGGCAGTCCTTATTAATCACTTAAATTCGATATACTTCATTGACCGGGGGTCCCCCAAGCCAAGGTTCCATACTTGATTGGTCTTGGCTTTTTGTACTGTACACCAAATCTCTTAACGGAAACTAGACTATCTACAACCTCACAACGGGTTCCAAATGCGATATGTTGGGAGCTTATTAGATCTGCTATATTTTTGCAGAATGTTCGCCTATTATTGCAGTTTGCTTGCTTATTATACATGACCAGAACAGGGACACTATAGGGTTCATCTCACCGTCAAAGCCTTGCTTGCTCTTTCATTGCTGTTTTTTCCTTTACTTCCATTCACCCTCCATGTCCTGTTCTGTCTTGCACCATTACCCCCCACTTTTAAAAAAAACACACATTCTAAATTCACACTGCCCCTCGAGCAATATCATATTCCATCAAACTATAAAAGGTCTCTCTCGCATCTGACGATAGCATTACACAAGACATTTCGAAAGTAGACTCGCCATACATTATATTGTTCCTCCTTCTCGTCAGTAAAATATCGGCCTGTTCCTTTTAACGGAGAATATAGTATAGGGGGAATGACACAAGGAAGTAAAAATGGACCATGTCTTGTGGAGCAGGTCTTCCAGTGTGAACATGAGGAGCACTCTACCAGCGCCCCTGTATACGACCATGCTGTAAACATGCCCCAGGTTGTCAGCAAGTATTTTTCCAGCGTGTCTGCCGCTACGCATAGCTGCTTTTAAAGATCACCCTCTGAAGATTGTTGTTGATCTCATCGAAGCACTATTTGGGCTGTGGAAGTTCTGTTTTTTGTTTTTTTTCTGCTGCTTTTTTGAAGTCCAACAGATGTTAATGATATTTATTTTTATTTTTCCAAAAATGTCCTGTCACACTGGAAGTGTCCACATTTAAGGACTGTCACAGATATCCATGGTTAAGCACATAAACCGTTCTGGGGGGGCAGGAGATTTGGTGTACACTGTACAGTGAGACGCTGGTCCACTAAGTATATTGTGTTTTAAGTGGTCAAGTATGAATGTTAAAAAAAATAATTGGATACAAACTACCTATGTAGTTGTACATGAATATTTGCATACATGTTCTTCTCATCGAATTGTAAATTAGCCATGAAATGTCACTGACTCATCTTCCGTGTTCTTACCGACACGCCTGCTGTGCCGTGTGAATTTATGGAAAGCAGTGAAGGAGAAAACCACTGAAACCGTATCCGGTGGGTTACATTGGTGGTGCCAGACGGGACGATCTGGTTTCGGAGAGAGGGTCTGGATTTGGCCTCTGGGGCTACATTAACGACCCCACCGGGCCCCTCTCTGAAGAGCATCCATCTATCAAAGCAGTTGTAACTGCCTCAATTAGCCGCTTGTAATGTGACAAAGACAAGTGCAGATCACACCGGGGAATGTTAAACAACTAACCCTTTCTCCTACCATCTGTGCGTCCTTACCGCAGCCATTATGCCTCATGCAGAATGGAGTCTTGAAACTTGTCCTTGTAAGTTGTAGCACAAATCCTCTTACAACCTTTGCCCTCCATTTATAGTCCCTTCCTTCACAGCACTTGATACTGTATAACTAACACCCTGCCTTCCTATACTCGCACCGCCTTCACCCAGGCAAGACACCGATACCGTGTGAAATCAGAGAGCTAATTAATCAAACTAACAATTAAAAGGAGCCCGCTTTTTAGCGGGCGCGTTCAGGTTCCTGCTGGGCATGTCGCGATATGTCTGGAATGCCCAGAGAAGGCACACCGGACCCCCGGAATGTGACATGGTGGCAAAGGGACTACAGTCAGCCTGCTCATCACCTTGGCCACCAGTCGTGGCGTTTCCCATAGCGACGTTCTCAAAACAGAGCCATCCGATACGCCTCATGGTCCCTTTTTGTGCAGGTTAGGACGATCGCCCTTTTTTTTCCGGAGGGAGGCCCATCCAGTATCATCATTCATCCTGGAGGTGGATTGAGGAGCAGCTTCTATACCAGATATTCAATCATGGCCACTCCGTAAGCCCCTCGGAGTGCTTGGTCCTGGGGGAAGCCTCGTATTTCGGCCGCGGGCCTAATTGAGCGAGATGACTCGGCCACTGAGGCTCTCGGGCCCATCCTCCCCAACAGGGTTGGTTTATGCAGCCCGCGCTGTCAGTGTCAAACGGTTGTTAGAGCACCATCAATCTCAGAGCAGTTAAGAAGAATATTCCCAGAGCGGAACGAAAGGGGCAGGTGATAGATGAGCCACAGAGAAGGAAGGGTTGCGAGTGAAAAATGAGGGCCGTTGCTGTCAATGACATGACATGAAAAATGACATCTACAGGAGGGAGGCTGACGTCACGTTGTTAACAGTTGTCTTTGTTTGTACGTTTATGAGAGAGAAGTGATTGGTGGGAATTTGCCTCATCGGAGCTTGGTGTGAAAAAAGTTGCAGTCGTACATCATTTTGTCAGAGAAAGTAGAGGCATTGTTCTGTGTGGGTCTGCAGGCGCAAATTAACTAACCCTCACTGGCATCAAATCTTGACAGTGGGATAAATTACAAGCATCTCCCCAGTCATATAAACGGAAAGGGATTTGTTCACACTGGCCGTATACAAGTCACTGTTTGTCTCAGCCACGGAAGTGCCAGAGAGGGGCTCAAGCCAAACATGCATTTCTCGAGTTCTCCCTGTAAATCTGTCCCTATATGTCTTCAACTCTAATCTCCAACTCGTCTTCCTGCTTCCCCCATTCCTTCTTTTCACTGTGTTTCTCCTACGCTTCATTTTGCTCCTCGCGGTTTCAAGCTCGGGCCCACTGACTGGCCTGCGTACGCTGACCAGTGGTAAAGTGATTTGAAACGAAGGACCATAAACGTGATGGATGTCCTCCAGCTCATGTTGTAGGCCCAGCTGTCGGGTTTGCTTTTTTTGTGGTCCCGGACAGACTTGCAGGGTTTTTGTGCACTCTTCATCCACATGCATCGACCCGTTACGGGTTGAGGGCGTTTCTTTTTAAGATGATGTGTTTTTATTTTTTTCCCTTTTTTTTTAAAAGGCTGTCAAAATCACAGGGTCACACCAGAGGCCAGCAAACACAGGCAGACTTTGAAATGATTTTATTGGTATACTTTTAAAATGGAGACTCAGATGCGGTGATGCGTTAAAGGTGGTTTAGTGTGTTTTCAATGAAGGCACAGGTGATCCCTCTTGGATTGCTGCTCCCTTTGTGTCATATAAATGCATAGGAATGTTATGGTTTCCTTTCATGATTTGATTCCCATGATTTTCTCTTAAAACTCAAACTTGATTTTTTTCCCCCCTTTGTCTATAGGCTCAATGACATGATGCCCCTGCCCTCCTCCCCTCCCCCCTCTGCCTCTGTCCTCCCTGTTGTCCTTCTGCACCTCTTCTTCCTCCCCCCATCCCTCCTCGCCCCCGCCTTCTCCCACTCCCCTCTGAGCTGGACCTCGCCTCATGACCCGTGCTACCACCTCGATGGCCGCGCTCGCCACTGCCTGTCAGAATTCATCAACGCCGCCTACGGGGTCCCCGTCAGCGCCGGCCACTCTCTCCACGGGTCCACGGATCTGGACGGGAACGTCACCGCCCTGACGGATCTCCACAACCCGCACAACCTCACCTGCTGGCTGGCCCAGAGCGGCGGGGATTGGACCCTCACCCTGCCGCTCGGCCGGCGCTTTGAGATCACCTACATAAGTCTGCAGTTCTGCCACCACGGGGAGCCCTCGGACCCCATCTCCATCTCCATACTCAAGTCCATGGACAATGGCCGCACCTGGAGGCCAATGCAGCATTACTCCAGCGACTGCCACGGGATGTTTGGCCTCCACAGCCAGACAGTGGCCCAGACCCGGCACCAGGAGACGGAGCCCCTGTGTTCAGATCCTCGTCCCCTGCAAAGACAGCGTGGGGGCATGGTGCTAGCCTTCTCCACACTGGACGGCAGACCGTCCTCCCCTGACTTCGACTACAGCCCCACCCTCCAAGACTGGGTGACCGCCACGGACATCCGCGTGGTGTTCCACCAAGTGTCCGGGGCGGCCAAAGGCGATGTCGGTCTGAGAGTGGACGATGGCACCGCGGTCCTGAGGTGGCGGCCGGGTGCCAAGGGGGTGGCAGCGGGAGATCAGATGGACAAGATCAGTGCAGAAAACATGCCGGTGTATTCGGAGAGGGAGATAAAAAATACAGAGACCAGAGTTGGGGACAGAGGAGAGAAAAATAGCAAAGCGGGAAGGAAGGGTCACAGAGAGGATGCGCACAACGTGACCAGGAAGGGAGGTGTGGACAGTTCTAACAGGGACACGCCTGCTCCCTCAAAGAAAGGTGGCAAAGGAAAAGGCCGGAGCCGCAAGAAGGACAACAATTTCTGGCAGCCGTGCCCAGACGGAGGCTGTCACTGGACTGTTGAGGGGCAGAACAGAGGCAATAAAGGAAGGGAGTTGAGGAGAAGGAGGAACAATAATAACTTGGGACTTATGTCCCGGAATTTACAAATATTACCGGCGTCTCCTCTTATCTCTGCCCCACCTGCGCGGCCTCCTCTGGGCCTCTCTGACCTGCAAGTGGGAGGCAGGTGTAAGTGTAATGGACACGCGTCCCGGTGCCGCAGGGACGATGCGGGGCGGGCGGTGTGCGTGTGTGAGCATCATACGGCAGGTCCAGACTGCGATGTGTGCGCCGACTTCTACTTCGACAGGCCCTGGCACAGGGCCACTCCCACTCATCCACATCCCTGTGTCGGTAAGTCCTGCTGACTGGCTCATTCTCATTGCTTTGTCAAAGGAAATGATATACTTATTGGGGAATACCATACTCATTTTCAACATTGAACTCTATGTCATTAATATACCTTAGAGTTTCTGTGTGAAAATAATAATAAAAATCACACCCGTTTGAAGTGAGGGTCATGTGGTCAGTACTCTGCAGTACACCTTCTCTATGTCACTGATCACATGACCCCAAGTTCTAGACCTCCAGTTCTAGGCTAAACAGAAGGGGGGGACTTTAATGTTGAAACAACTCTAATGTTGAAAATGAGTGGTATTCGTGTCCCAAGCATTTAGTGACTCACTCATTTTTATCAGTTTATCAATTCATTGAATTTTTCATTTTTTCATTCCCCCCCCCCCCCCCCCCCCCCCCCCCAAACTATTCTTTTGATATTGTGTTTCAGAAGCTTTGTGAGCCTGTAGATTGGCTCTTTTGTCTATTCTTGATAAAGGGCTTAAGTCTCGAGCTCTGACTTGCTGTATATTATGCAGAATAATCCTGTCATAATAACAGATTGCCATCTGTGTGGGTTCAACTTTAGTCATTTGTTGAAATGTAAAAAACTTGAAAGCATACGATACGACATTATAAACTCAGCAACAGAAGTTCGGAAACTTAACTTTGGTCCATTATTTCTCCACTTAAATAATACCAATCGGTATTGTATTTTACATAATTGTAATCGTTGTAGCGGGTGGAATATCCAAAAGCAGCTGCAACAGCTTGGCACCATGCTGGTCATATTGGTCAACCAACCTAGCCACATTTTGCTGTGGGATGGCATCCCATTCCTCAACCAGGTTTTGTTGCAAGTCAGCCAACGTGGTTTGTTGGTTACTCTATGCACGTACAGCATGCCCAAGCTGATCCCACAAGTGTTCAATTGGGTTGAGGTCTGGACTCACGGCAGGCCATTCCTCTCCACTCCCAAATTCTGGAGGTACTGTAGGCTACTCTGTGATGATCCTGGCTCTGTGGGGGGCGAGCGTTGTCATCCTGCAGGATGGCGTTAGGTCCCAGATTCTGAAGATATGGGATCGCCGCTGGCTCCAGAATCTCATCCCGATATCTCACTGCATTGAGAATTGCCTTTAATGATGACAACTTCAAGTTCTGTATTGCCTGTGAGACAGATACTGTCCCATATCATACCAAGCTGTTGTGGCTGCATATGGATCTACTAAGTCCCTAACACTGAGTGTAAAATTAATAAAGTGTAAAAATTGTTGATGTTTTTACTTTTTTCCTTATTACTGTGGGAGAATGCAATCATCCAATCCACTAAGCAACTCAAAGCAATTTTGGCAAAACATTTGGAGGCGCTACCCACACATTTAGCTCATTCCACGAAAGCCTGATACTTACAATCTATACCTTGTTGTAAAGGTGACTAATCAAGGATTACAACGATATAAAATACAATACCAATTGGTATTATTAAAGTGGAGAAATAATGGACCAAAGTTAAGTTTCCAAACTTCTGTTGCTGAGTTTATTTGAGTTGAAAAGTCTGGGGGAACAATTACAGTTTAAAGCCCTAACCACACCAGAGGGTCGCCAGGCAACTTCTTGCAACATGCAACTACTTACAACCATTATTCCCAATGGCAGTTGCAAGGAGTTGCATTGGTGTGGTTTGTTTTGTTGCAAGGAGTTGCAGCTGGTGTGGTTTGGTCCTTGTGAGTATGTTTAATATCACTGAGACAGGAGTTGATCAAAATCCATCTATTCTACACACTAAAATCCAGAGTATTTATTTAACCCATTAAGACCTGGAGCGCATTTGTGTCACCTTAGCTTTTAACCACTTCAACCATTATTTTAAACTTTAGCTGTTGGAAAAATAGCAGATATACAAGCTCATAGCGGAGCACACAGACACATAGGGTTTTTCAGAAAACTGTCATGATTTAGAAGACATTTGTAGAATACATGTTCAGAATCTACAGCTTGGTAGGCTACAGATAACCAACACACCAAACATAGCCAACATAGCAAAATGTATGCTTATCAACAACAGCTAAATATCAGTTAATGTCGGTTTTATTTGCCAATACCGATATTGACCGATAACAGCAAATATCGACTGATACTAATAGTGTGGCCGATACAACGGTGCATCACTAGTTATTTTCTCTCTCCCTCACTCTTCCAGCGTGTGAGTGTAATGGTCTCTCTCTCCCTCACTCTTCCAGCATGTGAGTGTAATGGTCTCTCTCTCCCTCACTCTTCCAGCATGTGAGTGTAATGGTCTCTCTCTCCCTCACTCTTCCAGCGTGTGAGTGTAATGGTCTCTCTCTCCCTCACTCTTCCAGCGTGTGAGTGTAAAGGTCTCTCTCTCCCTCACTCTTCCAGCGTGTGAGTGTAAAGGTCTCTCTCTCCCTCACTCTTCCAGCGTGTGAGTGTAATGGTCTCTCTCTCCCTCACTCTTCCAGCGTGTGAGTGTAATGGTCTCTCTCTCCCTCACTCTTCCAGCGTGTGAGTGTTGTAATGGTCTCTCTCTCCCTCACTCTTCCAGCGTGTGAGTGTAATGGTCTCTCTCTCCCTCACTCTTCCAGCGTGTGAGTGTAAAGGTCTCTCTCTCCCTCACTCTTCCAGCGTGTGAGTGTAATGGTCTCTCTCTCCCTCACTCTTCCAGCGTGTGAGTGTAATGGTCTCTCTCTCCCTCACTCTTCCAGCGTGTGAGTGTTGTAATGGTCTCTCTCTCCCTCACTCTTCCAGCGTGTGAGTGTAATGTTCTCTCTCTCCCTCACTCTTCCAGCGTGTGAGTGTAATGGTCTCTCTCTCCCTCACTCTTCCAGCGTGTGAGTGTAATGGTCTCTCTCTCCCTCACTCTTCCAGCGTGTGAGTGTAATGGCCATTCGACTAAGTGCCGGTTCAGCATGGAGGTGTTCCAGCAGTCGGGCCGACACAGCGGTGGCGTGTGTCAGAAGTGTCGTCACCACACCGCCGGACGCCACTGCCAGTACTGCCAGAATGGATACACCCGTGACCATGGCCAGCCCCTCAGCCACCGCAAGGCCTGCCAACGTCAGTTCTTATGGCTTTCAGTGTGTGTGTGTGTGTGTGTTAACTAAGGCTGCACAATATATCGTTATCGTATCGTTATCGAGGTATGAACATGAGCAATATCAGTATCGCAAAAGTGCAACGGTGGCCCGGACAGTTAGCCAGCCTGACGGCATGCGACTCCCGATCCCGACAGCCTTTTCCCGCATGTACAGTAGCTAGTTTGATGTGTGTGGGGCCATGGGCGGGGGACCCTGTGTGTTTGCACAGTTTAAGTAAACGCTATAAGCAAAGCACCTGCTCCGTTCCATTACAAATTAATTAAAAAACGATTCATTTTCTCCCGCTCTATTTCTCATTCCAAGTGCATTTGTCTTATACTGTATGTAACGCTATTCCAAAGCCCCCTCAGGTACATGGGGTGGTATAATAATTTTTTCGGTGGGTAATCTTGTTGAGCTGGTCATTTCGAAAGTATAGCTCTCAAGTCAAAAAAGTGTGGGCACCCCTGCGGGCGTAGTTGGTGCGTCTGAACTCTGCATGGGTTTTCAAATGTGAGTGGCGACGATGGCCGTGACAGACACAGTGTTTATATATGTGTCTGTCTGTTTGAGTACAGGTCTGTATGTGTGTAGATCTATGTTTAATATGCCAGCTCTATCTGTGTGTGTTACTACTACATCTCTGGACGTGTTTATGGGGTGGTTACATTGTGAGAGAGAGCAGCTATTCCTATTCCACGCACGCACGCACGCACGCACGCACGCACGCACGCACGCACGCACGCACGCACGCACGCACGCACGCACGCACGCACGCACGCACGCACGCACGCACGCACGCACGCACGCACACACACACACACAATGCGCATACTCTTGGCAACACAGGACATCACATCACTTTACTGTATATGTCTCACTGGCACTTTCTATATGACTGAATATACATTTTATATTTACACATTTTATACGTATACTTGCAACAAGAGACTGAGGACAAGAGACACCTTATGTATATTTGATGTTTGCCGTTATTTTGTCATTTTGAATGATACTTTTTCTTATTATCTTTGATCTTTTAAGCTTGTATGGAAAATAATAACACACAGCCACGCACACACACGTGCCCATGCATGTATGCACACGTGCACACACAGACGCTCACACAACACACGCACAGAGCCCCCTATAAGCTGTGCTGCCTGTCACCTGTACCCATGTCATTACCACTGGCAGGCATCTGCATCTGACCTGTGACCTTTGACTTGTCACATGTCCTAAGTGACTGTGACACTCAGGCATGCTCGTTGGGGGCTTGACCGCAGGCCTAATATAACCTCTGTTCATGGGGGGCGCTTTGGGTGGCAGGCGGGACACACGTCCTACAGACGTGTGTGTGTGTGTGTGTGTCCGTATACATTCCTGGTTGTACGTACATGCACACAGGGGTCATCAATATGTCAAAATGAATGTGTCCGTGTGGCCAGGGACGTGCAGAGAGTGTCAGAGAGGCGGGGGCTGAATTCCCGTAATAGGGCAATTTTGCACAAGAATTGCGAAAATGGCAGATCTACAAGCTCACAACGCGTTGCGCTGCGACATGTTGAGAGCTTGTAGATCAGCTATTTTCGGGGTGTAACCCAGCACTCTTTTGCTAGTGGAGATGCGGTGTACAACATGGATTTCTAAACAAATTTGTTCAACGCAAAATGCTGTGTTCAAGTTCAGGAGACTTCGGGAAAAAAAAGCAATTCTCCTGAATGCTGCCTTCCGGCATGGCATGGAAAGGAGTGGCATTTGCATTTCTTTCACCATGTAGTAAATGCTACTTTCGTGGTCTGGAAAGGGCAGTTGTTTTACAGACGGGTAAAAGGGCAGGGGCTGAAGCCCCCTTTGATGTCTATGTGTGGTGTGCACGTTCCTGCGTGTGGCAAACACTTGGGTCTTGTCTGTGGCAAAGTTTAGATGTTCTTTTCTACACGCCATTATAATAATAATTATAATAATATCAAACTGAATGTCAGTCTCCAGGTTTTCTTCAGAATATGTATGACATCTTATTTACTGCGACACTATAATGGCACATTGTGAGTCCACTAGTACTAGTGCTTCTCAAAAGCTTTATTTTGCAAGAATACAAATCAAATCAAATGGAACCAAATGGTCCACTCATTTTGTATGTCCATGGTATTTTTGGTATTTTTTTTTTACAAAAATGTCCAACACAAGCCAGATGGCGATGACCCCTGCATGCACATTCTCGATAAAAAAAGTGCCCAATAGCTGTTCTTCTGTTTTGACTGGAAGATGTCATCTCAAACATTACGATGAAGTTAAGTCAGGTTAGCAGACCAGTGTAAATACTCACTTCCAAGTGTCTCCAACTGAGAAAATATTTTGAAATTCTTCATTAATGATGGTGATATTACTGAAATGGTTACCACGTTGTAGGTCCGTGATCCCCTCGTTCCGTGACACTTTAAATGGTCATTTAATGGATGGATTCTCTCAGAATTTCCGAGCACACAAACACACAGTTTATGTTGTTGATGTTCCACTGATTTACATGACAGAGACCAGTGGCAATGGGAATAATCATTTTGGTCAGTTTGTCAGTGTTTGGACTAGTGGTGAGGCATTGTTTAAACAGTCCCCCACTGGAGTTAGAACAGAGATGCTTAAGTGTTTTTTTTTGTTTGTTTTGTTTTTTTTGCTTTAGGAGATGGTTCAGGTTTTGATGTTTGGTTTTGATATTACACATATCAAGGTTATTGAATCAGCACTACAGTTCTGAACGTTTTTGTAGCAATGCTAGTGGAAACTAATGGGGACATGCTGCATTACTTACTGTACTGGGCTGGCTAGTGTAAACCATTGGTTCCCAACCTCGTTTATACTGAAGTACTACCTCAGACAATATTTGACTCTTCAAGTACCACCATAATAAGTAATGTTAAAATACAGGAGCGTATACCTGCCCTTTTTGTTCTATTCCTAAGCATAATTCTGCTGCTCTGACAAAACTCTGTCTAATCACTAATCAGCACAACTGATGATATTTCCAATGTGATTAATCCGTTCTCAAATCTTCTATTAACGGCTAGGTTAACAGCCGTTAACCTTTTTTGGGCGACTCCTCTTTGTACCACCAGAGGGGGGCTCAGGTACCAGTGGTTGGGAACCTCTGGCGTAAACGACACCTTGCCTTTGTACTGTACCGCTTAATTTAATCAGATTAGATACAGCCTTTCCTCTCTTCCATCTCTTCACCATTAAAACCATCATGATGCAGAGAACAATCGCAAATTACAAAACATGATATTTTCTGATGCAGACGAGCTGCAGTGCAGTAACCTTTGTTCATTCTCTTGTATCCATCTCTCGTGTTCTTCCTCAGCGTGTCAGTGCCACCCCCTGGGAGCAGTAGGTCGCTGGTGCAATCAGACGACGGGTCAGTGCCTGTGTCGGGACGGGGTGACTGGGCTGAGGTGTAACCGCTGTGCCCCAGGCTACAAACAGGGCAGATCCCCTCTACGACCCTGTATACGTAAGTCTGCAGCATTCACGGTTCCCCATAAATAACGAGTATTCAACCGTCAGCCATGTTGGATGCTTTTATGAAGCTTTGCCTGTTAATCAAAAGATCGATTTGCCAAAGTCTCAACTGATAATCCATTTTCTTAACCCATTTTGACCTGAGATCAGATTCTAAAAATGTCTTCTACATCCTGACAGTTTTCTGAAAAAGCTATGTTTCTATGTCAGACCTACAAGCTACAAGCTACAAGCTCGTAGCGCGCCACTCGGTGGCACGCTATGAGCTTGTAGATCTGCTATTTTTCAAATGATGCAGACATCATGAAACAGAATCATTGGCCATTGGATATGAGCCACTTCCCTGATCTCTGTTGGTTCTCTGCTCTACATGTAGGCTAAAGTGTCTTGAGACAACTTGTTGTGATTGACACTTTAATAAAAATGTAATTGAATTGAATTGGTTTTTCATAGTAGGTTAATCTTGACAGCCATGATAAAAATAAATACTTCATAATAGCAATCTTATGTTCTCCTTCAACCTCATTTGCTCTTGAAATAAATGGATTAATCTTCCAGTCGAGTGGTCTCGGCCTTCATCAAATAGTAGCTTAAAATGAAAGATGCCGCTGTGGTCTGTTCTAATTCATCCCAGCCTCCCGGGGTGTCCTGTTGCCGCCCTCCCCAGAGGCCTTTTCCACAGCAGTGTGAACATGAGCCTCTCTTAACGCCAACATCATCTCCACCTGATCTAGGATCAGCGGCAGATCAAGTAGAATTGTGACTTGTATGAATCCCTCTCCGTCCACCGTCACCGCGTGCCAGGCTAGCGTCACACCCGCAGCAAGCCGGCGTGAGCGCTAATCCACGTGTGTTTCCTCTGGCTAATGGCGTGAGTGCCGCCAATGACAACAGGAACTCTGTGGGCTCGGCGTCGCCGTGTATAAGCCCCAATCAGGTGACCGATCCGAGGGAGATGGCAAGGTGGTGAGGTTCACACCTGTCGCACGGCTCAAAGAGCTTGCCGTCAGGAGGCCCAGCAGACTACCCATAACTCTCCTAGTGAAAGCAGCAAGTGAAAGAAAACCTTGTTTGTTTTTACTGCCAGAGCATGTCCAGGCTATGTATAGCATTCCCCTGCTCCTCCGCTCCAACAAAAAGGCAAGCAGCAGCCAGGCTAAACTTAAACCAAGTTAGCACCCTTTATTCCCTACCTTGAGTGATCTAGGAAGTAAACAGAGTCAGCCATGCACACACGCACGTACGCACACACACACACAGAGACTAGGAAAAACAAACTGACATGAGAGGCAGGCTGTATAGAGCTTTGAGGTGACCCCATTCAGGTGTCTATTTATTTTAAATCCCTGTCCAATGTTGTGTACTTCATGTACGCGCCCGGCGCACCGCACACACATAAATCGTCTAACATCAACGTGACTTTGACCTATGTAAGTATATGTGCACAATGCTGTGCAGACACACACACACACACACACACACACACACACACACACACACACACACACACACACACACACACACACACACACACACACACACAGAGTTCTTCGTTCCTTTGGGTGCTGGGGGCGGCGTGGGGTGTGCACACAGTTGGATGTGGTGTAGAGTGTCACTGGCCCAGTTGTGTCAGAGCGAATAGGGAAAGGACATGACTGGAGTGAGCTTGGTAATATATAGTTGTCCTGTCACACTCTCTCTCTCTCTCACACACACACACACACACACACACACACACACACACACACACACACACACACACACACACACAGTTCGGTACGATACGTGCGATACGTCCGAGCGCAAACCCAGACCAGATAACCTGTGTTAGTTACTGGCTCATAATAACAATAAGTGGCTGTTTGACCCTACAATACTGTGCACTTAGATACAAGATTTCAATATGATAAGAAGACTCAAATTGTCAGAAGTCAAAACGAGAAATAAATACCAGCGCAAAATAGTTACTCAAGTTACTCAAACAGTTACTCAAAGTGATGAGTGTGTCCTCAAGCTGAAGTCAAAGGGTTTATTTATATTTCTGTAACCATAAAAGGACCACACACAAACACACACACACACACACACACACACACACGTGTGACACGCGCACACACACACACACGACACAAAGCAGTTTTGACACATACTTATCTTCTGCGTGAGCATTCCTCACGCACCAAGAGGTATTCACGCATAGCACACATATTCACATTCTTGCTCTCTCCCCACACACACACACACACACACACACACACACACACACGAAACCTGTCACTTAGTGCACACAGCCAACTCATGTGGTCAAGGACAGGCACTCATTGCGTTCCTCTCACCTGTCTGTGCTGACGTGTTTGTTTGTAGGCATTCAAGAGGTGGCCCCAACACCAGTGTTCCAACCCCAGTACAGCATAGGTGAGTGCATGCATAGTTCTATTAAACTCTTTATTTTTCCACATGAAATCATTTGGGGCCTGCCATAGCTGAATGGTTAGAGAGCCCGCCTGGGAAGCCGGCTATCTCGGAGGTCCCAGCCTAGGTTCGATTCCAGACCTCAGCAATCAAAGTGTCCCTGCAAGACAACCCCATAACTGGTCTAGGGTTAGGTCTAAATACAGACATAAGATGTGCACACAATCTTCTCTGTGAAGCTGAAAATAAGTATGAAATAAGTACAAAAAACATTAAAGGACCATTCACCACTTTTCAACCTTCAATCTTCATATAATGTTCACTAATGTTCATGATAAAATAGCACAGTTATTTTATCTCAGTCTGTATCTCATAGGAGGGCTGTTCAGAAACCATCTTTAGGCAGATTTTATTTTATTTTAAAACGATGGCTTCCATTTTCACATTGCAACATTTGAGGAATAGAAAGCCTGCAGTTTATATTAGCTTGGATTCCCCATCGATGATGTCACACACAGGTTTCTGAAATGCCCACAGCCGTTCCATGAGACACAGACCGAGTAGACCGAGTAGAAAGATATTTTATCATGATTATTAGTGAAGACCAATTATATGGAAATAGGTTGACAAGTGGTGGTCCTTTTAAACATCCCCATTTCGATCGAGGTGAGACCTGGGAGATGATATTTTGTGCCATATTGGTAACATCCCAGTTTGTCTGGATGTTACATTTCCTTTCGAGATAATTCATTGAGTCGTAAACCCAACTCCATTGATTCTAAATTCTAATTCTGTGAAGCTATCTTTTTAAGTAGAATGGAGATGCAGTGGCATTTATCACCCGGTGTCATTTGTCCCACTTGTACACATTGATTAGGTCACTGTGCTCTGCTGCTAGAACAACATTACATTAGGCTCCATCATCTCTGGACTTCGCTGTATTGACTCCATACCACCCTCTAGTGGCTATGCATGGCACGTTCCACCTGTTGCAGAGAGGGTCATCTGTTAGTCACAGGATACTGTGATGACAAATAGAAGCAGCCATATTGTAATTAGTGGAAAAGACATGTGCTGATATATGCCAGTGCCTACTACTATGAAATGACTCTCCCTCTCTCTCTCTCTCTCTCTCTCTCTCTCTCTCTCTCTCTTTCTCTCAGCGGAAGAGTGTGTTTCATACTGCCAACCCTCCCAGGTTAAAGTCAGAATGAACTTGGAGACCTATTGTCTGAAGGACTATGGTTAGTGTTGTGTTGAATTGAAAATCACCAATTTCCTTGGATACTTAAACTATCATCATCAGTTGCTATTTGCTAATCATTTTGTCAGTATTGAGTATTGACAATACTAAAGAAAGAGCAAACGATATTAACTCTTTGTTGTCTCTGTTAGTCTTAAAGGTTCAGGTGAGAGGAATGGAGCGTTCGGGCCCGTGGTGGCAGTTCTCCGTCTTGGTGCAGACCATCTTCCGCACGGGGTCCACCTCCCGCGTCCGCAGGGGCGCCCAGGCGCTTTGGGTCCCCGACCGCGACCTGGGCTGCGGCTGCCCTGCCCTTCACGTGGGCCGCACCTACCTGCTGATTGGAGCGGAGGAAGGTGGGAGGGGCTGGGGCCCAGAGGAAAGCCGCCTGGTGGCCGACCGCTCCACGCTGGCTCTCCAGTGGCGGGAACACTGGAACTCCAAACTGCGGGGTTTCCGCGGGCAGGACAAGAAGGGCCGCTGTCCCCCGAAGTCGGCCGACCGCCACCACCACCATCACGGGGGCGGCGCCTCCAAACACGAGTCTGGCTACATCCCCCCGCACCTACTGACTGAGAAAGAAACGCAGCCTCGTCACAGCCCAAGCTCGGAGACTGTGAGCCACCCGACCAAGGACGCTGATAGCACTGTGGCGCCGGGAACACGCACGCGCGATGAGGCTGAGGCCTCGCCTCGACCTGAGAGTGCTGCGGAGCAGACCGCCTCACCGTCATTACCCTCTCTTGTGTGCTCTACCCAAAGTCCGTTGTGAAACGTAGGAAGAGCAGAGAAAAGTGAGTGAATCACAAAGCAAGAGAGGAACAGATGACACTCCACTCTGGTCCCAAAAAGTCAGAGCTTTCTGTAGACACTTGACAGAGAGAGTGAAAAAAAAAACAGAAAGGAGGGATCAGGAAGATGTTGTTTCTTGCATTTCTCTCGGTATGTGTCTGCATAGGTGAAAGATGGGAGAGAGATCCGAATTGAATTTCGTCTCTCTGCAAAGGAAAGAGAGCTCAGAGAAACAGTAGTGTGTGTAAATGTATACTGTAACTGTGAATATGCTCACACACACGCACTTACATACTTTAAATGACTGATGTGATCATGTGATGTCTAGAGGCAGAACTAATGTGGCAAAGAAACACTTATCGATCGCTCATTTGAGCTTCGACATCTCAGTGGTGATGCTGAGGGGTAAAGGTTCAAACTGCAATCCGGAACTTATTTTAGTGATTAAAATGACATTTTGACCAATCTGTATGGTAGAGTATGTTATACAACTCTGCAGTGGTAAAATGCTAAGTGGTAAATGGTGCATTTATATAGCACCTTTATCCAGGGCGCTTTACATAGATTGTGCATCAATTCACCTATTCACCCATTCACACACACATTCATACAGCGATTGCGACAAAAACCAGGCAAGGCACTAGCCAGCACATCAGGAGCAATTAGGGGTTCAGTATCTTGCTCAAGGACACTTCAACACTAACTCTGGGGGAGCCCGGGTTAGAACAGGCAACCTTGCGGTTCCCATCCAGCCACTCTACCCCTGAGCCACCACCACCGACCCGTGGCCGCAGGTGGTCTACCTACTCTTCCATAGACAAATCTTGACCCTGTGTTTGAGTAGGACACTACTCTGTGTAATACCTCCCCTACGCAAACTGACCTTCAGTCTTGGCTCAGTAGTAGGAACATGGCTCCTTGAATGAGAGACCCATTGCAACCCTGGGTGTATAGAGCGTCGCAGTCCCCCCCTTTCAGAACGACGAGGGCACCAGAAGAGAATTTCCCATTCATTTTTTCCATAGACGTTTCAAAAAGTATTTATTTAAAGACCTGTAAGTCTCGGACAAAGCCAACAGCCAAGTTGACAAATCATGACAATAAACACATTTTTGGGGCCGAACAAATAATTTAGAAAGAAGAAAAACAAAAAAAAATAAATGTGTTGTATCCTGCCCTTTTTTCCTTCTAATTATGTACGGCCCAAAGAAATGTGTTTATTGTCATGATTTGTCAACTCGGCTGTTGGCTTTGTCCGAGGCTTACAGGTCTTTAAACGTCTATGGACGAATGTATGGGAAATTCCCACGACGCTCTACAAATCTTATGGATTGCAGCTTTAAATTAATTGGGTTTATTTGACCTGTCTAGATGTCATTCGCTGACGATGAGTTCTGCACTTGCAGAATGTGGCAAAAGTTTCACAGATGTAAAAGAATATATATATATATACATAGAATATGTGTATAAATACATAAAATAATAGTATAATGACCTTATGAGGTGCATTTCTGCACCCAGAGATTATACAGTATGTGATTGTATATGTGCTGTTTGAAATGTCATATGGTTTGGAAGTTCCATAAAAAAAGGTTTCTTCACACAATCTTTGAATCGTAATATTGCATTGAATACAGTGTTTGTTTGTTATCTTTAATCCAAATAACAGCAGTAATGAGTAGTATGCTACTAAAAACTATAACCGTAAATTAAGACAGTTTCTTCTACATCACAATTGCCATGGGGGTACAGAGGGATTATTCAAAGATTTAACTGTTAGCTTTTGTTCTGGATGTGAATCCTCTCACACACGCACGCACGCAGGCACGCACGCACGCAGGCAGTGCCAGGCACGCACGCACGCACGCACGCACGCACGCACGCACGCACGCACGCACGCACGCACGCACGCAGGCACGCACGCACGCACGCACGCAGGCAGTGCCAGGCACGCACGCACGCACGCACGCACGCACGCACGCACGCATCAGGTTTCATTTAGTTTTCATATGAGACATCCGTGCTCACAACTTGCTTTTAAGATTCCTGATTGAATCCTTTATATTCAACATCCTGTATATATAATTCATGTTATCATAATGAACCAGTTCCTGTAGTAGCAGCTGGTAATAGATACACACGTGCACGTGTGTGAAAGCAAGCACACACACACAAACACACACACACACGCACGCACGCACGCACACTTCTTCTCTGATGTAGCGTACACTATTTGGGGAAAGTGACACTATCTACAATCTATTCCCATATAGCGAACAGCTGACAGAGACCAAACTATAACAAAACTATCAAGAAGGTATTCAGGAACTCTGATAGGGATCTAAAAAGCAAACGCACGGCGTCATGACTTGTGTCTGCATGTGTTGGACATAGCATCATAGCCTCAGGGGGATATGGAGGATGGAGAGAGGCAGGAAGCAATGAGGAGACTGTTATGCCTAATTTATGCTCCCTCGCACGACGGTGCGGCATTGTGCCAAAAATAGCAGACCTACAAGTTCATGGCGCATCGCATCCGTGATGCGTTGTGAACTTGTAGGTCGAGCTTTATGAGGAGGGTGGAAACGGCTGAATGAGCTCCCGTGTTGTTAGAAGACGTTGTTTTGTTAGGCTTGATCTGCCGCGACTCTGTGTCGTAGCCTGTGATTGAAAATAAAATGAGATAAATAGACCCACTGACTGACTGACCCCCTCAGTGGGACCTCACACACGAGAGAGAAAGGAGAGTGTACAGTATGTGTGTGTGTGTGTGGTGAGGGTGAAAAATATATTCATATGACCGAATCACCGAAGCCTGCGTGTGCGAGCATTTGCGTGTATGTACATGCCTCTGTGCATGCGTGTGCATGCGCAAACGCAAGCAAAGCACCTGCTCCGTTTCTCCAGGAAGCACCTGTTGCCAGTTGTCTTCTCAGCCTGGCCTCTGATGACAGTGGGTTTGATCCAAACCACCCAACCCCCCGCCCAAAAAACACACTTACACAGACACTAACAGACAACTTAAGCCACGGACACATTCTGCTCCCAGCGCAGCATGTGGCCTGACTCTTTGTTCACATTCACTATTAGTATTATACAGAGGCACAGAGAAGCTTTCATAATGTCCTGTTGTCCGTCCACTATGCTGCTGGGTGGAACTGTAAGTAGCACCCATGATGATGAATACCGACCCAAGAAGTGTGGAGAGACAGCTGTGTCTGTGTGTGTGTGTGTGTGTGTGTGTGTGTGTGTGTGTGTGTGTGTGTGTGTGTGTGTGTGTGTGTGTGTGTGTGTGTGTGTGTGTGTGTGTGTGCATGCGTGCGTGCGTGTGTTTACAAGCTGCCGGGAGTAGCTTTTATGAGAGGTGACTTGTGCACTGCGTCCAGAGCCAAAGTTCAACTAGGCCTCCAGCATACTCTCTGCATGCCTCTTTTTTATATTCCGACTCTGCCTATTTACTTTTTCAACCTCTCTCCCCTCCCTTTCACGCACGCACACACACACACACACACACACACACACACACACACACACACACACACACACACACACACACACACACACACACACACACACACACACACACACACACACACACACACACACACACACAGAACCTATAAGTCCAAATTCAGCTAGTTTCACACCCACACTCCTCGAGGGACACGCACACATGCATGCGCACGCACGCACGCGCGCACACACACACATAGGGCTTCTGTTAACCTGAGATGGAGAGGGTCAATCCCTGTGATCCACAGCCTGCATGCCTTCCATACAGACATGCTGCCGACACAGCAACCTGACTCCCTGCTAGATTAGAACTAATCAAGCATGGCCTGGCTCACGGCCAGCCGCGCATGCATGCACGCATGCACGCACGCACGCACGTACGCACGCATGCATAGTACATATATACACACAGATTTATAGGCTTTGTGTATAGACAGGGGCCTGTGTTTTTTCATCAAGAGTACAAGAAGAGTAAGACCACTCACTGTGTTTAGAATTGTTCTAACTGTAAAATGATATCTAGGTATATCTCTTTTTATCTAATCTATCTAAGGATCAGTGACAAAATGGAGTTGGCAAGATGGAACTTATTTTAAAGGCATGTATCGGTTTTGTTAAAATGTACATTTTGTAGTTATGTTGTTTCATGTCATTTGAAATGGCATTCGCCCCATTTTAACAATGCAAATTACAGAATGCGCCTGAAAATGTCACATGGTGTAACCACATAAAACTAGCCTATAGATATATTGAATATTTTATCCACTTTAAGTGAAAATAAAAACTGATTATATCAGCATTATCTCTAGACTAGATCAGACCCAACCCAGTCACACAACTTGAAAGTGTTGTTTCTACCTTAATTTCTACTTTGAAAGTGACTCTGAAAATCAAGCATGCATGTAGGTCAATAATAAGTCATACGGTTAAGAAAATCAAAAGATCAACATACAGTAGAACAGAGTCAACTGATCCTGATGCTCAACAGACTAGCATTAGGCCCTCACCGTCCTAAAACCACTAATAGGAAAATAACATAAGTTCTTGACAAATCCAACCCAAACAAATTATCAATCAACAAAAACTATGTTGTGAAACCCATTTGATCACGGTGACTAATAAACTGACAACAATCTTAACAATGTAGGCAGACATCGGACGACGGACAGCCTGGACATTGACCGCATGCGGAAGCCACGGTGAGTCTTAACCGACCACCACGTATGTCAGAGCCACGATGGACAGTATATCAGACTATCAGACTACGTCAGACTAACGTATGCCCCCCGCCCAGAGAGGACAAGCTGTTCTTTAAACTGCAGTCGAGGTGTGTTGGAGACAGCTTCACTTCTTGACCACATGTGAGATACGTGGACACATGGGTTGTGCTTATAACCAACCCCGCTTCCGTTGGCCAACACGGAAGTGCCTCTCGCCTCTCAGCCTCTCGCCTACAACTGTGCACTAGACCTAAATATATTACTCTATGGACTAGACCAGGGGTTCTCAACGTTTTTGGCTGGGGACCCCCGGAAATGCTTTGGCAATGTCTCGGGACCCCCGCCCCGCCCCCTCCCGACCCCCAATATAAATTGACTGCTACAATAACCTTAATAATAGAGACAATACACCATAAATAAATACTGAAACCAGATATAATCATTAGGAAGGTGTATGCATGTACTATATGTACCATGTAAACTCTTAATTTTCGATTTTCCATCCATTCAGTTGGGGAAAAAAATAAAATAAACCTTTTTTTTTAATAATTTGGGGACCCCCCCAAAATAATTTGGCGACCCCCCGAGGGGTCGCGACCCACGGGTTGAGAACCCCTGGACTAGACCACGAAATAACTTGAGCCACATGAGACACCACCGAGCAAGCTAAAGCGAGCGAGAGGCCGTGTCGAACGTTGCGAAGTTCGCTTAGCCGACCCAGGGCCGTTCGAGTTGCAACCCGATAGGCAGAGAATAGTAAATAATGCCCTGCATGGCGACTGGCGAGAGCGTTTCCTCCGACTGCCACTCAAAGTGGCTACTGGCCAATCACAGTGCGTCCTTGCACAACCCGTGTAGGTTTTCGAAGGACGTGTACAGGAAAAGAAATGGAAAGGGGAAAGCCCCCAGGCAATCCCCTCCTTGAGGCTGTTCAGTGGCGTATGCAGGAATTCATTATTAGCTAGGCCTGGGACCATCTGGGTGGGCACACAATGTTTGAATTAATTAATTAATTAATTAATTAATTAATACTAATTTTTGCCTTCAATTTCCTAAAAAGCACACCTGTGTTGGCGCTCTTATCATCATCATCTCATTCCGGCCAATCACAATTTGCGTCCACAACTAAAGGTCTCCACGCACCGGGCGCGAATCGGATGCGAATTCGGATTTTTAGCGGCGTTTCTCCATCGGTTTTCCGAAAAACGCGGCCGGTGTGCAACCACCAGTCTTCAATGTTTGTGTTTACGCAAAACACTCAAAGCTGGCCATTCATTGTCAATGGCATTCAATGTTTGTATTTACACAAACACTCAAAACTGGCCATTCAATCAATGGCATTCAATGTTTGTGTTGTGTTTGTGTTTACAGTAGAAACCCTCAAAGCTGGACAACACAAAATATTAATATTAAGACAACATTAAGACTTTTGTCAGGCTGACAAGACTTCATCCCATCACATTCCCAAATAACCAGTCCATAACAACAATGCACACTCTCCCAGGCAGCCTATTAGCACCGTGAGCGCAGCGCGCGCGCACACGCACACGCACGCACGCACACACACACACACACACACACACACACACACACACAGTGTGCAGTACAACAGCAGCTAGTTTCTTTCAACTCTCTTCCAAATTACAAATTATAGCAAGATAGCACTCCATAGCATAGCAGCTAGACAACATGCATGTGCACAATCGATGAAAATCCATTCGGCAAAAATTACAATTATGACCTTTGATGTCTTCAATCACGTAGTAATCCATAATCATGGGCGGACGCTGTTGTTGTGGAGTACAGGATACAACTGTTGTACAGTAGCTCCTCTGGGACTGCTGACTTCCTTTATTTCCAAAAACTTTGCAAGAGACGTTTGACATTGTGAGGCTAACATTTAGGCTACTCTCAGAGAGGCTTCTTGTTTATATTTAATCATAAACAAAGATGCAAGTTTCTGGGGTGAAGAAAAACAAATCTGCTGCAGAAACAAGCATATGATGTCAGGCATCAGGCAGGCATGACCAATCAATCTACGCAGGTACAGATGGACCTGAAAATGTATTTTCTGTTTAGCCTACTAAAAAGTTGGAGAGACAGGGAGACTCCTACAGAACAAACACTATTGCCATGATTATCATAATATAGAACTATTTAACACTTACTTTAACAAAATAATAATCACTTTACCCCTTTATATATTTTTTACTTCTCATAGATAACATGAAATGAAAAATTACAAGAACTCTTTATTTCAGTGTTTTGTCCACTCCACCCAAATAATATTTTGTATTAAATATCAGAAATCCTGTTCAAATAGACAATCTGTATAGCACTATAACTGTCACTATCTTCATTTCACCTTGATTTTGTTCTAGTTGTGGACACTTTTTTATAACTTCTTTTAGTCATATAGTGCTTGTGAAGTGAAGTGAACGACCTAATATAACTTAGGCTATATCAGACAGCATTATATAAGCTGGACTTTTTTAAGGTTTCGAAAATATTTTTCATGTTGAAATTATATTTTATTGCCTTAAAGTGGCAATGAATAGTCACAAGAACATCTGTACATAGCCTACTGAAGTCCTATTAAAACAATATCACTTTCTAATCAATCAATAATAATTATCCCTCAGATAAATGACGGCTGGCGTAGCGGTCCGGGCAGGCACTGGCACCTATAGGTTGCTAATGTGTCGGGGGTTTGAATCCCGATCCCGACGATCCCATTTCCTGTCAGTCTACTGCAGGGGTGGGCAACTTTGACGATGGAGAGGGCCACTATATTTCCACACTCACTCCAGTCCAGAGGGCCACATTGCATATTACTGTTGTAGCAAAAATATCCGATCTACAAGCTCAAAACGCATCGCAGTGCGACGCGTTTTGAGCTTGTAGATCAGCTATTTTTGCTATATTTGAGTTGAAATCCTGAATAATTTTTTGCTATTTTTTAATTGGAATCCTAAAAAGGAACCTTTTTATTTAATTTCAAATGCATTTAGTTATAGTTATGTTAACTTTATAAACTAAATACATATACACAAAAAATTTAATTAAAATTTCATACTAGTAATTAGCTGAAATCAATAATACAGATCAGTATTCTGATATTAACCTATGGTGATTATTAAGTGATGGTGGGGGCCGCCAGTTACCCTTCTACTGTATCTATCAAAGGCAGAAAAAGCACCAAAAAAAATCACTTTGTGATGGATGCATATGGTTTTCTGAGCTCCGCTGGTGGCAACTCCATGGTCCACCTCTCCCTGTAAAATGTTCCCACCATCTCCAGATGTCCACCAGTCGTCTAGTCAAGGACTTTGGTGACGAATGTCTGGTACGTCTCTGCATTCATAAAAACAGGCCCTCCTCGGTCCCGTTGCCTTTGTAGTCGGAAATGGGAACCTCATTTCTCCTTTGTAGTCTACAAGCGGAACCTTATTTCTGCAGTGGCCGTGTTAGTGGGGACAGGTGATTTACGACCCAGGGGTGAGCGGGTCGATTCCACCCATCCACCATTCTCGGGTGCGGACTGGTCTGGATGTTGTTATGGCATCGATACACACAGTCTGTTAGAGTTGTGGTACTGGGAGAGAGTGTCTGGGAGGCCAGGATTAGCCATCAAACGGGTGTGGGGCGATGTTTGAAGACATTGAAGGAAATACAAGCCAACCCTGCCCGCAGGTGCTGTGGTAAAGAGGGTACTGGTGGAGAGTGGAGACCCCAACTGTGAGCTGGATGGGTCGTGTGTGTGTGTGTGTGTGTGTGTGTGTGTGTGTGTGTGTGTGTGTGTGTGTGTGTGTGTGTGTGCACACTGTGGTGGAAAAAGTACTCAAATATTTTAATACTGCAATGTAGAAACACTCTTTTACAAGTAAAAGTCTGGAATTCAAAATGTACTGTACAAAGTACTCATTACGCAGAAGGTCTCATTTCACAAGTTTTCAAATGTATAAAATGCTAAAAAAGTGTTTTTCAATGCGTCGCATCGCGACACATTGTGTGCATTATATGTTGAGTTTATGTTAGGCTTGCTTATGTTATGCTTATGTTGGTTCTTGAAGTGGTGTGCGTGCATGCGTGCATGCGTGTGTGCATGCGTGCGTGTATGACTTTTATGAGCTGCTACGCTTTGTGGTGAACCCCGTCTAGTTGGATATGAACCGTAACCGATTGGATTTCAGGGTAGGCAGGGTGACCCCTGACCTTTTCTTTTTTTTCCTTTTACAACATCTGTGGCCTTGACAGGTTCAACCCCACACTGCCCTCTGTAGCTCCAAGTCCAAGTTCATCAACAAATCTGCACGCACGCACGCACACACACACACACACACACACACACACACACACACACACACACACACACACACACACACACACACACACACACACACACACACACACACACACACACACACACACACACACACACACACCCTCTTGCAAGATATAATTAAGCAAAAGTATTTTACGTGTCATGCTTGTTCAAATATTTTATTTTTGTTTTTCAACATCAACAAAGGCTCCAGCAGCAAGTTAACGGGTTGCTCAAGAAACAAAACCTTCAATATATTAATTCATATTTCTTAACTAGGCTATTGTATAACATTTTAAAGTTGGAATGCGGTGATCCCCCCCCCCCCCCCCCCCCTAAAACATCAGGTACTATGATTATACTAAGAGAAAGATTTAAGGAAAGAAAGTACAGAAAGTGTTAAAATGATGTTTTTATGTGACCACACCCACCAGTTCATTAAGTATGCCTGGTTTTCCTGAACTGAAGCCTCACCCACAGCTGTTGTTGTATGATAAAGGAGGGAGGAGTTAGGGGAGGGGTTGATATTGTGATGTCAGTAATTTGGTGTATTTCGATTAGGCCTTTTGACTCAAAGGCTTTCAGCTTTCAGGAACAAACCAAAAATACACAGGGAAGACATATTTCAATATTCTAACCACACATGGGGGTCTATAATTAGAGTAATGTTAACTCCATAGACACATACAAATCAGAAAAGGTACAAAACTCACGGCAATGCATCTTTAACCCTAGCAGCACACCAAACATGTTTTTGTTACACCATCACTAAACACGGGTATATTTT
Organism: Electrona antarctica; assembly: GCF_951216825.1. Classification (NCBI taxonomy): domain Eukaryota; kingdom Metazoa; phylum Chordata; class Actinopteri; order Myctophiformes; family Myctophidae; genus Electrona; species Electrona antarctica. Next base: position 18,319,751 of record NC_136802.1, read on the forward strand.
ACCCAATGTAAAATATTCCATAAAGAATATTTCTCATCAAAATATATTGAAGTACAGCAATACATGGTAACTTGAGGTACTTTTCTTTAATAGGGGGGGCCCTATCATAGGGAGGCAAAATCGATGAAAGATTTGCATATTATTTTAAAAATATATATATATAAAAAGGAAATGGAGCTGGGAACTTCTCTTTCCGTCCACCCGTCCCATTCCTGGGACATGTGAGAAGGAAAACAAAAAAGTCCATTGTGGGTGTATGGGATTTTTTTCTCTATCACACACTCACTAAACATGGGTGAAATTCACCGAACAGGCAGGGAAACAAACCTACCTTCTATGATGTCACTGAGCATCATGAAGGTGGGTGCTGGGTGGGTCTTTCAGTACCTTCATGATGGGCTGAAAGACCCATCATGACCCATCACTCAGACATGAGCAACATTATGAAAATTACAAAAATATAATAGTCTATTTGAGAGTTTGTATGCCGAGTCAGAGAAATTCATGTGTGTACTGTGTGAAAGATATAGGCTTCTGAAGGGATAGAGTTTCCATGTTCCTCTTCTCAATTCCCTGTGGGAATCCCCATGTCACATTCAGCCTATATAAATAGTAAGACAAACTAGGCAGGAGCTGATAACTCTTGTTTTAGAGAAGTGAAATCTGATTTGAAACTTTACTTTGTAGTGAATTAAACTAACCCGTTCTATTTTTCTAGTTATGGTATATGCACAGCATAAATAATAACAAGTGATGCACAGGTTGATACAAAAATAAAATAAAAATATCCTTAATAAATATCTCTATTGGGGCTCAGCCAGTCAGAGCACAGATACACCTATAGGTTGAGTCTTTATTGTCTAAATATATATATTCACAGTGAATGACATGTTTTACATGCTCTTTACATACAGCGGTTTTTATGACCAACCCTAACTTACTTCCAGGAGTTGCGTGGTGGTCTCACAAGTGGGTGGTCTCATCCTCATCCTCTGAGTCTGTGTTGTGTAGGAGTGACGACTGTGCTGCCGGTAGGCAGTTACATTGCAAGAAGAATTGAACCACTTGGACCTATAAAAAGAAAGAGAAAGAGAAATTGAGAGTTATTCCCAAACATAACCTCATTAAAACTATCCATAAACCTAACCTTAGTTATTCCTAAACATAACCTCAGTAAAACTATGTGTAAACCTAACCTTAGTTATTCCTAAACATAACCTCAGTAAAACGATGCGAAAAAACCTAAACGTATTTCTAACCATTATCTTAAACTAAGTAAAACGAATACAAGAACTAGGCTGGCCCCATCACTCCTACCTGCACCACCACCTCCTGGGAAATATCCACAACAGGTCCGCAGTAACCAAGGCTGACCACAGGAGGGCGTACAAGGCTGGGACCAAACACAGTACCCAGGTTCATCAGAGACATCTTATTCACCTCCGCTTTCATTGAGATCCTGGAGAATGTTGAATAAATGATACACAAGGTCACAAACTGCAGTGGTACTGTACATCCAAAACGGTGTATATAATGTTTGGTTGTGAAAGAAAATGGTGAATACAGCAACTCTCTGTGGTTTGATTTATGCTTTACTTGTTTTTTCTCTTGGTGTACAGCACTTTGGTCAGCCTTGGCTGTTTTTAAATGTGCTCTATAAATAAAATTGACTTGACTTAAGTTATATAGCACATGGAGACGGGCTATACTTTTCAGTGAAACCTATGGCAGTTAGAATGTCACATTAGCATAAAGTAAGGTGAGTTCATTGTCCAGGCACCATCACTTATCTTTAAAGGTCACAAATTAATTTCACAGTCAGAATCTCACAAATGTGAAAATGGCCGATCTACAAGCTCCCAACATGTTGCATGGTGACACATTGTGAGCTAGTATGCTACAGTAGATCTGCTATTTTAACTATATATATATATGAATGATACATTTAAATGCCCAAAAGGTCCTTGGGATGGAAAAATCGGATGGACTCATGCAGGTAAATGACCATAGAAACATGAGTTTTTCTGAAAACTGTATAGGATTTAGAAGACATTTTGTACAATGGGTCTCAGGTCTTATAATGGGTGAAAGGGATTTAAAGTGAGTAGTAATAATCAATATTAATGAACAGTGATATAGTAGATTGACTGTAAATGACCCGGCCTCACAGTGCACGACCCACCCTGTCGATCTCTCTTCTATTCTTTCTTCCTATTCCCCCTCTACCCCCCCCCCCCCCCTCTCCCCCGACACGGTCGAGGCAGATGGCCGCCCACCCTAGAGTCGGGTTCTGCCTGACGTTTCTTCCTAAAGGGGAGTTTTTCGTTACCATTGTCGCAATATTGCTTGCTCTGGGTGGATCTTTGTTGGTTGTAAAGTGTCTTGAGACAACTTGTTGTGATTTAACACTTTAATAAAATTGAATTGAATTGAATTGAATTGTGTGATGCATGCTGCTGCTCAGACCGTTGCAGGTGATGCAGGAGGTAGAGGAAGGTGTGTTGGTTCACGTGAGGACAGGACTGAAGCAGAGACAGCATGGAGACCAGCCTGGAGTCAACGTCCTGGATGTCTGAGGGAATACACATGTTTATAGGATAGCACAATATAAGAAAGAGGCAAGTAAGTAAGTAAGTAAGTAGCCTTGCCGAGCCATGAGGCCCATCTCCTGTTTCTGTAGCATGAGGCAGCTTGATGTACAAGTACACCCCCTGGACATGACGCTAGTATGTCGCAGGGACTTACCCAATCCAACCCTTGAGTGTCAAGCAGGGAGGCACTGGGTCCCATTTTTACAGTCTTTGGTATGACCCGGCCGGGGATTGAACCCCGACCTCCCAGTCTCCGGGCGGACACTCTAACCACAAGGCCACTGAGTTGGTAAATTACTTGGCAAGTAAGTAAGTAGTAAGTAAATTTCATTTTATAAAGCACCTTTCTTAAGGTTACAAAGTGCTGTACAATGAACACAATAAAATCAATCAAAATTACAACAGGACAGTGTACAACAACAAGCAATAAGAACACATTATCAAGAAGGTCAAATAAAATCGGGAAAATGTTTACGAAATAAAAACGTTTTGAGCTTGTGGATCTGCTATTTTCCCAATCTTTATCTATTTAGTCAGGCTTTAGTTCCGACACACCAAAGGTCCGACAGTCATTAGATCGACAACCTACCCCAAATCCTAATCTAACCCTAACCCCAAGCACGACGCAACGCATGTCGGACCAACGCATGTCGGACCAACGCATGTCGGACCAACGCATGTCGGGAGCGACGGGTGATTTCCGCATGTCGGACCTTTGGTGTGTCGGATAAGCGTGCGCACCCCCCAATGCAATCTGGGAACTCATCGTCAAAAATGTTTTTCCTTTGAATTTCTTGAGAGATTAAACAAAATGGAATGCTTCAACTCCTTAAATGAAGTGCTTGTCAGGGTGGGGGGAGTGGGTCCCCAGCTGAAATCGTATTTCCGGAGGTCGCGGCCTGAAAAGTTTGGGAACCCTTGGTTTCTAGTATGTTTGCGTGCGTGCGTGTGTGCGTGCGTGTTACCCAGTGCAGTGGCCAGGCTCTGGAACAGGCAGGTAGGCACGACAGAATCAGGCAGCTCTCTGAAGTACAGCTTGAGAACACCTGAGACCGCATTGATGTCTGCACTTCTCAGCCTGGACACTGCGTCATGCAAGTCTGTATATGATGGACAATTAATTTAGTCTCCATGCAAGCACATCACCATAGGGGTGCAACAGCTAATCAAACTAATTGATTTAATCTGTTATGAAAACATTATCGATAATGGATCAAAGTCAAAGTCGTACTGTGTCACACACAGTGACAGTGCCCGTGGCATACTTCATACGTATGTGTCCCTGTTATGCCCATACTGTATATGGACTTCTTTGTCAGGCATGCCCAAATATGGAGTCTATGCAGACGTCAGAATGATGTCAGAACAGGCCAGCTCCATATATGGACACTGGGAAGGGGCCCTGTCCAGAGCCCGGGCAGAGGCCTTTTTGGGGCGGTTCTGGACAACCGTGGGTCCGACCGACTCGACACCGGGCACTGCACCCCCTGTGGTGGGTGGAACGCGTGTGTCGAATTTGAGTTACGTGGATTACAGATGTATAGACGTAGCCTACGTACAGTGACTTGGTGCATAAAAAGATATCACTGTAGGATATGATCCGTCTCACAAACACAACACTGTTACCTGTGTATTTTGCAGATTATAGGATTTAGATGTGTCTCACAGAATAATACGGTTCAAATTTCTACCAATCTGCAAATGTCGACAGGGCCTTACTGGTGTTGAAGGCAGCCTTGAGGCTGTTGATGTCACTGGCTGCTCCTGAGACCCTGTAGATGCCCACCTCTTCCATGCCTCTCCTCTCCACCTCCTCTGCACAGCATCGCACCACATGGGGGACCAGCACGCCATCCTGTCTGGAGGAGGACCATGCACATTTAATCAAACTAATCCATTTACTAATCTACAAGCTCACAACAATATTTTACATTGATTTTTAAGCCAGCACCATTCAGAATACCTACAGATAATACTATGAGAAAAGAATCACACCTAACCACATGGACTTTATGTGCTGGGCTATTTCTGCACTCCATTCTCATCACACTTGCTATAGCTTCCTATTTTCACACCCCACTTGCTATACAAATCACATCCTCAAACGTAAGCTCTCGGACAGACAACGGAAGGAAATCAAGCAGTTCCACTTTTTTTTAACCAGTTAAACCCGATACACTTCATTGACTGCCGTCCAATATTTTTTTTGTATCTATGTTTGAGACATCTAATTGAGGCAGAGCTGGGAGACTACATGGGAGAGCAAACAAACAGTACAGAGAGAGATCAGGACTGAGCTGGATCCAAGGATGGAAAGAGCCGAGTTGGCTTTGTCCGAGGCTTTAAAGGTCTTTAAATAAATACTTTTTGAAACGTCTATGGAAAAATGAATGGGAAATTCTTCTTGTGACCTCGTCGTTCTGAAAGGGGGCGGGACTGCGACACTCTATACCTCTCATGACATTACAGTGTTGTGAGCTTGTAGATCTACTATTTTCACTGAATGTTCACCTAATTCATAGTTCATGTGGTTTGATATATTGGCCTCTCAGAAAGGGAACTTACTGTGCCACAACTTCAATCGGGACACAAAAGACAGGCAGCTGCTGTGCGGGTGTGGAACTGGGTGATTCTAATGGGTGGGGGCAGAACTTCAGGGACACCATCACCTCCACCAGGCCCAGGGATAGCGTCTGTTTCCTCCATCTCTTGTTGAGGGCTGTGGCTTCCAGCTGATGGAGATTATGTGCATACTTAGACATGAGGTACAGTACATTTGGACAAATATACAGGACAAGTACAGTACATTCATACTGGGTCTTGTGAGGTACGGATAACTTGCTTGGGATTGCTTCCATATCGTCACTGTCGGCTCGAAAACCTTGTATGTCCACAACTGTTACTTTTCAGGAAATAAAAAATAAAAAATCTGTGTTCCAATGGATCCAATGTAGTAATTTAGTTACACATTCTTGTTAATACTTTAAAAAAAATTATAAAGGAGAGCGCCCAGGATTTCATTACAGCCATAGGCATTTGGCAGTGGGTGAAAAAATGGGTTACAAAATCGTGGGATAAAAATTATGAAAAGAACAAAAGGACATAAAAAGATGAAAAAGTCACACACACACACACACACACACACACACACACACACACACACACACACACACACACACACACACACACACACACACACACACACACACACACACACACACACACACACACACACACACACACACACACACACACACACACACACACACACACGTCAATAACTCTCAGTAACCAGTCTCTGCTACTGCTAGAGTTCCTAAATATACTGTACCTTTACAGAAGCTTTACCAAGGATCATGTCTTCTCCACTGTCCACCTGCCTCACACACACCAGCCTCAGGTTCTGTGCTCCATCTACCTGGAAGGAGAACTCCTGCATGGACAAAAGAAAAGACGTATGTAATAAAACTGTATTGATGGAACTAGTACTATACATACAACTAAATTAATTGGCCATAGTGGGATTATTAAAGTTGTTTTTCAATTATATAAGAATAAACTAGCATAAACCCGAACACTTCTTTGCATGGAATTTAGTGACAGAAAGCTTATATATTGTGTAGCTCATAAAATCTACGGTGGATTTTTATGAAACAAAAACCTTGACATATAACCCAAGCCATACAGCTGCAATATTGATGAGTTTAACATTGTTTAATAGAATTGGTTTCAATGACTGGGTTTTCAAGGGTTGGTATTGCAATTTAGATGCCAGATTGGATTATATTATCCAATTTTCTTCCGGCTAGGTTAGCTAAATAGAATCCTGTAGGCAGTTATTGGTGGGAGCCTTAAGGATAGCTATAGTTATTTTTGTTATTTCTGTTATATTTTTATTTTGTAATGTCTGGGACGAGTCAGTGTTGAAGGGTAACCTTGTGTGTTATGTGTATTGCGGGAAGGAGGACAAGCAGACTTTAACTTTCCCACATATACCATTTATATTAGAGACTGTTGCATTTTAATCTGACTAAATCTTAAACTGCTTTTGTGGGAAATTGTTGAATAAACTTGACCCTCTTGATGTGTCGGCCTCCGATTCTGGTCATTCTGAGCCCTATTTGAGGACCCTATAATTCCCTTGTTCAGTTACATTGTCTGGTATAAATCTACAGTGTTTGTAGGATCCCTCACTCCTGCATAGGTTTTGACCCGATTGTTTCATTGTCTGACCTGATCCCAGCAGGGTCTTAGGCTCTGGACTGAAGAATGGGTCTGTGCCTCTCTCTCATAGAAGTCATAGCCATCCACCTCCACACATACATACACACCTGAGAAAGAGAGAGAGAGAGAGAGAGAGAGAGAGAGAGGAGGAGGAGGAGGGGAGGGGGGGGGGGGGTGAGGCAGGGGGCAAAGCCAAGGTTGTGAAGTAGTAAACAGAAGTAATGATGATGATTGCTTTTTGGACAGGATAGAAACTTCAACTTACAGGCTGGTTGTTGCAGCCCACAGGCAGAATGGATGGCTACAGTCAGAGTCCCACACAACGTCTCCACGCCAGAACCTGTGTGTGTGTGTGTGTGTGACAGATAAGAGAAGTATTGAAGATGCCCTGATGTGACAGGTTGAAATCAGCACAGTGTGTCCCAGACACAGGATGTGAATGTGCAGAGAGAGAGGCTGTCACCAGTGTTTGAGCTGTTCAGCGGTGGCTGCTGGGTCATCCTCAGTTTCACACAGGAGTTGGTGAGGGTGAGCAGATCAGGAGGGACCATTTCTACGTCTGACAAACGGCACATGGCAAAACGTGTTGCAGCATTGGTACACATTTATTTTCTATAGATAGTTTGCAATTGCATATGTTGATTACTTATTCACATAATGCTTTATTTAGATTCAATATGCAGGTGCCTTATAGAGCGTCGCAGTCCCGCCTCCTACCCTGGACCAGGAAATGATTCTCCGTTCATTTTCCTCATAGACATTTCAGAAAGTATTTATTTAAAGACGTTTACGCCGCGGACAAAGCCAACTCGAGTCGTGACAAATCATGACAACAAACACAATTTTTTGGGCCGAACAAATAATTAGAAAGAAGAAAAAAACGGAAGGTTACAACACTTTTTTTGTTGTTTTTCTTCTTTGTAATTATTTGTTTGGTCCAAAATATTGTTTGTGTTGTCATGAGTTGTCACGACTCGAGTTGGCTTTGTCCGCGGCGTAACCGTCTTTAAATAAATACTTTAAGAAATGTCTATGGGAAAAATGCATTGGGTTTCATTTCCTGGTCCAGGGTAGGAGGCGGGACTGCGAAGCTCTATACCGCCGGCATCCAAACAACATTCAGTTGATCTTTATCACCGTTTCGTGGATTTGCAGGCAATAAAATGCATTCCCGCTGCAGACATCACTCATTGATCGTGACAGGCATTCATAGTTATACGTGCTTACTGTTTTATGGCTAACATCTGTAGGTTCTCCCTCGTGTTTTCTAACAAAGATGGTTTTATTGTGACAAGATCGTGAACACATGTAGTACACAGCAAGATCCGGAGTATTATATCAATATCACCGTCCATTTTTACCGTGTATGTGCTTATCAGAGGGTTAAAAAGTAATGGCTGAACAGTCCTCACTGAATCCAATTTGCTCAACTTTTATGCACTGTACAAAGTGTTTATTTAAATCATTCTGTCCATCTAAATCGAGTCCATTTGTACACAGTTGTGTACAGTTGTCAGTTGTATAGCGTAAATTAAACTTGAGTTCCTTTCTCATGATTGCTCCTTCAGACAAAGACCACACGCATGATTATTTATTTTTTTTGTCAACGTTTTGTAGTTATTGTCAGCAAGATCCTTATTAGCTTGAAGAATTACTCCGTTTTAACCTTTTGTGATTGTTTATGTTTGATTTTCTGTTTTTAACTAGGCAGCACTCTGATATTCTTTGTGAATGGAAAGTGCAATGCAAATAAAATGCAATGGGATTCATAAAGCTGACACTTACTGTCTCTGGTGAGCTTGTGGATAGTTCCTCTCCACTCTTCCAGCTCATAGAGGGAGGAGAGTAGGAAAGAGTGACTCTGGAGCAAGACAAGGGGGGGAAACTAATTTGACTTTGTCTTTTACCTGTTAGGCCTATATACTGTATGTCCATCAACAAAAAGGAGAGTAATGCAGTGAAATGGTATGATACGTTTTATATTATTATTATATTATATAAATGTGTGTGTGTGTGTGTGTGTGTGTGTGTGTGTGTGTGTGTGTGTGTGTGTGTGTGTGTGTGTGTGTGTGTGTGTGTGTGTGTGTGTGTGTGTGCATGCGTACTTTGCCACTGGGACTGTGCAGCTCCAGACGGTGGACAGGGGCGTGAGTGAGAAGTATCAATTCCATCTGCTCCAGTTTCTTCCTGCTGCGATCCAGCTGACGAACTATTCGCTTGCTGTCTCCCTACACACACACACACACACACACACACACACACGCACACACACACACACACACACACACACACACACACACACACACACACACACACACACACACACACACACACACACACACACACACACACACACACACACACACACACAATTTAAACCCTCTACTTAAAGCGAATCTGAGTTGCAACTGTACTTGGTCTACAAGCTCATAACACGTCGCAGCACATTGTGAGCTTCTAGATCTGCTATTTTCGGTAAACAATCCCACCAGTATGAGGATGCTGTGGTTCAAGTGGTTCATATTTGACTCCATAATATAAATAATTGGACTCCTTCAAATCTCTTCAAATTCAGTCAACCACACACACACACACACACACACACACACACACACACACACACACACACACACACACACACACACACACACACACACACACACACCATGTGCGGTCGTAGCTGTTGTCGGAGCAGGTACATCTTGGACCTGATGCTGAGCAGACGGAGCTGGGTGTGAGGGGGTCGCTGAGGCTCTGTTCTCCAGTTCACTCGCAGGTTGGCCAGTGGCATGTACCAGCAGAACCTGTACTGGCTGTGCTTACTGCGTGAAAAGACATACTCAGTATCAGCACATCAAGCTCCCTTTAATCCCATTAAGACCAGCATGAGGCCGATTCTACAAATGACTTCTAATTCTCACACACATTTTCGAGATCTTTTTTAAATATTCAAAAATAGCAGATACTGGATTACTCATGTTTCTACCATAAGACCTGATTTTGTATAGTTTCAGTTAAACCTGTTTAACCTGTATATGCACCTGTTTGAGGTACTTATGTATTATGAATGATCATTAATAGAGAAGAGAGGCAGACATCTCCCCTTGTGTGTATTGTACGTATATTGTCTTGTTTTGTTTTCGGTTGTATGTATTGTCAATTGTCAGTCGTTTCGTTTTCATGTATGTTTGATTAAAATTCAATAAAACGTAAATTAAAAAAATAAAATAAAATAGCAGATACAATGTACGAGTTTGTTGATCTGCTGTTTTTGAGTAGCCAACGCTAAAATCTAAAATGACACAGATGCTTTCCCGGTTTTAGTGGGTTTTAATAATAATAGATATTTAGAGTTCAACACAAATTAATGACCCTCAAATTGTAGTGAATCCAGCAGAATGTATATGAGACCACACTTACTATCTTGAGATGACAGACATGATGCTCTGATTTTATTTTGTACCCATTTTTCGCCCCAATTTAGTCGTTATGCCAATTGATTCCTCCCCAGTGGTATCCTACTGGGTCGTCTGCCAGCGAGGAGCCCCCCCTCCGTCCTACCCCTCCCGCACAACACTATACCTGCTGATAGGTGAGGACAACCTAGAGAGGTGCTGCCACCACCGCCTGTAGGAGTTTGTGCAGTGACATCCCTTCCCTTCTTCCCTGTACACGGGCCAATTATGTTTGTATACATTCGCCGAAGCTAGAAGCACCACTGTATAGATTTGAACCCCAAGATGCTATATATCGAGATGCTCTATATATATATATATATATATATATATATATATATATATACATTTTTTCTTTTTCTTTTTTTTTATCGTTTTTTTATTGGGGTCAGGTAAACGGCACATAGTATATGGCAAGAAAATCTTTCGTTTTTAAAACATCAGAAAGCATCACAGACAAACAAACGTAAAAGCAGCAACGTACACCCCCCCCCCAAAGAAACAAGCACAACAGGACAAAGAATAAAATGATATTTTATGAGCGGTTGTTGGAGGTGGTTTGCTTATTCTCTCCCACTGAGAGATTTAGGTTGAAGCTATACCTAAAAGTGCAATATCTCTCCCCTTACACTTCTCATTCGTCTACTACTATTAGTATTAGGTAATCTAACATAGTATGATATCTACAGTAAAATGTTCATTATGTCTTCACGTTGTGGCCTCCCATGCACTCACCATTTGGCCGCAGCCTTCAGCTTGGCACACAGCAGCAGGTCTGTGTAGAGGAAGAGGTGACGCAAGTTCCTCACTCCCTCACACTCGTCCACCACAAAGCTGTCACGCATCAACTGCCGTCTCTGGGTCGCATGCGTACATGCGCGCACACACACACACACACACGCACGCACGCACGCACGCACGCACGCACGCACGCACGCACGCACGCACACACACACGCACACACACACACACAACAAACACAACAAAACACATTGTACTATCAATAGTAAAATACAGAGTTAATCGTTAGGATATTATGGCATGGCTTATGTATGCATCACCTCACACTTTTGTTGTGCTTGTGCATGGCTGTTAGTGAGCAGGAAACCAAACATCCTGATGTTTCTCTCATTGGACGACATAGTGTAGCATACCAGTTTTTTTTAGCGGTGCCTAACCGCTCCAATGACTGGCCGCGTGTGTATGTCTGCCTGAGTCTGTGTACAATATGTACGTCGGTCTGTCTGTCCGAGTACGAGGCCTCAACAGCTGCAATACCGCTGGCAGCCAGCCAGCGGTGTTGTTGAGCAGCCTGTACCGCTTAGTTCACACGGGTGTGATTTTTGAGCGGTGCTAGCCGCTCCCAACAGTGATGGAGTGTGTGTGTATGTCTGTTTGAGCATGACCTATTGACCCCTAGTGAGTATAGTAAGGGGGGGGGGGTCTTTACAACCCTCCTGCAACAAAAACTGTGCTGGACTCCTGATTGGGACAAACACACACACAGACAGAGAGGCCAGGGAGGAGGGCTTTCACAATCTTGAGTGGGGGTGTCTCTCACCCGTACAGTACAGTAGTACAGTACAGTACAGTACGTATAGTTGCACCGCTCACTTCACACAGGTGTGATTTTAATCTAGACTAGAGGTGGATATGTCTGAGTCATAGTGACGTCCCTATATGGGCGTATCGAGTTTGTTTATGCTTCCGCCGAGTCAGAGTTTCTCTTTCCACCTTTCTTGAAACTGCAATGATGCAGCTTGTACGACAAAGACTTTCATCCACTTTCTTACACCTGTCACGGTCAACCTGTGATGTGACAGTATAGTTCAGTAGAGCGCAGTAATTTCAGCTCATTATGTCTGTGCGTATGTGCGTAGGTGACGTGCACTCTCACTCTCACCATGCCGTGACTGAGCGTGACCTCTCGTTTGCATTGTGAGCCTTCGTTGACCCCAGACAGGAAGCCGTGAGACAGCCTCAGAACTTCCTGTAACAGAGGGTGATCACTGTGTTCCCCAGGTGTTGTCTTCAGAAGCTCCTGGAGAGAGAAGGAAGTGATTAGAGTCAGTCTCGGAGTACGTGACTTTGGCGACACACAAGCAACGCCCTAGTGCAGTGGTCCTCAACCAGTGTTCCGGGGACCACCAGTGGTCCTTGAAGCGGTTCCAGGTGGTCCCCAACTAAATGATGGAGAGTTGGTCACCAAAATGGACCCTTATAGATCTTCAACTCTTGAGAGCGTAAAATTAAACATTTCATTTTACGTTAAGAGTTAAATTATTGTTAAACAATCTGCATTACTTAATTCACAAGAAGTCTACACAATTAGAGAATGTAGAAGAATTGTTATTTTGATCAACGGCAACAAAATATTCTTTCGTTTCGGGTCTGAGAGGCTAAATCTCATCAAATGGTGGTCCTGTGGCTCAAATGCAGAATAAATAATGGGCCTTGAAATGAAAAGGGTTTAAAACCACTGCCCTAATGCAGCATTCCCTGTCTGCAAAGAGTGGAGAGATGGAGAGGAAGGAAATGGAGCAAGGAAAACCAAGAGGAGATCAAGGAAACAAGCTATAGGGTTAGGGGGGAGAAGCTGTGTTGAAATTGGAAGAGGCAAAAGAGAGGGGAGATTAGGCTGATGCTTAATTTATTATATAGTTTATGTACCTTGTTAGTTGTTGCGCATTGAAAATAGCCGATCTACAATGTGAGCTTGTGGATCGCTATGTTTGGGCCGCAACACCACTGTGCCACTAAGTAGTGCTTAACTCATACTCGGTCATAATATGAATGCAATAACAAAATGACTGTTTCTTTTCACTGTACATTTGGTATTGAGTATTGCTGTCCTACGTCCTACTATGGAGCATAAATCAAGCTATAGGCAGAGGAAAGGAAAACCAATGAGGAGTGTATTCATTGGAGACTTTGAGGTAAATGCACAGATTATGCAGACATCAATTCTAGTTGGAATCATTGAGACAGTTCTCACATGCAGCACCAGTGTAGTCTTGGTGATTTTCTCCAAAGGCTTATACAGGAGAGCTGGAGAAACACAGAACATCACATTTTAATACAAATGCATTCTTTCACCTTCCCAATATTCATTTATTTTAAGTAATATTTGTATTATTTTCGTATTACTATCGCTTTTCTACTGTGGATAGTTTTGTTTTGCAATTGTGTTTGCATTTGAAGGGTATAAGCCAGGTCTCCTTACTACCGTAAACCTCTTTGTAAATCCTATACTACACAAACTTGATTTAACAATGTTCCGTTTAACTAAAAACAAACAACGTTTGTTAGCCTACTGGTAACAATGTTACCAGTAGGCTATACATACCTTCAAATGTGTATTTCAACCTAACCTTGTCTGGGCCATTTTTAGACATCATGCTCTGAAAATGAACATGCAAACATGAGACGTGTGTCATCATAATGGTGTGTGTAATAAACAATGAGTGAGAAGAACACATACAGTAAAGGCTCATTCTTGACGTATAAAATTATGAGTGTTCATTCTTCTACATTTCATGTTACCTGGGCTAGTGTTCTGAAACGATGATCGCACTGCATGCATTTACGAACAATTTCCACAGCCTTCTCATAGTTATCGATGAAGCCACGATACACACATATCTGGCTGACCTGGGAAACAACATATGAGAGGAGATGAAGTTCGCAAACAACATGACAGCATCATCCCAGAATAGTTGAGTGAACATCATATGTAGGGGGGCTGGGTGGTGGGGGGGTAGGCGGAGACTAGTGGGGTGAGGCTCAAATGTCTAATAAACCTCTCCCTATATATACCTGTATACACAAATATCTGTTTATACTGTCAGTGGTTTGTCCAGACCAAACCAATGACTGATTCTGGAACGTCAATGTCTGTGACAGTGATTAGTACATTTACACACAGCAATGTTTCCAGTTCCTTTTTATTTGATTGGACTGTGATTCTCTAAAAGGAAATGAAGATGCTTTTGTTCATCTTGAAACCAGATTTATTTTTTGTTCTTCCAGCAACGGTTTGATACCAGTACTATAACTTGCCTTTTTCAAAAACAAACTTTTGATACCAGTATTATATACTAATACTACAGTATATATCTTACCATTTTCAAATATAGGTCTCCCACCGTAAGCTCAAAACCTCCATGCCTCACTCGGAGTTGGTAACCATTTCCGGAACCAGTCTCTCTCTCTGGGCATGAGTTCTCGTGAGGCCCCATCATGTCTGAGTGTGTCTCACTCCCAGTGCCAGGACCAGGCTCTGTGTGCGTGTGGGCCTCCAGGCGGGCTCTTAGGCCTTCATAGAAGCACTGGTGCAGGTCCCTGAGCTCTGGTACCTGGTAGAACACTGTCTGAACCTCTTGGCTGGACAGAACCGGCTGGGAGGTTCCTGCTGAGGCTCGCAGGGCTTTCAGAGGCTGGAGAGGGAAACAGGGAATCAGAAACTTGTAAACATTTTCTTTTTCTTTTTTACAATAACGATGGATGATGATGGGAGGGGAAGAGTGTTTACGGTCTACCGCCAGTTAGAGAAATGGAGAACATAAATAAGAAATGAGAAATGATCATTGAAGGTTGGAGTTCCATGAGTCACAAAAGAATTGATGATTGTTGCTCAATTACTATTACTTGCGTGTCTATTCATATCCTACAGAGTGTCCAGTTCCATCCTGAAAAACTGTTCTTCCCTCTACGTATTGACTTAACTTGAATTGATTTTAAGTAATTTCACTCTATTCAATAACTTCATGAGAAGCAAACATGAAGGGGAACTAGCATGCTTCTAGTATAATCACATTTAAAATGGTATAAGTAGCGAGTTTATGGCTATTTGGCGGGTTTGGAACAGGATCTTGTTTTGTATTTTTACAGATAAGGAACTAAGCCCAATAGAGAACTAGAGATTTACCAGATGGGGTCATTGAACACAGACAGCCCTGTGCTCACATTACGTGACACAATGCTGACCACATGCACACTCATGCATGTGCAAGGTGTTAGACCAATAATAAAATATGATTTTCCGGTGCATTTTTATATCTACAGTATTACGCCAATTGCAGTCAGCATGTTTTAAAACTTTGTTTTTGTAGAACATTAGCCGGGAACACCTCTGTGTGTAGTTATTGCTATAGCCTATGCAGTATAGTAGCAAGCAACATATATATATATATTTTTTTTTAATAAAGATTTACATTTTTCAGAATTTAGGGTTTTAAGGTCTTTTGCACAGAGGTACATTTTATTTTTTGCACAGAAAAGGATTGTTAGACAGCACTGCAGGCTGCAGGCATGTCTTCTTTTTACTTTCCACTTTGTGTCTGCCTGACACAAATGAACCCAGAGAACAGACAGCAAAATCTTGCAAATTATACAAATTATATAAACTAAACCAAACCTTTATGTTTATGAGAGTGTGTGAATGTGTAGGAAAACATAACCAAAATGATAACAATGTGTGTGTGTGCATACGCATGTTATGTTAGTTACCATCAACAATATATCCAGTTCATTCAGGTACAGCTCCTCGCTCCCTAGGATTCTCTTGAGAACCACCAGCCTCTTCTCCAGCAGTTCCTCTGGGCTACGCAAGGTCTGCATCAGACATTCACAAAAAACTCAACACACCTCCACACAAAATATAATATGTTGACATACTGTATATAAATAGCCATCGGCATTGTGAAAGCCAGGACTGGGTGAATTTCAACATGCAAGATGCAAACAGACAAAGACTGATGGGCGATTTGGGTGCAATAAAACAAAACATACACTAGAACAAAACCAGAAGGAAATGTAAATATATTTACTTTGTCTTTGAACAGTTTAACAGTTGAGGTCAGGGACGGATTAACCCCCACAAGGGCCCCTGGGCCGGTCATTTTTGCAGGGCCCCCATAGCGCGCGTGCACGCAACATTTTTGTGTTTTTATCATGCTTTTGACCTAAATTTAACTAAATCAATGGCCATTGGAGGACCCCAGGAGTCCTTTTCAGGGCGTCAAACCTAGTACTGCGCGGTCCAATTTCCCCGAAGGGCCCCTGAGAGCCAAGGGCCCCTGGGCCACGGCCCCACTGGCCCAATGGCTAATTTGTCCCTGGTTGAGGTGCAAACACTTGTTGAACGTGTGTTTTATCTTAAGGTAGATAATTATAAGCAAGTGACTGGGTTTCTAAACAACTGTGACAGCGGTAGGGGTAGGGAAGACACGCCATGGCGTGGTGACTCACAGGGCTGTCAGGGAAGTCCATGCTCTCTGTTTGGAGAGGGGACAGGAGACACGCTACTGAATCCTCATGAAACACATCCTCCTCCAAGATATCAGACCCTGTATGAACTTCAACTGACACAAACACACGCACACGCACACGCGCGCACACACACACACACACACACACACACACACACACACACACACACACACACACACACACACACACACACACACACACACACACACACACACACACACACACACACAGTAAAATCCTCACTTTCATGTAACTGTAAGTGTGTAAAATTGCATCCTTTTGGGTCCATTTTGACACCCAGTTAAATGAACCCTGCACATAGTCTGTTAGTAGAGAGCATGCATATTTACATAGACGCAGAGTAACAACAGCTGAGGATGAATTTGCTGAAGGTAATGACACGCTTATGTGCCATTAAACTGTCAACACAGAATATCAATATCAGGTAAATGTCGGAAGTTATATACACACTGTCACACTTAACACAATTAGTTCATTTGTAAAATAGGATGTGTGTAGCATTTTGGAAGTAAGGTTTTAAAATATACACACAGTAAAATCTGTTAGTTTAACTCTCTGGGAGTGTAAAAATTCCCCCACCTTACTATGTACGAACTTCTCTCTTTCTCTCTTGTATGCCTCTTTGTCTTTCTCTAACACAAACGTACACACACTCACCTGGTATCTGCTGTGACAGCAGATAATCCACAGCCTCCTGATACACATCCATTGTTAGTTTAGGTGCGTTCTCTCCAATGTAGTGTGTAAGGAGGACTGGAGGCAAACAAGGTACAAGTTAACATATGAACAAATACACCCCCGCACGCACACACACACACACACACACACACACACACATCACACACGACTGGTGTTAGCCAAAACTTCCTGTTTCTGTAATGACACAAAAAGGGACAATTATGACATCCTTTCTGTGTGAAACGCTGAGCAATAAGTAGGGTAACCTGTATGCAACTGCAGACTTCTATTGCGAAACATATTTTTGACAAAAAATAAGGAATAATATTGCATTGCATTGATGTTGATACATACATGAGTTAGGGTTTAATTTTGCCATCCATGGCTCTGATACTACTCACTTGAGAGATCAAGGAGTGATCTATCCCCTTTCGGCACCCTCGGTTACCTTTTCTGTATTTTGGACGGCAGGGGCCCCGAAAGGGGCTAGGAGTGATCAATGACCAGAAGACCCCCAGAGGGTACTACAGCCAACAGGTGGGGCAAAATACCACCTGACTGCTAGGACAAGGAGGTGCTACAGACAGTCACAGTACTTGAGTGTACCTGGACTGGACTGCATATATAACTGCATATAATTTGGGTTTGAAATAAAATAGCCTACCTGAGTTGAAGTTCTGAATTGGTAATTTGGTACTACTACTACTACTACTAAACCACTCATCACTCTGCCTAATTTAGGTTCTAATTTATTCAATAATTCAGTTCACAGTCACTTCCTAAGATTGCTTCCCCGGAGCATACAAGTGTGAAAACTGTATTCTCCAAACATGCATTGTCCCCATCACCCATGCATATTAATAAAACGGTCTGGCACCTGCAGTGCCGTCTCTACAGGTCATTGCCCCCCCCCCCCCCCCCCCCCCCCCCCTCCAGTCCAGATTGGCCAGTAGTAGCCTATGCCTATACCTACCCTACTGTACCAATATTGTAATGTTTTACAAATGTTAAATCTTCTAAAGTTCTTCATGATTATTGTAAATATATACATGTTCTAATTAATTGGATAGTTAATAGAAATACAAGGTATGCATGCAGAAGACATTATAATGCTCAACATATTTGTATTTCTTTGTTTGTTGTTGGAGCTGCTGCATAATTGTAGCCTACATGTAGCCTTTTTCAAGCATCACTTTATTAATAGTCGACGATTTGTTATACATGAAAAATTAAGTGCCCCCTTTTGCCCCCCTGCTGATTTATGCCTGGCCTATATGCCCAGCATAAAGTATGTAACAATACAGACATACAGTAAATATCATTTATTGGATCTTATACAGGTTCTAAAGTTGTTGTTTTTTTTCCAGGTTCAGTGCGTCAGCGAGAGAGAGACTCGCTGACGCACTGGACGAATACGAGACGGCTCGCCCCTTTTCCAACTCGCCCCAATCGGCGAAGATCGGTCGCCCAAGGCCCTGGGTCGCCCCAACGGGAATTTCAGTAACAATGGAGGAATGGAACACCTTTCCAGAATGGAATTTCCAGAACAATGGAGGGGGGTGAGCTATTCATTATCCATGCATCATTTTCATTTGACTAACAACAACAACAAACTGGTTGTAAATGTTCTCCTTTGACAAACAACATTGATTCTAAATGTTCTAATATGAGAAATAAGGTAAAATAAACATGAAATAAACATGGGCGAGATATCCGTGCTTTGGGGCGAGATCTCCACGCGGTGGGGCGAGATATCCACGCTTTGTAATAGTAATATTAAAATTTGCCTCGTCTTTTTTTTTAATTCATGTATAATTGTGTACAGAAAAGTGGAAATATCTTATTACAATCTGAGTGGTTGATGTAGTAGCGGTAGCCTATAGCTACAAATTACCCTACAAAACATGTCTGAACTTGATGAATAGGCCTACCTGAAATGTGGACTAGAAGGCACGCACGCACGCGCGCGCGCGCGCACACACACGCACACACACACACGCACAATAGTGCGGCGTCCCTGTGTGCCTATATCCTTGTGTAGCCTACACAGATAATCCACAGCAAATGCAATGCATATTTCAAATATGCACGTGCACCTACAGTACTGGACCAGGGCTAGCAGTGCACCTATGCCTACTAACGATGGTAGTTACAACGGGTGCGGTTGTTAAGTTAATGATTTCATAAAAACAACAACATTGGCGTGAGGCGTCGCGCGTTCTCCGGTGCTTCACCTCCGTGCTGCCACCTACGTGCACGCACACACACGCACACACACGCACACACACACACACACACACACACACACACTGACGGTGTGTTGCATAGTGGTGCAACACTACCACCTAGTGATAGATTTGAAATTCACATTTAAGGATTTAAAAAAAAGTAATCTTAATGTTCCAAAAATGTTTCTGGTGGGATAATTAACCTTGGAGTCATGGCATTCTTAGGACCTACGCCTTGCCCTACATTATTTAATATTGTTATATCATATGCCGTAATTGTACGTAGCTAGGCGGCTACAGTAGGCTATAAAGGCTACTAGATTAATTATTCTTTTGGAAGATTTACAAGCAAATCTGTTGCTATGCTAAGCTGCTGGGCTCTCAGGAAGTATAGCTCTTCCTGGTTTGTGCTCAGTCTCTGTCTCGGGAAGCCGGAACTAGATAATAGTTTCTTGTTGTTCTTGTTGCGACTGTAGGTCGCAGATTACTATGAAAACCTGCAAAACCACCGTCAGCCAGTCCATCACGCCACCATATATGGCCGCCAGTCCGCCACGCCTCGTGACACGCTATACTGTATATCACGATCATCAAACCCTGGATAGCCATACATGGAGAAGACTGGATCATCACCTAGATCTGCATATGGAGCCGGCCAGCAACTCTACATTGGCCTCAAACCTCAAACCCTTAGATCTCCATATAGCCATGTTCTGACATTCCATATGTTGTTGATCCTTCCACACCAGTCCTTCCTCTTTGATGTCTCCCTTTTGACTGATACCTGTCCATTCAAACTCTAGACCGGTCCGCCCCAAAGTTATTAGAGCAGCCGGCGAAAACTATAGAGTTCTCAACAGGCCTTAAAATGAAGGCCCGGCCCTACCTATAGGCCCTAACTGGGCTGGCCCCCCGAAAACGTAAATAAAAAACCACACCTATATGCATAATATAACGGGTAACGGAGGTGTAACCAAAGTTCCAACTTTAGTGGGGGAACACCCCTTCCCCACTGCTAAATCCCCAAACAGTGTAGAAAGATCGAACGAAAATGGAGCCCTTACAAATGGAACCCTAACGGTTCCATTTTCATAACCCCTGACGGGTCCATTTTGGTTTCATTTGTACACTCTTAGAGTTAAATTAACATTGATTTTACAATATAAATTGTGGTCCCAGAGATAGAAATACCATAAAATGGGGGTTTGTAGACTAATATGCATGTCAAACTGGGGGTCCTTGAAATGAGTTAGTTGCTGCGAGAGTGAGATCTAGCCAACACCAACTTGGGATTCCTGGATCGCTGCCCTCCACAATTTCCTATCTAGTGTTGTCAGCCAAGCTGTCGCGCTGCAGCACATCTACATAGGTGTTACGCTTCTTTCCCCTCCTGGCTTTGCCCTGGGTTGGCTCCCATAGGGTCAATTTACTTAATTGCCTCAAGTTCTGGGTGCCTGACGCAGTGCCCTGCCAGCCTCATCCTTCTCTCTCTGACTTTGTCCGTGACCCGTGGTAGGTCCCCATAGAGGTCCACATTTCTGATGCGGTCCGTCCATGTGACACCTAGTGCCATTCATAGCATTCTTGTGTAGACTCCATCCAGGGCTTTTTCCTGTTGTACTGTGAGGGTCCATGTCTCGGCACCATACAGCAGTACTGACTCCACAGTAGCTATGAACAGCTGCCTTGAAATTAAACAGGTTGAGAATCACTGCTAGAGCCGTAAAAATCTTCTCTTATGGGGGTCCCTGGCATATCTCTTCAAATGGGGGTCCGCAGGCTAATTAGTGTCAATTTGGGGGTCCTTGACATGAAAAAGTTTGGGATACCACTGATGTAGGAAATTGAAGATTTGTTTTTATCAACCATTATATTGGTGCACTACTAAATTACCTGGTGATGTATGATGACAAATCAATGTTGTGCAGTTACTGGGAAGTCGGATATCAATAACTTGTACAGAAAAGGGAATTTGAATTTCATGGGAAAGTGCAGGCCTACCGCGGATTGACTGGTTGAGGCAGCATTCTTAGCAAACGTGCCCATATAATCAATGAATCATGCAATCGCATGTGTCTGCTGTATGAGTTTATGGAAGGTTAAGAGAACAGAATAAGGGCAACCATGGCAAAGAAATAGATCAGTGGTTCTCAATCTTTTTTGAGCTCCGGACCACTAGCATATGTCAGTTAAATAATGACTGCATATATTAAGGGCTTGATTTAATTAACCTCAAATTAACATAGATAGAGATAGATTTTATTAAAGTGTCCTACATCATAAGATGCCCAGCCCGCACGGGCTTACAAGACACTCACAAAATTGACACTCACAGAGAACACACAGTCGCTGCTCCTCAGGAATGCCAGTATATCTGCCCACCTCAACTGCCAGAGGTAAAGCACCAGATCTTAACTGGGCACAGAGGGACCTCTGTCCTCTTTTAAATTAAATGCAACATAAGGTTCAGTCATTCAATTGAATATAATTTCTTAATTTAGCTTTTTTCACAATGTCCACCCTCCATTGCTGGCTGCTGATGTAACATTGACAGTTTATATTTGACTGTATTAATGTTACAGTGAAGGTTATTTAAAAAATATACGTTAAAATCAGAAAGTGAGAAAATCGAGGAGACCTTGTCAGGCAATGGCCAACTTAGTGGTATACTTATGCACCCCGAGAAAACACCTCAAAGCTCTACTCTGAATGTTTTTACATTTGGTGGCCTCCTCAAAGCCCCACACACCTGCTGCATAAAACAAAATGGAAGAAACCATGGTGTCATAAAGCTTGGTAAATGTAGCAAAACCTAAATCAACCTAAACCTAAGTCATACATCCTCCCCTCAGAGAAACTCGTAAATTCATGAAAAACAAAACCTAAGTATTTGTATGAGGGGGCATAAGTCAAAGACATTGACCCGAACATAAAACTATGGTTACTTTGCTGTACAGCTTTCATTCAGAAGTGTATAATCAGAGTTTTCTCTCCGTTAATCGCAAGTCTCCATTTACTGCACCATAACACATTAAATTAAGCCCTTAACAGTCAATATTTCATTTCAAGCTTTCCCCCACACCACACCCATATCCCCCCACCCAACACAACAGTGGTCCCCGGTTTCAGCCTTAGTCAGGGTTTTGGTCCCTGGTTCATAATCAGTTGAAAACCCCTGCTTTAGTAGACAATATAGGAGCAAGTTGCAATTCTCTCCCAGTAAGAAACTATAGTTGTTGTAAAGTGGATATTATTATTATTACTATTAGTTATGCCTGTAGATGGAACTGTTGAGCAAACATGCTACTTAACCTTTTCACTACTATAACCTGAGAGAGGCCCATGCCACTGCAGCCAGCCAGCCTGTATGTCTGCGGAGTGCGACCACCAACTAATTGCAGACCATGCCAATTGCCTTCAAACTTGACACAAAAATCACTCCTGGTTCTGGCATTTGAAGACTAGGGTTATGCTTAAGGGCCAGGCAGAGTGGTCTAGTCCAGTGGTTCTCAAATGTTTTTGACTCAGGGCACCCCTTTAAATAACTTTCTACAGTAGCCTATGTGAACTAGCCTATGCAAATCTTTCCCCATAAGATACAATATGTAAAGGAGGACAACTTGAGAGAAATACCAGGACGTTACTTTGACGTTTAACCACTTGAACCCCAGCCGATCTACCATAATAAATATATTGCTCATTTTATATTCAATAAATATCTATTCCATCCATTCTTGAGTTGTCCTGACTGAACTTAGACTCTTGTGTACTTGTAAAATGACGTAACAATAACAAAACCTGGATTATAAAACCCCCCTCAAAAAATGAGGGGAATCCTCATTCCTCAGTATTAATGTAACTATCTTAAAAATGGAACCAAGTGGACCCATATCAAATACATAAATCCTTGAGTGTATCATGGTGGGACAGAATCTGGTGCTGTTCTTGTTGTCAAGGCGGATTTACAGAGGTGTTTCACGTGCTTCTCAAATGTTGAAATGTTCATTGAGGGTTGAATCTTACAACAAGATTTGTGACTATTATGTGGATATCTGATCAGAGAAGGGGAGGTGGGCTCGATGACAGTGGATAGTCCTTGCATGGGACACCAACTGAGAGCCTGAATATCGTCGCTGTCGGGTGCAAACCGTATACGTACACGTACATACACGTATTATTTTAACTAGAAAATTGACAAAAGAACCTGCTTTCCAATGGAAATTTAGATATAGTTATGTTAACTTTAGTTGCCCATATGCCGCGTATAAGACTGATAGGTCATAGGCTGACCACATGCAGTTCAAGATTGTGTTCACATACTGTATGTATGTCATGTGGATTCCGAGATCCACATGATTCGGTTTTTTCCATTACAAATGTAGTTCCCTAATCCCTATACACAAGCTCACCACAACAAAAGGATTGTAACATATTTGGCCTCATAGGCAGAACAAGCAACAATGTTACTATTGTTGGGTTGGGTGATCTGTAGCTAGGTGATCTGAAGCTTTCACTTTTATTTATGACAGTTTGATTGTTTATTTATTAATTTATTGGTGAATTGGTCTATAACTGTCACGGTGAGACAAAGGGTAGGACCCAAATGCAGGACAAGAGCAGGAATGTTCACATTTACTGATTTATTTAAGCACAAAGCACTTAAGCTTACAAAAATCAGGAAAGTCCAAAAAAAGCATAAACTCTTCCAAAAAGGTACAAAACAGGAAACAGGAAAGCAAACCTTTAGAAGAGCAAATCACAAGTCCAATAATGCAGAACCTCAGAAGAAGCAAAAACTCAGAGAACCAGGAACTTGGGTACAACACGGGACAAGGAAGTATGTTCTGACAATGTGTTTGTGGAATGATTCCAGTCTTATAGGGAGCAGGGTAATTGCAGGAGTGTTCACAGGTGTGGAAATGTGGGCATGGCTGAGGATGGAGTGGGAACAGGTGTGTGACAATGACTGAGGGTAGGAATGGAGAGTGGGAGTGGCTGACAGGGAGACATGATCTGCAGACCATGACAATAACAAAATGTATTCGAAACAATGTGCTTGTGTCACTGAAAGGACAAGGATCACGCATTACAAAATTAGACCAAATTACTGCCAAATGCTAAATAGTATAAACATTAGGCTACAGTATAAAATAAGTACTGTTTAGAATTATGAAGATAGGTAGAATGAAAACAATTGCATATTTACCTCCTCTTTACAAAACTGACATTATCAACTTTTTTACATGTCAAACATTGCAACAGAATTTGGACAGTTTGTTAAATTATTTGGCAAAAACATAAACAGAGAATTAAACAACATCAACCAGACCCCCAACATAAAGAAAACATCAACAACAATACACAGAGTGTATGCGAATAATTGAATCATATAGATCTGTTATAATGATTAGTCAAAATGTGACAAGGTAATCTCAAGGTGAGAGGACAGCGCAGATTTAACAATTTATTCATTAAAGGCAACCGCAGGTAATATTGTATGATTGATATTTGACATTGATTAGTCCCAAAAAGCATTTCTTTACTTGTTTGCATGTAGGCCTACAGCCCTTTGGGACATGTTTGTGATATTGGGCCATCATAACATTTGACTTGGCTTTAGGGGGAAGATCCTAAAGAGTCATTAGCCACTCACAACTTGTGTGGTGACCACGCTGGCTGTTTGCCCAGCGCTCTTCCTGAACTTCACTTCCCGAGACATCTGGCACCAGGAACACAAGTAACAGCAACAGAGTTTCATGCAGTCACCACAGAATGAACCCTGGGTGAGGAAGGGAAGGCAGAGAAAAGCACAAATTTAGGGTACAGGTAGAGAATGAGAGAGAGAGAGAGAAAATCCGTTGGCCAAATAGAGAACCATACTGTACATGTTGCGTCATGCGTTCCTGGAACCGAAAACACAACTGTTATGAGGAACCACTGACAGTTTACTTACAGTCAGGAAGGACACTCCTGTCCAGATATAATTCACTTATTGCAGCAATCGAGCAATGTTACACATTTGTATTTGGTGGTGTGTTAATTCTGCTCCCATGCTACTCCAGAATAATTGAAGCATGAAACAGGTTTTGAGATCACAAATCCCCAAAATAGTAAACATGAACCCACATCAATGAACATTATGAGCCATGTTAATGAAGTCTTGAAAGCTACAGGAAGTGGTTGGGGAGGTTCTGTGAGTTTGATCACTGTTCGCAGCAAAATGATCATAAAAGAGTGGGTTTTAAATGGACCACTAGTGGATTGCAGATGGACTGTACACTTGTGCAGTGCATGTGTGTTTACTGCAAGTTCTGTTTTTATTATGGTATATCATTTTTTGTATTCTCTTTGAATGTGAAGCACGTTGACAATGGATTGAAAATGTAGAGTCAAGTCTGTAAGTCATTAATTGTGTTAACAAAGGAGTTAGAGTTTCTAACATCCTTTCAGAACATTGACAATGCTATACCCTGTACGTTAACCTGCTGCCCATCTGGCGGAGTCAGGTTAATGGGGCTAAGGTCTGCCCCTAAATTTCCACCATACGAAACCAATACATACTCCCATTGCATGCATGCAGATTGACCTTGAACGTGGACTCCCACTGTCCACATTAAGATAAGACCTAATATTGATCCTGCTGGAGAAATTATGTCACCAAAGGCATTCATTCAGCTGTCTTGCACTGCATGCAGTGGAAACACCAGTAGCTGAAACAACCTAGAGGGAGTGGAGAAGAGGGAGAGAGCAAGGTGGTCGGCTATTAATGAAGGCTTCTTGTACGATGAAATGGTACACATGCGCCAGCCGGTCTAGCCGTGGGCATACAATCAATACCAAATTCAAGATACTCATGAACAAAGTCGAACACCTGAGCATGTCATGTGTCACCTGTCATGCAGGCACGAGTGAATGAAGTGGCTCAGTGGCTGAATAGCCACACAGGCTCCCAGCGGCTCGAACCCACGATTTACAGACCTGGATATAGGCCACCTGGTCTGGTGGAGAAAATGTGTTCCATAGAGAGTCTAGTTTACGAAAATCTCAAAACAAAATGTATATGTCTTTGTTTCAGTTGTTTCAGTAAAAAAAAAAAGAAGATGTTTAGGGATAGGGGTAAGGCATTGACGAAAACAGGGCCTCCAGTGTACTCTTTTTCTGTTTGCATTTCTGTCTAATAAAGTATTCAATCAATTACTACAAACATTATCCCCAATGGCTTGCAAGGAGTTGCATTGGTGTGGACTGGCCTTAACCTCTTGAAAACAGAAGTAAATCTTGTGTAATGTATAATCACGTTGTCAACGACAGTAAATGACACGGATGATTTCCTGGATTGGATGGGTTAACATTACATCAATATCACTTAGGCAACAGGTGCTTTTTCACAATTTTTATTTTTTACATGCAAAGCACCTCTATGGCTGGCAAAATCACTAACTCGTTCATTCATTCATTCTTGACAGAGTAAATAGTAAGAATCGATTATAGTGATTGGCCATAGTGATTTTTGAAAAGGTATACCCCTTGTGCTAGAATATTTGTGATAGTGTTGCAAAAGGAGATGTATTATGAAATTCAATAAATGTACTGTATTGTATAGGTAATAATGCATAGAATAGCATTTATTTTACCATTACATATTTGTAGCTTTATACCAGCATGCAAAGCACCTTTATGGCTGGCAAAATTGCTAACCCATTCACTTTTCCACTTTCCCCTTGTGCCAAACGCATTCACTATCCTATCCCAAACCATGAGTAAGTAATATTAATTTTATATAGGCTATTGACCCGTCAATTAAATGCTATTACATATCTTCTAACTCTAGAGATGTATACATGGCCAAAATTCCCCAACACTAAAATTAACCTTCTAACATTTATATTTAAATACAACACATTCTTTGTCTTACCTTTTATGGTGGCTTTAATTGTATCTGCACAATATACAATAAAACTTACTTGGATTCCGTATTTCTTTCTCATGGAGCCACGGAGGCAGCAGGACACCACCATGCAGGACGGACCATCCAGTATTGGCCAGCAGCAGCACCAGCCAAAGTCACCGGCTGTCTGGCACTGCATGCAGGGAAAACACCAGGTGCCGCAACAACCTAGAGGGATTGATAAGAGGGAGCGAGAGCCAGGTGGTCAGCTATAAACAAATGCCCAAATGAATGGGCACATATAATGGCAGGGGAACAATGTGTAAACAAGTACCACTTTAATCCTGTCATATGTGTATCAATATGTGTTCTAGAGTCAATACTTATAGATATTGGGTTACCAAACACCTTTATAATAATATCTAAGAGTCTACCGGTTAAGCTGGTCAGAGAGGGAGCCAGGCTTGCAACACAGGGAGTGTGATGCAAGTGACAGGCAAGGGCTTAGAACCACCTCTCTCAGGCGGAGAAGGGGCCACAGGGCTTTTGATTGGCCGGGAAGGAGTGACCCATCCAGGGCCTGCAGCTGTATCATGTGTGTAAGCTAGCAGGGGAGTAGATTCAAGGGGAACACTCATGGAGAGCAGAAGGCGGGAGGCCAGTGGTAAATATAGATACAAGTGTTAGTGTGGTTGCCCTAACAGGGCAACCAGACTATTGTTATTGTACATTTGGATACTTTGCCGCACTACTCCTCCCACAGTTTTTGCCGCACACACTCGAGCCATATGTCAAATCGACCGGCTTCATCGGGAATCGTGTGCTTGTATTTTGCTAAGAGATCCATTGTATAGTTTAATTGATATTAATTAATTAGTTCTCCATAGACTTATAATGGGGAAATCGAAGACTAAATTTAAGTATTTTTTTCCCTTGGAGACGGTAAGCGCCATATTTACAAGACTTGGGGGGAGGTTCATAATAATTATGAAAATTAATTGAAAGGGAATTACATCTGTCGGCCTCATGGTGGCGCTATTACAGCCCACTTTGCGTTTTCCCCTATAACTCTTGAACCGTAAGTCGTCAAATCTAAATTTCTTTTTCCATGGATTCCTTGGGTCATGATGCATTTCCACATATAGGCCACGCCCATTTTCGTCAAGGAAAAAAATCCTGCAAATTAGAATTTTCTCCAAAACACACTTTTGGCTCCTCCTCCTACAGATTTTGTCCAAATCTCACAAAAATCGGCACACATGATCTCCGGACCTATCCGATTAAAAGACCAACTGCAGAATGTTGGTAGTGTGTATACTTCGGCCGTAATCGTCGTCCGAAGTTAGTAGGAGGGGCCTATTTTACAAAAAATGCCACAAATCACGAACGGAATGTACAAACCATCCCAAATTTGAATCACATGTCCCAGGTGGTTCAATCAACCAAGTTCCAAATTCCATTTTCATCCATAGGGGGCGCCGCAAATGCACAAAATGTAACCGATTGTTGCAAAAACATGATTTTGGGGGGATAAATCCCCTCCGAATTACTTACGCATGATCACAAGGTTGACGCGACATTGTAATTGGCTAGAAACATTAGTGGGAGGGGCCTATGTAAGCGACTGCAGCAACCACACTTTGCACTTTTTCAAAATTGCAACCTTTCCAGTTTATATTCATATTTGAATAGAAAAGAGAGGTCGCACACAATGCATCGCATCGCGACGCATTGTGAGCTTGTAGATCAGCTATTTTCAAATGGTCGAAATGTATATAGGGTTGAAGTGGTTACAGTAATGTATGTTTTTCTAATCAAAATGTAAATCTCCAAAGTAACTAGTAACTAAAGTTTTCAAATAATTCTAGTGGAGTAAAAGTACAAATGTTGGCTCTGAGATGTAGTGGAGTAGATGTAAATGTATTGGAAATTGGAATACAGTCAAGTAAAGTACAAATACCTCAAAATTGTACTTAAGTACATTATTTGAGTAAATGTACTTAGTTACTTTCCACCACTGGGTTAACGGCAGGAGGATGAGTTAACAAAAACGTCAACAAAGAGAGAAGTATATGACCAAGCTGTCCGTCTGATGACAAAAAAGATTACGAAAGAAAGGAGAGAGAAGTATGAATAAGACACAGAAGTGGTCAATGTTATCCTCAACTTCATATTGACATCTGTTGTCCAGATCATATCTCACACCAGGGCTGCAGGGCTGAATCATTCAGGCCGTGGTAGAGCCATACAGTATAGACAGAGTTGCGACATTGAGGGGGCAGAAAACAGCCCGGTCACGTGGCGAGCCCTATCGACTACAATAGATTCTGTAAACTTCCGGTGTCCCTATTCGCCAATAGAAGTCTATGTTGAAGAGGACTGGCCCCATGAAGTGAACGGAGTTGTCGTAACTCTGTCTATACTCTATGGGCTCTGGATTACAAGTAGGGCTGCAAGATATGGACAACATTTCATATCTCTGTATTTATGCCAAATATTGCGATATCGATACGATATACGATATTACCGTTAAAATTTCATATTCTACTTTTGAAGTGTTGCAACACTTATACATACACGTGTGGGGATTGAAAAACCATAAAACCTGGGTGATCTACTGTATGCTATCAAATTGTATGTTTATTCACGCAGCATAGTACTGTACAGTATATGAATGATACATTCTCTGGCTGATTTTAGTTTCTACCCTTCTAAGGACCAGCTGAGACCCCAACTTTGAGAACCAATGGTGTAGTGACGGGCGGGAACCCCTTTTGGTGTTTTAAGAATTATTTTATACTTTAGCTATATTCGGTTTCAAAACAGGCCGTATGCGGGTACACTATAGTAGCTTTTCGTGCTGGGGCCCTTTACTTTAGAATCATATGATAGACTGACTGATCAGCTGGTTATGTTCTTTCACCACTTTATTATTTGTATATGTAACAATACATAACATTATATGAGAGCCGCTATAATTAAGATTTCCAGGGTGAATGCCTCTGACTTAATTGGCCTAATTTTCTACAGTGCCACCCTGCTCTTTGGGCCCTGCAGGGCTTGTGCCCAGAATTTCCCATTCAGGAATCCAGCTCTGACGCATCTCCAAAGCTAGTTATTGTGGTACATGATAGATTTTCTGCCATTTTGAATTTTCTCCAAAACACACTTTTTGCTCCTCCTCCTACAAACTTTGTCCAAATCTCACAAAAATACACATGATCTCTGGACCTTTCCGTTGAAAACACCACAGGCAGAATTTTGATAGTGCGTATCGTTCGTCCGTAATCGGCTTCCGAAGTTAGTGGGAGGGGCCTATTTGACAAAAAACGCCACAAATCACAAACCCACCCCAAATTTGAATCAGATATCGCGGGTGGTTTAATCAACCAAAAGCCAAAAGCAATTCCATTTTCATCCATAGGGGGTGCAAAAAAAATAACCGTTTGTTGCAGATTGTTTTTTTTTGGGGGCATAAATACCCTCCGAATTACTTACACATGATCACAGGTGTGACTTGAAATTGTAATTGGCTAGCAACGTTAGTGGGAGGGGCCTATGTAAGTGACTGCGGCAACCACACTTTGCAATTTTTTTAAATTGCGACCTTTCTAGTTAATATCATGTGTTGTGTTGTGTGATGTTTAGATTATAACAATGTATGTATTTGCGCTTCTGTCTCCAACGTAGATTTAAAACCATAGGTATAACATCGGTGAACATAGGTTGTAGACTACCATAGGTGAATTGTAGTGTTGAGCTAAGTAGTACCAAGATCAACAGGGGCTGAACTCCTCAAAGACAGATAGGAGAGGAACAGACTATTAGGCAAAGATCCAGAGTACTGTATCCACCTGTGTCATGGGGAGGGAGAAACAAACCAGTGTGTATGTTGTATATGTTTATGTTGTATAATGAGCTAATAAAACCTTATAAAACGCATGTTGAGTTTGTAAAGAGAAGCGATTATTGGAACATTTAGTTTAGCCTATGCGTGTTAATTCTTTAGTAAATCCCGCCTGTTGCTAGAGTTTGTCGGATACTCGGCTAATCTCCCGAAATCCGAACAATAATAATCTGAACTATGAAAGGACAAATGTAATGTATTATTGTGATTTGGATTGATTGGGATTGACACTAAGGTCTCAGAGGCACTTGCCCATTGGGCAAGTACAGGTCATGTTCTACTTGCCCAAAGGTCATGCCC
Organism: Electrona antarctica; assembly: GCF_951216825.1. Taxonomy (NCBI): domain Eukaryota; kingdom Metazoa; phylum Chordata; class Actinopteri; order Myctophiformes; family Myctophidae; genus Electrona; species Electrona antarctica. The sequence goes on from NC_136802.1 coordinate 18,351,313, forward strand.
ACTTGCCCGAAAAGTAAGTCGCCCATTATAAAATAATAGGTAAAATTTGAACTACTGTTCAACACTTTTTTCTTTTTTCTGACTGGGGCTGTGCGATCAAAAAATGTCATACATTTGTTTGTATGCCAAATACCTACATCGCTATGAATATGACTAAAACAATGACTGAAACAAACTCCACCTGCCCGAACATTTACCTGCCAGAGGAAGGTGGGCAATCCTTACTGAGATAGAATGCATGTCTAGTTGAAACTAAATGGGTGTTACTGCTGAAGTTAAAGGAAGTGGTGAGATGGTGGTGAGATGTTCCTTTTGTAATAGTAAACAGATAACAGTCAGATCTGAATGTGTAACCATAGCTACGGTGTTAGCTGTGTAAGTGAGTTTCTGCTAGGTATTGGTACGTAAACAATGATAGGAGTCACACTGCCTGACAAGGCTGTGGAATTTCAAAACATGTCATGTCCAACGTCACCTATAGCAGTAGTGAGATGTGACCTTTAACAATGGCATCATGTGTAAGTTTGAATTAAGCTTTTTGAATGTTCAACGCCATACTACTGTTATGACTTTAAATCCAGTGGAGTTTTAAGAATGAAACAAGGTGAACAAGGGTGTGGTGTCTGCGTCTGCCTCATAGTAACCTTGGAACATGAATAATCACATTTGACACAGTGACTTGACCCAGTGACTTGAGTGTTAGGAGACACGTTTAAGAGGTCAGATAGGTGGGCCGTGTACATTTTCAGACCGTGTTAATTTGAATTATCAATCAATCGATTGCGTTCTGGCTTGGAGTTTTATTTGGGGATTCCACTGTATATTCCACAATACCAGTAAGACGCCCTGAGGGCGAGAAGTGAAAGGGCGAGGCCATGTTGAAACAGCAGAGCTTCTTAATACGGCACAGTTAAGAAGCAGGAGTTATTAATCTGGTGTCCGTGAGATCAGATGTAGAGTAGCCTCTCTAAATGAAAGCCTGGGGGAACGAGATACATTTCCTGGTCTAGGAGAGTAGGAGTGGGAGTGAACTACAGTGCAGAGGGGGCGTTGATTTTCTCTGCTGATTTCTACCAGTATTGTATTAGGGTGGGTGCCCCAGAGTAATCTAGTAAGAGAGTGGCGACACGCTTTGATCTTGCCGCAAAGCTATGGGCTATAGTTCCAAACATTGGAACTATCCCATTGAGATAGAACGAGCACTTCCGCATTCCATTGTTACAATGGGAGTCAACGCTAGTGTCGCCACCTTCTTACTACATTACTCTGGGGTGCCATAACAGGGCGTTGTCTGGGAATGCCCATATGGATTTTTTTAAATTGACGTTTTCGGGCAAGGGCGTAAAATGTGTGCTAATTAGACCAGGCGGGGCCTCGGGACAGCCGAGGTAGTTTTCGCCGGGCGAAGCGTGTCTTGAGTGTACAGGGTTTGATGAGGTCAGATCAACATATGGAATGAATTCTGTATTGGCCATATAAATATGGAGCATGTCACGAGGCGTAAACAATCAAGTGGCCCCAGCCCACAGGTTGAGAAGTGAGAACCACTGCTCAAAGGCAAATATAAATTTAACTTACAGGTGCCCATATCGGAGCAGCAGTCACACACATCAGAACTCCATTCTGTTGAGAACTGTTGGGTGGTGGTGGTGATACTGGTAGACATATCTATAAGACCAGGACATGAAGATGAGGACAAATTAATCACTTTGCACACATGCATTCCACTTCCACAACCCTGTACCACTTGGGAATTATTATTATATTTTCTTTTCCTTTTTCTTTCATTTTCTTTGTTTTTAATTGTTGTTCTTATATATATTATTGTATATTACTTTTGTTTAAGTAACTGTCTTGTATTGTCTTGTACTGTAAGTCTGTGTTGTCTTTGTCTATGTAAAAAAGAAGAAAATCCTCAAAATAAATGATGATAAAATAAAAAAAAGAATCGATTATAGTGATTGGCCATAGTGATTTTTGAAAAGGTATACCCCTAGTGCTAGAATATTTGTGATAGTGTTGCAAAAGGAGATGTATTATGAAATTCAATAAATGTACTGTATTGTATAGGTAATAATGCATAGAATAGCATTTATTTTACCATTACATATTTGTAGCTTTATACCAGCATGCAAAGCACCTTTATGGCTGGCAAAATTGCTAACCCATTCACTTTTCCACTTTCCCCTTGTGCCAAACGCATTCACTATCCTATCCCAAACCAGTAAGTAATATTAATTTTATATAGGCTATTGACCCGTCAATTAAATGCTATTACATATTTTCTAACTCTAGAGATAAAATTCCCCAACACTAAAATTAACCTTCTTTTATCTAACATTTATATTTAAATACAACACATTCTTTGTCTTACCTTTTATGGTGGCTTTAATTGTATCTGCACAATATACAATAAAATAACTTTGAGAAATAGCTCCCTAAATCAGTCCAACCGCTATTTCTTCTACCCAAGAGCAAGTGAACTGAAAGTGACTACAAAAAGTGACCTTACAACCAGGTGGGACGGATCCTAGGCTATGACTCTCTTTCTCTCTAGCCGCTGCCACACCATCAAAAGAGCTGCGCACGTTCTCGGCTGCGCGTAGCTTAAAGCTTGAGTTTTTAGACAGCTGGTGGATGGAAATTAAGCTCCACCTCCGCGGAATTCTTGCGCGACGGCCAGATTCCCGGAAACGCTCTCCTCCGCTCAAGTCTTCAGCGGAGGTGGAGCTTCTTTTCCATCCACCAGCTGTCTAAAAACTCAGAATTTAAGCTGCGCGCAGCTTAAGAAGTGCGCAGCTTAAGAATGTTTTGCGCTATGGTGTGGAGACGGTGTCTCTCTAGCCGCTGCCACACGGTCGAAAGAGCTGCGCACGTTCTCGGCTGCGCGTAGCTTAAAGCTTGAGTTTTTAGACAGCTGGTGGATGGAAATTAAGCTCCACCTCCGCTGAATTCTTGCGCGACGGCCAGATTCCCGGAAACGCTCTCCTCCGCTCAAGTCTTCGGCGGAGGTGGAGCTTCTTTTCCATCCACCAGCTGTCTAAAAACTCGGAATTTAAGCTGCGCGCAGCTTAAGAAGTGCGCAGCTTAAGAAAGTTTTGCGCTATGGTGTGGAGACGGTCTATCTCGGTGCTGCCACACTGTCGAAAGAGCTGCGCACGTTCTCGGCTGCGCGCAGCTTAAAGCTTGAGTTTTTAGACAGCTGGTGGATGGAAATTAAGCTCCACCTCCGCGGAATACTTGCGCGACGGCCAGATTCCCGGAAACGCTCTCCTCCGCCCAAAAAGTCCGCGGAGGTGGAGCTTCTTTTCCATCCACCAGCTGTCTAAAAACTCAGAATTTAAGCTGCGCGCAGCTTAAGAAGTGCGCAGCTTAAGACCGTTTTGCGCTAAGGTGTGGAGACGGTGTCTCTCTCTGTGCCTGAGGACTACATGTCCTCTGCCTAAACACCAGGTGGTGATGAAACACCATGTACTGCAGTGAACTACTCAAATCATCAACTGCTGTTGGTGATCATTAGAGAAAACAGGAAAAAACTAATATGGACATGGATGGTTTTTCAATCCCCACACGTGTATGTATAAGTGTTGCAACACTTAAAATGTAGAATATGAAATTTTAACGGTAATATCGTATATCGTATCGATATCGCAATATTTGGCATAAATACAGAGATATGAAATTTTGTCCATATCGTGCAGCCCTACTTGTAATCCAGAGCCCATAGAGTATAGACAGAGTTACAACTACGTTCATGGGGCCAGTCCTATTGTAGTTGATAGGGCTCGCGCGAGTACATGAACCACGTGACCGGGCTGTTTTCTGCCCCCTCAATGTCGCAACTCTGTCTATATCCAAACGTACACGCGTGTGGGTATAGGGATAGGGTGGCCTGGCTGGGTGTATGACTTGACTACCGCGGCCTGAATGATTCAGCCCTGCAGCCCTGGTGTGAGATATGATCTGGACAACAGATGTCAATATGAAGTTGAGGATAACATAGACCACTTCTGTGTCTTAGTCATACTTCTCTCTCCTTTCTTTCGTAATCTTTTTTGTCATCAGACGGACAGCTTGGTCATATACTTCTCTCTTTGTTGACGTTTTGTTAACTCATCCTCCTGCCGTTAACCCAGTGGTGGAAAGTAACTAAGTACATTTACTCAAATAATGTACTTAAGTACAATTTTGAGGTATTTGTACTTGACTGTATTCCAATTTCCAATACATTTACATCTACTCTACTACATCTCAGAGCCAACATTTGTACTTTTACTCCACTACAATTATTTGAAAACTTTAGTTACTAGTTACTTTGGAGATTTACATTTTGATTAGAAAAAACTGATATACTGCTGCTGCTGCTGGCTGATTACAGTGGCCATGTCTGTCTATAAGACCAGGACATGAAGATGAGGACAAATTAAAGAGATGAGAAGGAGTTCTAACTATGTGTTATGCATTTACTGCATCTATTTCATTTTAATTTGAGACTTTTTCCACACGATTACATTTGATGACACTGCAAAAGACAATGTATTGGACTGTAAATATAAATAGCAATGCATGCAAAAAATAATCAAACCGGCGCAGGTTTCTGGGGGCATTTCAAGGAATGAAAGTTATTATAAGATGTATTTATATCAGTGAGATGACGTCTTACGTCGTCATTTACTAGCCCTAAACAAACATTAAAAGTCCATAGACTTGGCTACCACGTGACGTAATTTTGGAAAGCCATGCATTGGTTCATTCATATATGGGGAATCCAATTAAATATTCAGATTTCAAATAAAGTGAGTAAATTGCGTAAAACTCATATATGTTGTTAAAATTGTCATTTATTGGTGAATATTTTTCAACATTATCCGATAATATGTATAATATGTTCCCAATTATTGTATACATAAATGTGTCATTATATAAAGGTAACGAACTCCATAATACTTGCTCAAAAAGCATATAGCAAGCATGTGGTAATTAACAGATGGCCTACCTCAAATATCAGCCTTAAGGTGGTTGCACACCGGCCGCGTTTTTCAGAAAACCGATGGAGAAACGCCGCTTAAGAATCCGAATTTGCGCCCGGTGTGTGGAGACCTTAACACCTTGCTGCTTCTCTCAGAAGGAGCTGCTCCTCACAGAAAGGCTGCTCAGCTGCAGAAAAGAGAAACAATACACACACACACACTAATGGATATTCTAGAATGCCAAATAGATTGCCAAATATATGCATTATTCTGTATTTCTCTGCCTTCCATTCAGTATCTTTGCTCACCAATGTGCTCAGTCTAATTCAACTCAATCTAACAGCTGACTTGACTCCTCCACGCAGTCAGCAAAGGTATACTTATTTGTGTGTCGCCCTTATGTTTGATGTATGAACAAATTTATTATGGAATACTGTAATCAAGTAATTGTTCATTTTTATTGACTGTCCACGTCAAACGGTGAATATCAGCAGTCAAAGGGCTTTTATTGCAGATGATTAACACAGTTACCTAAAAGATGATCGTCCGTGCCAACTTCATTCCATTCACTGCAATAAAAGTCTTGCTTTACTGCCGTCCTTTGACCATGCACTGATATTCAGTTTGACGTAGGACAGTTAATAAAATTAACAACTAGAAAAAGTGCCCTTCCGGGCACAGGTCTCCACCAGGAGGATAGGAGTGTGTGTGATGTTTGGCAAAATGTTTAGGAGGATGTTGTTGTTTTTTTTGCAACAATTTTCTTCATTTTGTTGAGGAAATGCAGAGCCAAATCACTCATAGCATCTCTGAGGATAGAATTCTGGATGAGCAGGATATGTGCAGCATTTTGTACAAAACGGGCCACTCCTGAAAACTTTGGAAGGCAATCTTAGCCAATCAGTGTACAATCTGAGAAATCCAACAGACTCGTCTTGATCACATGACTACAGAGATCATGTGTACCGATTGCCATTTTTTCATACGCCTTTGATGGCAATTGGATGATTTGAGGCATTTTGTTCCAAAAATGTGTTTTGCAAAAATCAACCTGTTGGTGGTGCTATAACAGGCCAATGTGAAAAGGGTGGGATATATTCCTCAGCCTAGTAAGAAAAAGTGTGAAAGATTTCACGTAAATTGCATGCTGCGTTCATGATTTGAGGCTTTTGTTCAAAACGGGGCAATCTTGCAAACTGTGAAAGGCAATTATAGCCAATTAGGATGGAATATGAAATATCGGACAGATCCGACTTGAGCACATGACCATAGAGATACTGTGTAACGATTTGTGACAGAATCTGGAGGAGTAATATCAAAAAATGTGTTTTACAAAGGTCGGCCTCCTGGTGGCGCTATAAAAGGCAGATGCAGGAAAATGCAGGTCAACGGTTTGTCCTTGGCCTCTAGGGAGTGTGCATGCAACGTTTCACGCAGATCGGTGCAGTTTTAGTTACAAAATGTGAAAAGCTGCCTCATGGTGGCGCTATAACAGGCCGTTCTGGAAAATGTGGGGCAGAGGTTCATCGTTGGCATCCAGGGAGTGTGTGTGCAAAGTTTGGCATCGACCGGGTTAACGGTGCCGGAGATTAGCTGGTAACGGACGGACGGAAGGACGGACGGACGGACACACACACACACACACACGGACGGAGTGCAAAACATACTCTCTCCCCATGCCTTCGGCCTGGTGGAGACAAAAATGTGTTTTACAAAAGTCGGCCTCCTGGTGGCACTATAAAAGGCAGATGCGGAAAATGCAGGTCAAAGGTTTGTCCTTGGCCTCTAGGGAGTGTGCATGCAACGTTTCACGCAGATCGGTGCAGTTGTAGGTAAAAAATGTGAAAAGCTGCCTCATGGTGGCGCTATAACTGGCCGTTCTGGAAAATGTGGGGCAGAGGTTCATCGTTGGCATCCAGGGAGTGTGTGTGCAAAGTTTGGCATCGGCCGGGTTAACGGCAGGACGCACGTTTGGGTGGGCTACTGAAATAAACACACTATGGCAATGATTACCGGAATATTGAAATACAGAGATATTTAGCATGGATTAAAAGTAAGAAATCATAAATTAATGGAGAAAAAAGAAGAAAAAGGAAAGAATATACTGTGTATGAATTGAATTGTGAGTCTGTCCAGCGCCTCAGTGAGGTGCATAAAGTTAATGCGAGGCCAAAACAAATGTATTATGGAATAAGTAATTGTTCGGATCAAATGACTGATGATGATGATATATACAGACAATGTCAGAAGTTGTATGCTCAAGCAAACACTATTGCCCGAAAGTTCTGTCATTGTTCCACTAAAGTGAAAGTGTCCATGTTCAAGGCATATTGCACACTGCTTTATACTGCACACCTGTGGTCATGTTATAAAAAGTCTAGCATGCACAGGTTGCAAGTTGCATATAATGATGCCATGAGAATACTCCTTAAACAACCCAGAGGGGGCAGTGCTTTTTGATTGATTGATTGAAGAATTTATTAACAGTTTGCAGAATTACAGTACATTTCAAGCACAAACTCAATACAAAGGCTGTTAACTGTGAGTGGACGACCCAATTAAGCATTACACTTGTTTCCAACAGGGTCCACCATGTTCAAATCATCAAAACATTTAGAGACGTACAAATAGACACTTCTATAGACAGAACAGGAATTCATCAAAAAAGAATTCATCAAGAAGGAGGTAAAAAGGGAAAAGAAATATATACAGTGAGGGGAAAAAAGGGGGGGGCGGGGGGGGGGGATTCAGATTTTACGGGGGCCAGTTTCGAATTGCAGCCATCCGTAGGTGCCCTTTGAGAGCGGTTTTGAAGGAGTCAAGGGATTCGCATGTCTTAATGACAGTTGGTAGGGCGTTCCACATTTTGGTGGCATAGGAGCGAAAAGAATTTAGTCCCTTGTTTGTGCCGAATCTGGGTTGTACATGGTTCGTTGCACTCCCTCTGGTGTTGTGGGTGTGGACTTCGTTAACATTAAGGAAGTATCTAGACAGGTACATGGGTATCTTGGTGGTGTATCGAATCTTGTGGACCAGACCCATTGCAAGATGCTGTACTCTGTCGTCGACCCTAAGCCATTCCAGCCTGTCGAAGTGGGCAGGGGTGAGGTGGGTTCGGGGGGCTAGATCAAGTAGGAGCCTGACCAGTTTGTTTTGGGAAGTCTGGAGCCTGGTTTTAAGGGCCTTTGAGGTGCTGTGGTACCAGGAGGTGCATGCATAGTCAAAGAAACCCTGTACAAGGGCTCCTGTTAAGGTCTTCAAGGTGTTTTTGTTGACCAGTGAGGAGATCCTGTAGAGGAATCTTGTTCTATGGTTGACTTTTTTGATTACGTTGGTGGCCATTTTATCACCGGAAAGATTAGCCTCCAGGATGGAACCTAGGTAGGTAATTTCATCTTTACGTGTGATAACATTGTCACCCACTCTAACCAAGAAGCCATTTGCCTTGCTGAGATTACTAATAGAGCCAAAGAGAATGGATTCAGTTTTTCCCAGGTGTAAAGATAGTTTGTTATCAGCGAGCCAGGTGCAGATTCTACCGAGTTCAGAGCTGAGGGCATTTTCAACCTGCAGTTTGTCCCTGTCCGAGACCAGCAGTGCTGAGTCATCTGCGAACAGGAACAAGTTGCAGTCACAGGCTGAAGTCATGTCGTTTACATATATTAGGAACAGTAGAGGCCCTAGTATGCTTCCTTGTGGAACGCCACAGCTCACTGGGAGGGGGGGGGACAGTGTTCCGTTCACTTCCACCATCTGTTCTCTCCCCTCCAGGTAGGATTGCATCCAGCTCACTGATGTGCTATCGAAACCAATTGCTTTTAGCTTGTTAACCAGTATGGAGTGGTTCACGGTGTCAAAAGCCTTTTGGAGGTCCAGCATGACCATGCCGCAGTATTTGCCAGCGTCCACCTCTTGTTTGATGTGGTCGCTCAAATAGAGGAGGCATGTGTCAGTGGAGTGGGATGTTCTGAAGCCAGATTGGAACTCGTACAATAATTTATTAGTGGCAAGATACTTTTCAACCTGTTCATAGACTATTTTTTCCATCACTTTCGAGATGGAACTAAGAATAGAAATAGGGCGGTAGTTGCCGGGGTCTAATTTACTCCCTTTCTTGTGCAAGGGGGTTACTTTGGCCAGTTTGAAATCTTGGGGGACCTGTCCCTGTTTGATGGAGAGGTTTACTATGTGGGTGATGATTGGAGCTATAGAGATGGCTGAGTCTCTGAGAAATTTGGAGGGAATGTTGTCATGGCCTGTGGCCTTGTGGGGTTGGAGGGCACTCAGTTTCTTAATTATCTCATCAGTTGTTACCATAACTAGTTTAAAATCGTCTTTACAAACACCTAGGTTTTTGTAGAAGGTTGTAATGTGCTCTACACCAAAGAGCCCAGAGTGGGAGGGCAGTTTGTTAACCAGAGTTGTTGATATGTTTGTAAAGAAGATATTCAAGTAGTTGGCCACATCAAGGTTGTCAGTGATGAGAGTGTTGTCAGATTTGATGTTTATGTTCGAAAATCTGGTTTTTAGTTTCTGACCATAGCTTAGTTGATTGTTTAGTAGCTTCCAGAGCTCATGAGGATTGTTTTTGTTTTCCTCAGCTTTATCATTAATGAAGTTACTTTTAGCTGCTACCAGATCACTGCTGGAGTGAGGAATTTTAAAGCACTTCTAAGAAATCCAATGTTTAAGTTTATGAAAAGGCTGGATGTGTCAACAAACAGTATCATTGTAGCGCTTTCAAGCCCCTCAGTGAGCTGTTCACGTTATACATCAAGGTTAAGGGTACACTGCCTAAAACGCCTGTATGTTCTGCCTGTGGGTTAAGTTATGCAAGTTATGTATTTGTTTTACATTCTTTTATGATTTTTATTGCCCGACGCCCAGGACGAAGTATTGTCCAAAAGACGAAGATTATTGATATGAGAACGGATCGCATGGCTCTAGCCCAGGCGCGCCTGCTGGGCAATCCTCGGTGACGCGCAAGAGTGAGACGTCATCGAAAAACTCCCTCCCCTGATGAAAACGAAAATCTTAAAACGTTCATAACTCGCGATCATCCCGTCTTTTTATGAAAAAAGATCCTGTGTTAGACGGCGCTCCGCGGTCCAGTCGCTAGTCTCGATAGATTTATTCTCGTCTCCCGTTGTCGATCGACTCTAGAGTGGTGTGGCTATTGTTAGCTGCTACACACACATCAACCACTTCCGCCGGTCCGTCCGGAAAAGGGGTCCGTGTTTATAAATCGAATGGGCGCTATAATGTAATGGATTAAATAACTCTGCTAATAAAATTGGTTTTTTTATTGACTGTCTACATCAAACGGTGAATATCAGCAGTCAAAGGGCTTTTATTGCAGATGATTAAAGTACAGTGTCCATTTCATTATGCTTTTATATTTTGTATTGCAACATAGTTACCTAAAAGATGATCGTCCGTGCCAACTTCATTCCATTCACTGCAATAAAAGTTCATTCCATTCACTGCCGTCCTTTGATCATGCACTGATATTCACAGTTTGACGTAGGACAGTTAGTAAAATTAACAATTACTTCATTACAGTAGTTTGGCCATATATAAATATATACACACACTCCATAACCTTGAATTGGTTACCACTCTGTCAGACACATTTTTTGATACTGCATTAAAAAACAATTAACTCAACCTCTTCCTGTGTGAGACTTGGTCTCAGCCTATTCTAGTACTTCAGGATACACTTTAGCGATCGTTTTCAACCAGTGGCCCTTGAGGGGGTTCCAGGTGGTCCCCAGCTAAATGATAGAGAGTAACCAAATGGACCCTTATAGATCTTAAACTGAGTCCTGAATGGTCAGTTGGTGCCACGGCTGCTTTCCCTGCCACCAATGCCAAAAGCATGCAGGGAGATCACGTCATGCAGTTGCACAAAGGGGTGTCTCAGTCAACGCTGCGGCTGCAGGAAAGGACACATGGAGTGCATTGAAGCGTGCAGTTGCAAGAAACTTGGCAACACCTGCCAGAACACTGAGGATGACTGGGACTAAGTCCATGTGTCTGCTGCATGCAAATACAAGTCAGAAACACAAATTAAGGCTTGAAGCAATTATTCATCATAACAAATAATAAAAAAAACATTATTAATTACTAAAGAGGCCAATTTTCACAATATAAATGATATAAAAGTGGTTCCTTCACAATTGATCTTAAATATGAATGTCAATGTATTCCCCATATATGAAAACATAAAAAATGACATTTCAGTCTATTTTCTACCTTATTTAATCAAACATATATAGTTTTATTATGTTTCAGCACAGTGGTGGACGCCATCTGTAAATGGTCCATTTTGAGGGCTTAGCGGCCATTTTTTTGTTATACATACAGCAGATTTGGATTCAGCAGACCTTAATACCCCTAGAAAACATGTATGTAATAAATTAACACGATTTGCCTTCGGGGTTCATATTTTTGGGGAACGGACCCAGTCTAACTGCCAAATGCAAATCATGTATTTTCATATTTTCCACATAATGTTCACTTCCTCTATAGGCTATGGGAAGCTTCCTCATTAGGGTGTTATCCTTGATCAAGTCCATGCACAACAGGTGCGCAGCCACACCCAGCTCTGAGTCCAGTTCTAGTTTGACTCAGGCCAGGTGTGACTGCTTAAATCAGTCATCCTCCCTCTCACATAAAGTATTCAATCAATTACTACAAACATTATCCCCAATGGCTTGCAAGGAGTTGCATTGGTGTGGACTGGCCTTAACCTCTTGAAAACAGAAGTAAATCTTGTGTAATGTATAATCACGTTGTCAACGACAGTAAATGACACGGATGATTTCCTGGATTGGATGGGTTAACATTACATCAATATCACTAATATCACAATTTTTATTTTGTACATGCAAAGCACCTCTATGGCTGGCAAAATCACTAACTCGTTCATTCATTCATTCTTGACAGAGTAAATAGTAAGAATCGATTATAGTGATTGGCCATAGTGATTTTTGAAAAGGTATACCCCTAGTGCTAGAATATTTGTGATAGCGTTGCAAAAGGAGATGTATTATGAAATTCAATAAATGTACTGTATTGTATAGGTAATAATGCATAGAATAGCATTTATTTTACCATTACATATTTGTAGCTTTATACCAGCATGCAAAGCACCTTTATGGCTGGCAAAATTGCTAACCCATTCACTTTTCCACTTTCCCCTTGTGCCAAACGCATTCACTATCCTATCCCAAACCATGAGTAAGTAATATTAATTTTATATAGGCTATTGACCCGTCAATTAAATGCTATTACATATTTTCTAACTCTAGAGATGTATACATGGCCAAAATTCCCCAACACTAAAATTAACCTTCTTTAAAAAGAAAAAAAGAAAAAAAAATCAATTTATCTAACATTTATATTTAAATACAACACATTCTTTGTCTTACCTTTTATGGTGGCTTTAATTGTATCTGCACAATATACAATAAAATAACTTTGAGAAATAGCTCCCTAAATCAGTCCAACCGCTATTTCTTCTACCCAAGAGCAAGTGAAAGTGAACTACAAAAAGTGACCTTACAACCAGGTGGGACGGATCCTAGGCTATGACTCTCTTTCTCTCTCTCTCTCTCTGTGCCTGAGGACTACATGTCCTCTGCCTAAACACCAGGTGGTGATGAAACACCATGTACTGCAGTGAACTACTCAAATCATCAACTGCTGTTGGTGATCATTAGAGAAAACAGGAAAAAACTAATATGGACACAGAGTGCTGCTTTGAGCTTAGTGAAAATGTCTTAGGCTCATCCAAAATCAGCCTTCTTCTCCGTTGGTCAAGGGCTTTGGCAGTATACGGTCATGCTCTTTGGCCTCTGCAATGCCCCGGCCTTGAAGGACTGATGGAGAGGTTTCCTGGCCAACATCCATGGGGCAGCTGACTAAGGTGTTCCAACTACACGTTCACAAGGCAGGTCTCTGTCTCCGTCTAGGGAAGTGCCACCTGAATTGAGTACTGTACATAAGGATCCCAAAGGAAACAAGTCATAGTGCTTTCTTGGGTTTAATTCCTTTTCTGTAAACTGCTAATAATGTATTCAATCAATCAACCAATCAGTACACCACTGCTGAATGTCAATGCTACAGTATATGACTGAGTCCAGGAGCAACATGTAAAACATTTTTGAACAGCTTGATTATTACTGGTAAATGTTTTTCTACAACATTAAACATTTTCACATCTTTACACACCCATTGAATATTGTGCCATACTGTATGTTTATTATTGTGACCAGAAGATGTAACATAAACAATTGATTGAATATTGACCTCATCTTTCAAAAACATTTTCTACCAATTACATACATTTTTACTAGGTCTGTCGATTCATTTGCAATCAGATAATTTGTGAAATGAATTAGTTAGTTAGTTAGTTATTAATTAATAGATGAAACAGAAACAGAGAAATTAAAGAGAATGAACAGTCCCATACATTTGTTTTTACATCTGAAACATAGAAACAGAGAACTGAAAGAGAACGCTCGAGTTGTAGGTATTGCACCCGAGTGCTGCTGTGAGTGTGACGTTTCGGGCTCTTTAAAGGACAACTTTAGTTTTTTTTCAACCAAGGTTCATGTTTAGGTTGTTATTAGAGAAAGTAAAAGATGAGTGTTATTTTTTTTTTTCATTTGCTGCTTTCTTTCGTTTTAGGGATTTTAGCTGTTTTTGACAGCCGTTTTGTTTTCGCTAGAAACCGATTGTATCATACAATCTGACTGAGTGACTGACTGTTGCAAACAATACAGAGACACCTCCATGACAATAACGCAGAGACAGCTTGTTTATTTTTGGACCACAACACTTATATGAAACAATTTTAAGATGAGCCCATGTTGTTCTCCATAGAGAAATTATTTCCGCGAACCAGGGGAATCGAAGGGATGAGCGAGTTACGCCAGGACTTCGGCATAAAATAAATGTTGTAAAAAGAAATACATATTTAGCCCCATGCTCGAATGCCCCCGCCCCCCTGTCAAAACATCTAAAATCCATAAAACGAAAGAAAGCAGCAAATGAAAAAATCTTTTACTTTCTCTAATAACAACCTAAAACATGAACCTTGGTTGAAAAAAACTAAAGTTGTCCTTTAAGTTCTCATGTTATATTTTTAGCACCTGTCCAGTTGTGGGTGTGGATGTGCATGTCTCTCCTCCCTTTATATTCAACATAGAAACAGACACATGTTGATGAATGACTTATTGAATGACTTAAGTCAAAACAAATTGTGTAAGTTACCGTTTACTTAAAGACTCGTTTAAACATCCTGAAAATACAAAATTGAAATTATAACATTAAACATGAAACATTACAACCTGAAATGATAACAACTGTAACATGTGAAGACCATGCAGACATCTACTCTGGTGGCCAGGCAGTCTAAAGCCATCCCGCCCATACCTTAAGTGTATCTAGTATGGGTCAAGGTCAAAGGAAATGATTGGACAGATCTTAGCCACTAATAACTTGCGTGGTGACCACAGTGTTGGCTATTTGCCCAGCACGTTTTCTGATCTTCACTTCCCGAGACATCTGGCACCAGGCACACACGTAACAGCAGAGGAGCATCCAGCAGTCATCGCAGAATGAACCCTGCATGGGTGAGGAAGGGAAGGAAGGAAGTTAGAGAGGGTATCAAGTAGTGAACTCCACAGTTTCAAAACCACACTGACATTTGCCTCGTTGGGTTTCTGGAACTGAGACCATAACTGCCATGAGCAACCACCGATTTTGTTTTAACTAGAACAAAGAGATACTGTATCTCTCCCTTTGGAACAAAATGTATTTTGTTCAAATTCTCACAATCAGTGAGGTCGAGGATCTTACTTGGATTCCGTATCTCTCTCTCATGGAGCCACGGAGGAGGCAGGACACCACCATGCAGGACAGACCATCCAGTATTGGCAAGCAGCAGCACCAGCCAAAGTCACCGGCTGTCTGGCACTGCATGCAGGGAAAACACCAGTAGCCGCAACAACCTAGAGGGATTGATAAGAGGGAGCGAGAGCCAGGTGGTCAGCTATAAACAAAGGTGTCTTGTAGACTTGTACAATGATTCATATCTCTTTTTTTCCCACAGCGCCATGCAGCCAGTCCAGCCATGGGCATACGATGCCCTCTTGCACTATTCTTGGTGTAGGGGGTTGGGTGGGAGGGTTTGTGTTTGTCTTGTGAGTTTGTTTGTTTGTTTTCAGAAAACTTGAAAGGTTTATATTACTGACTGCTTACTTTTCCTGTGACATTCCTTAAAAAAATAAGAATGAATAAACAGTATACTGTATGAGAAACATTGATTTCTAGTATGTGAAACATAATAATCTGAACTATGAAAGGACAAATGTAATGTATTATTGTGATTTGGATTGATTGGGATTGACACTAAGGTCTCAGAGGCACTTGCCCATCGGGCAAGTACAGGTCATGTTCTACTTGCCCAAAGGTCATGCCACCTTGCCCGAAAAGTAAGTCGTCCATTATAAAATAATAGGTAAGATTTGAACTACTGTTCAACTCTTTTTTCTTTTTTCTGACTGGGGCTGTGCGATCAAAAAATGTCATACATTTGTTTTTATGCCAAATACCTACATCGCTATGAATATGACTATGAAACAAACTCCACCTGCCCGAACATTTAAGGAAGGTGGGCAATCCTTACTGAGATAGAATGCATGTCTAGTTGAAACTAAATCAGTGTTACTGCTGAAGTTAAAGGAAGTGGTGAGATGGTGGTGAGATGTTCCTTTTGTAATAGTAAACAGATATGTCATGTCCAACGTCACCTATAGCAGTAGTGAGATGTGACCTTTAACAATGGCATCATGTGTAAGTTTGAATTAAGCTTTTTGAATGTTCAACGCCATACTATTGTTATGACTTTAAATCCATTGGAGTTTTAAGAATGAAACAAGGTGAACAAGGGTGTGGTGTCTGCGTCTGCCTCATAGTTAGCCTGGCTAATAAGCCAGACTAATATCACACAACACTGTCGCGGTATATTAGTCTGGGCTGGCTCCACTTGGATTTCATTTCCCGGGGGGCGGGTTCAAACATTTTCTCTTTGACGCAATTGGTCAGAGCTACTGTCAGTCAAAGGTCTCAAGCATTGAACGTCACTGTACCAAAGCCCGCCCATATTGCATACCGTGTCCCGATTGGTCCGACCTGTTCTCGGTTGTAAGAAAGAGGCGTGCTACTGAGCCTCGCCAGACCGTAATCCGCTGGTAGGCAATTTTTTTTTGCCAACGGCTGATTCGGTCTGGTTTATTAACCAGGCTACCAGGCTCATAGTAACCTTGGAACATGAATAATCACATTTGACACAGTGACTTGACCCAGTGACTTGAGTGTTAGGAGACACGTTTAAGAGGTCAGATAGGTGGGCCGTGTACATTTTCAGACCATGTTAATTTGAATTATCAATCAATCGATTGCGTTCTGGCTTTTTATTTGGGGATTCCACAATACCAGTAAGACGCCCTGAGGGCGAGAAGCGAAAGGGCGAGCGAGGCCATGTTGAAACAGCAGAGCTTCTTAATACGGCACAGTTAAGAAGCAGGAGTTAAACTATTAATCTGGTGTCCGTGAGATCAGATGTAGAGTAGACTCTGTAAATGAAAGCCTGGGGGAACGAGATACATTTCCTGGTCTAGGAGAGTAGGAGTGGGAGTGAACTACAGTGCAGAGGGGGCGTTGCTTTTCTCCGCTGATTTCTACCGGAGAGGGGAGGGGCGGAGGGGTGGGGGCTCAGATCGGTGAACCAATATTCTCCAGCGGTTGCTCCTTGCGCGCCCGACCCCCCCTAGACCAGAAAGCATGCTGGCTAGGCCAGGCTAGATGTAGAGTTCTAAGTATGGCTATCCAGGGTTTGATGAGGTCAGTGTCGTGATCTTCATATATGGAGATCCAGGTGATGATAGTCAGCTCCACATATGGAGATCAATGTGTTGTACCAACTTGGTTCATTTGCAAGTGTGACTCGTATCGCGGCAACCACACTGGTTATCATGAGACTGACACAATATGTCCATATATGGACATTCCCATATATGGGCTTAATATTGATGACATCAGGAATCTCCATATATGGGCATAAAAGGGATTGTATTAGGGTGGGTGCCCCAGAGTAATCTAGTAAGAGAGTGGCGACACGCTTTGATCTTGCCGCAAAGCGGGGTGCTATGGGCTATAGTTCCAAACATTGGAACTATCCCATTGAGATAGAACGAGCACTTCCGCATTCCATTGTTACAATGGGAGTCAACGCTAGTGTCGCCACCTTCTTACTACATTACTCTGGGGTGCCATAACACGGCGTTGTCTGGGAATGCCCATATATGGATTTTTTTTAATTGACGTTTTCGGGCAAGGGCGTAAAATGTGTGCTAATTAGTAAGACCAGGCGGGGCCTTGGGAGAGCCGAGTTAGTTTTCGCCGGGCGGAGCGTGTCTTGAGTGTACAGGGTTTGATGAGGTCAGATCAACATATGGAATTAATTCTGTATTGGCCATATATGGAGCATGTCACGAGGCGTAAACAATCAAGTGGCCCCAGCCCACAGGTTGAGAAGTGAGAACCACTGCTCAAAGGCAAATATAAATTGAACTTACAGGTGTCCATATCGGAGCAGCAGTCACACATGTCAGAGCTCCATCGTGCTGACTGCAGCCGTAACTGTTGGGTGGTGGTGGTAACCATGACGGTTGGTGGTGGCTGTTGCTGGACGATGTAGGTTTGTGGCTGTTGCTGGACGATGTAGGCTGGTTGCTGTTGCTGGGGGAAGTAGGCTGGTTGCTGTTGCTGGGGGAAGTAGGCTGGTTGCTGTTGCTGGGGGAAGTAGGCTGGTTGCTGTTGCTGGGGGTTGTAAGCTGTTGGCTGGTGCTGGGGGTTGTAGGGTGGTGGTTGCTGCTGGCCGATGTAGGCTGTTGGGTCACTGGGCTGGTCCTGGGGGTTGTAGGGTGGTGGTGGTGGTGGGAGCAATTGTTCTTTGTCCATTTTCGTCTAAGACGATGAAACAAAGTTAAACAGGGAGATAGATGCTAGGTTGGATTTTATCTAAAATTTCTTTTAAGCTTTTTTTTTTACTATACTGAATTTTAATATTAGTTTCAGTCAGGACAACTCATGAATGGATGGAATATATATTTATTGAATATAAAATGAGCAATTATTATGGTTTGGCAATGAATTGGATCTGCTTTTTAAGCACTTTAGTGCATCAGTCCCAACCAACCATAGGGACTCCAAATCCTCCGTACCTAAACAGCAGATCCAAAACGACAGGTGGTAGCTGGGGTGGAGGAGGGTGAGCAGCAAATGTTTAAGCAGACAGCAGCGCAGCAGAATCAGTGTGCAGCAGCAAGCAAGCAAACAGGATGAGCTGCAGTTCAAACTTCCAGTTTAAAGATGGAATGAGTGTGTGATTGGATGAAGTGAATCATGTGATGTGATGTGATGCTGAGGCTGAATGAATGGCCGGCAGCAACTGCAATGAGTTTCCTGACTGAACTTGCTTTGCACATGTCTGTGACAGGCGCAACAATCATTTGTGTAGGACAAAAATACCGATTTGCTCGTCTACATACGACGTAAATTCTCCATTCATTGTCAATGGGAATTTAATGTTTGTGTAGGTCTAAAATGCTGATTTGCTCAGAGAACATATGACGTAAATTCTCCAATCATTGTCAATGGCATTTTATGTTTGTGCTAGGATAAAAAATCTACACTATAGCTGAATATAGCCCCTCAAAAACTAGAAAAAGTGCTCCTCGGAGCACAGGCCAGGTAGGGTATTGTGGCCTCCTGGTGGTGCCATCATAGGCCAATTTGAAAAGAGTGGCATTTCTTCTTAGGCCTTTCATGGCAATCTGATGCTGTGTTCATGATTTGAAGCATTTTGTTCCAAAAATGTGCTTTGCACAATCGACCTGCTGGTGGAAACAGGAAGTGGGGGATTTCTTGTGCATGCAAAATGTCACGAAAATCGCATGCTGCGTTAATGATTTGTGGCATTTTGTTCCAAACGGACCAATCCCTTAAACTTTGGAAGCCTCTTAGCCAATCAGGATGGAATATGGAAAATCAGACAGATTCGTGTTGATAACATGACTAAAGAGATAATGTGTACTGATTTGTCTGATTATTGGTCAAAATCTGTAGGAGTAATATCAACTCGACCTCAGGCTCATATGGTGGCGCTATATACTATTTTTTATCTTCTAGAGTCGGTGCAGAGGTTCTGCTCTGGTATCCACTATTCATTGTCGGCATTACATTTTTGGGTTTACAAAAACACTCAAAACTGGCATTCAATGTTTGTGTTATGATGTATGATGATAATAAGAGGCTAGAGCTCCCCTTGACACAGGTGTGATTTATTTTTTTATCACACCAAATTATTTTATAGACACAGAGTAGAGAGCCTCACGGGGCTGCTATACTAATGAGCAGAGAGACCTCTATCTCAGACAATGATAACTAACTACATTTAAAAATGTCTAACATTTACATGAATAGAATATACCGGTAGTCAGATACCTTAACCAATTGTTTGACTTACCCTTGATGCCGATGGTGATGACAATTGCGGGAAAGAGCACTGCACTGGAACTGCCACTTAGGCTATTTCTCTTCAGGGGAACTGAAGAAGAGTTTCGATTTCATAAAAACAGGCTTTTATTTTGAGTAGTCAGCAGACTGAACGCTGCTACAGACTGAGCAGATTTAAGAGCTGTGCACTTTAGACCTCTATCTCAGTCCTCAGACAATGATAACTACATTTTAAAATGTCTAACATGAATATAGATATAGCGACACATTGTTTAACTTACCCTTGATGGTGATTACATTTGCGGGAAAGAGCACATGCACGTACTGGAACTGCCACTTACTTAGGGTATTTCTCTTCATCTATTGGGAACTGAAAGTTTCGATTTCATAGCAAACAGGATGTTGTAACTGTCTGGGAAGAATGCCATATCTGAAGGTGCAGGTTTTACTCGGCCTAAACACCAGATGGCAATGAAACACCAATACTGCAGCGCTGAGCAACAGGCCCTGACGCTGTTTCATTTATTTCATGCCATGGTAGATGAAGGAGAAACGCGCGCGCACACACACACACACACGCGCACACCTCCCTGTGGCTGCAACCGGGCTACCCAGTTGGAAACCTGTGGTCATGACATCTTCCTCTCCTTTGAAAATGTTATTACAAGTCAGGGGTGGCATGATCAGGGGTTGACTAATTAGAGCTAGCAGTGCATGCTCCATGGTGAGATAGCTAGAAAAGAAGCATTACATTAGTAAAGGTCATTGTCCCCACCCCATGCACACTGAATTGTGGAACTGATCATTATAATAAGTATAAGACTTAATTATTGTTTGTTCATTAGTTGGTATAGTGGTATTGATTTAATTTTTGATTGTTTCAATATTTTTTTTAAATGGCCATTTATCTTGATAAAGAAACCTATAAAATATTATACACTATATCTGTCACTATTCTCTACACCAGGCCTTGTGGTTAGAGAGTCAGCCCTGAGACTGGGAGGTCGGGGTTTTAAACCCCGGCTAAGTCATACCAAAGACTATAAAAATGGTAGCCAAAGCCTTGGTACTACTCGGCATCAAGGATTAACCAGGGATAACCCAGCGTGTGACACACATGCTATCGTCATGTTCAGGGGGTGTACTTGTAGTGTACTTGTACATCAGGCTGCCTCACGCGAGTCACGCTACATAATAAACAGGATAGGCCTACAGTATATGATCCTGATCTGCATGATGGCTCTGGAACCGTTGTTCCCATGGCTACTTACTTACACTTTGATATCGACCCAAACACTGGCCAAAGTGGCCATTCAAGTCTGAAAAAGCTACATGACTGACATGTGAACCATGGCTACATGAATGTATGTGTGGTGCTTCCTGTGTCTTTCCTTCTGTATTATTGGTTCATCCTTTTAAGTTCAAACTTCCCCTGAAGATGAGGTTCAGTCTTATCTGGAATTACAAAATGAAATTTGGGACAGTAGGCCTATAACCTTAACCTGACTCCGCCAGATGGGGCAGCAGAGAGTACACTGGGTTCCCCCCGGAACCCAGTGTACTCTCTGCTGCCCCATCTGGCGGAGTCAGGTTACTATAACCTAGCTCTAATGTACAATATGAAAATGAGTAAATTAATTATTATATTTTACCAATACAAATGAATATGATAAGGTTATAATTTTCTCTGATACATTATCATTTTGGCTTGGTTTCAGCGTAAGCCCCAGTAGGCCTACTGGTTATTATACTCTCTCTATCGACCCAAACCCTGTCCATTCAAGTCTGAAAAAGCTACATGAATGTACAGTATGTGTGGTGCTTCCTGTGTCTTTCCATCTGTATCCTTGGTTCATCCTTTTAACGTTTTAAGTTCAAACTTCCCCTGAAGATGAGGTTCAGTCTCATCTGGAATTACAAAATGTAATTTGGAACAGTATAACCTCTAATGAACAATATGAAAATTATATTTTACCAATACAAATTAATATGATAAGGTTATAATTTCTCTGATACATTATCATATTGGCTTGGTTTCAGCGTAGGCCTACTGGTTATTATACTCTAAAGCAGGTAACAACTCTGTTATCTGCCTCTCAGAATGATAGATTTAAGTAAAGTGATGCAGTTGTGCAGCAGTTACTCACGGATGGACGGACGGACGGACGATGTAATTATCATACTCTTGCACAGCAGAAAATGTGTCTGTCCATTAGAGAGAACGTAATTAGTAAGAAATGTAATTTACTTAGTCTCTTATTGACCTGAATACAAATGTTTCCTATTCATGTTAACATGGACATGGTGACAAATGTCAATACGTGACATGGTAACAATATTATTATTAGGCTACCTCCTCTGGATGGGTATAGCTCTATTTTTTCACCCTACGTGTGTTTGCATCACTGATTCATGAATTTGACCTTTATAGATATTAATTTCCCAGGAACTCAGAGGGTGGTAAGAAATGGGAGGAAGGGTACAGAGTTCAGATTGGTTAGCAGTGTCCTTGCAGACTCAAATTAACATTTGAGTCACTTTGTGTCATTAACAACAGTGTGCAGCCCCCAGACCTCATGTGGTGCCCTGGAGATGGCTAATGCTGATGACAGACCACTGGTCCCATATTCTCAGAACCCCTTGTATTAAGCAGAAATTGTGCAAAAACAAAAGACAGAAATAGAATTTAATGTCATACAAGCACTTAACATTTATTAAGTCACTGTTCGGGCATTTGGTGTACCTAATATGTCCATGTCCTGTCCATTGACACTGCCTTTACAACAAACTTTCTTCCCAGCGCCACAAACCCAAAGCCCACCCACCTCACACCTCGACACCTTGTGAACATTCCCCTCAACCAATCAAATCATCGTTCATGGCCCTGAGGATGAGGATGCTTTGTGGATGAAGAAATCCATATATTAGCTCGACAAATAGAATGTGACCAAGTGATCTCTCAAACTGCGGGGAAGGTTCAGCTTTTCAACCTGGTGGCTGCCGGACTGGGACTGGTCTGCTGCATCAGTGTTGAAACGAGGCTCAGATATAGATATTTTAATAGGTTTCATCTGGGCTGTTTATTTGTCTGTTGAAGCCAAGTGAAGTGATGCTGCACGCTCATCTTCCTGTTCTCCTGGTGGTGCTGCTCTCCACTGTGCTGCTGGTCAGAGTCAGCAGCGCTCCACGCAGAGATATGATGACAGAACTACTGAAGTCTGACTTCATGAAGGATGAGGTAAGTGGTATATAGTCATACATTTTGTTTCTCTCACAATAGCATATGGAGCAATGACATTACAGCGGACTGTGGCCAGCTCCAGTTTAATTCATCTATTTTTTTTAATTAGTGGCAGTTTTTAAATGTTATAAGATAGATAAGTCCCTCTTCCATTCTTGTCTATAGGACCTCAACCTCCTGCTCTTTCTGAAGCTTGTGCCTGAAGTGGTCACTGCAGGAGAAAATGAGGTACTACCCGAGTTGGAGGAAGGTGTCAGGGAAGAGGTGGTGCGGCGACACCTGCCCCAATCCCACCGAGAGCGCAAAGCAGGCTGCCGGAACTTCTTTTGGAAGACATTTACCTCATGTTAACATGAGAGGGTTTTGCGCTGGAGCATCTTTATGTCCAGATAATAAAATATATTTGATGATTCTTGCCAGTCGTCTCAGTGTCTATATCTTTCATTATAAGACGTTGTCCTAGTTGTTACTGCTTTAGTTCAGTACTCTGTATTCATGTGTTGTATGTAGTATATTTGACTTTCTTACCGTAAGAATACAGATATTTATTTATTTATTTATTTGACAGGGACAATGCGCATTAATCAACATGTCAGTTTTCACATCCATGTAAATAGCCAGAGTTAGCCATAGGCTAATTTACATTTGTAGTCCCTGAGGAGACTCTTAAAACTATACAAAAACACATACAGTACAGTACAATACAATACAAGAACGATAAAACATTGCACAGGGGACAAAACAACTGAATTGACAATTGAGAAATGACACCAGTGATCTGGGAGCTGATAGTTACTCATGATTACAGACCTGATTTGTTTTTAGCCACCTTTTCAGGTTGAATTTGAAGGTCAAATAGTTTGAGGTCTCTCTTACTTCTGTAGGGAGACTGTTCCAGTGATGGGAGGCTCTAACAGAGAAGACCGTTTTACCAAAAACACTACGTCTGATTGGCACTGATTGGCACTTCACAGTCTCCTCTGGTAGTTGCCCTTGTTGCTCTATCACCACTGTCCCTTCGATCCATGAACTGTTTCAGTGGTGGAGGAGCAAGTCCATTTAAGATCTTAAAAATGAGACAAGCATCTGCAAAATGTTTGAAGCTGTCAAAAGTAAATAAGTTGTACTTTTGAACTATATGGAAATGGTGGTAACGGTTGGGCTTTTGGTCGAGTGTTTTTAATGTCTGTTTGTAAAGTGATTCTATGGGTTTTAAAGTTGACTGATTTGTCTGTGACCAGGTTGTGAAACAGTACTGTATGTTGTGTGAAAAAAATCATAGCATGTACAGTATAGGGGGTTCCTGGTGGCTCTGCCAGTGCACTGACCATTATGCTCCTTGATGTCACAGACTCATGTCCATGAGTTGTGAGGACCTGAGTTTAAATACAACTTCAAACTACTTCCTCTCTGCCCTTGGTTTCATTTCTTTCTACACTATAAAACAAATTGTATAAACAAAATAAAAATGCTTTAATGAAGAAAAAGTGATGTAGAATAATGGCTTATAGTGTAAGTGGTATAGTGTGAAAGCAAAGCACTAAATATTCTGACATTGCTAAAGTATGGTGTTGGTGTGTTCAGTAACAGGAGTCTCCCTATCTCTCCAACTCTTTTAACAAATAACCAGGAGAATAGCCTACATTTTATAGTGTTCCAGTTCCAATTTTGAACCTGAAAAACAAAACTGAACACTAACAATGAGTACTCTCAGAATATAGCTATTTAAAAATAGCT
The DNA here is from genome assembly GCF_951216825.1 of Electrona antarctica. Classification (NCBI taxonomy): domain Eukaryota; kingdom Metazoa; phylum Chordata; class Actinopteri; order Myctophiformes; family Myctophidae; genus Electrona; species Electrona antarctica. The sequence continues at coordinate 18,375,850 of NC_136802.1, forward strand.
AAATTTTTAGTTGCTTTCATACAACAAAACATGACAATGACGTCAATTAACTCGCTGAAAAATGTATATTTTAATATGTATGCATCAATTACATACTACAATCTGTATTAGGAGAAACAATGCACACATCGATCAACACACATCCCCACACACTCCAACTACTCGGATCCTACTGCTCACAAAATCAGTTTTACAACCATTTGTACCATTTTGTCAGTACAAAAGCTTTCTTGGGTTATTCTATGAACATTAGTCTGCTGCAGTACCATGGGCTTAGAACTACCAGTCTGTCTGCGTTCACAGATTACACTTCACAGCATTCCAAAACTTTACATAGGTTGTTAGCCATCAAGGCTAAGACTGAGCCACAAGATGGAAGGTGATAGTATAACAGCACAAAAATATAAAGTAGACAACTTTTGGAGTATGATTTCTGACACAAAATTGGCATGGTTAAGAATTTCAAAAAGATGACATTATTGAACAACTTGATAATACAAAAAGTCAACTAACAATGAGATGAAATAAATTAAGAATTGTGTAAAATGCTACTGTCAAAAGCATTGCGCCAATTACCCATTTTTTTTGTAACAAGAACACAAGATTCACAAAGACAAAGGATTATCATCACAATGAAGATTCTTGGAATAAGGCTTTAGTTACTAGCCCTTGGCCTTACACAGACAACTGAAGAAAACTGGGACGGAAAGACAGAACTAAAACGAAATCAAATGTAATTATAAATACTGTACTGTAACATATAGGCTCAAAAATATGACCAAATGGGCTGACAGGAGTGCAAGGACAAGCATAAAGCAGAACTCCATACATGAAGTTCAAGCTACAGGCATGTACACAGCAGGATGTCTTCATGACCTACAAGCATCTTGTCAGATGAACACCCTGTTTTTCCATTAAATAGTGGCGTTTGACTTCATTGCACCTTTCATCTTCAAATGTAACAGTCAAGTATCAAACAAAAAAGATTCAAAGTAAATACAAAAGCTGATATAAGCGCATTGAGTTGCCTTGTGTTTTGTGGACATTCAACAATCAAGTGTTGATTTGGCTCGTATTAAGAAAATCCCTAGGTTGTTTTAATAACTATGGTATGTTACATGTAATATTGTGATACACCAATGTCGATATGGGGTAAACATTTTTAGTCATGTTCTACATTATTTTCACCTTCTGCAAGAACCCAGAGATAATCACTAATCTTCTCAAGTTCACTACACACTCTTTCGATATAATTTTCAGATCCTATTAGGCTACGCACTGCAAAAGTTCACTGCATTACATGCTTTCCAACACAACGGATAAACTCTCCAAGCAAAACGTCATGTTATAGAGCGCTACAGGTAGTGCTGCATTATGTGCTTCTCAAATGCATTTGTTTTGAGGCAGTTAAGTACGTTAGTGTGTGGTGATTTCAAAATATACAAGTATACATTATTGAGACTTTTCACCAATTACATCCATGCATGGAGGAAATTGTCCTGGATAGCATCACATTCCCTTCAATCGAATCTCCTCTTCTTTCCCCCTTAATGAATATGCTCAACATACACTATATGGTCAGTGTCTCTGATAGGGAGAGTACAAGCGGTGATAAGGACACAGTAACCAACACCAGAGTTTAGGGAATTAAATGATTAGTGTAGCCCTATAGCTGCCTGCAGATCAGGGCTACTGTGCAGTACTAACATAGGGCTCTTTTACTTAACACATTTGAATGTCTACTTGGGCTTTTTGTGTGCACCCCAGACCATATTTCATTTTAAATGTATTCTCATAACAGGAGGTTGAAGTTGTGGAATTGATACATTTATTATTCAGTTTGTTTAATTGTATGTGTAAATTGGAAATAAGAAAAATGATTGTCTCCTCACACATTAGGACAAAATCAATCATCAGAACCAGGGACATGTTAGACTTTAATTAGTCTAACATGGATAGCATGGGGGATTGAAGCGGAATGGGCTTAAATAGGAGGGGGCATATCTGATCAAATGTATATTAAACATTTAAATATTGAATCAAGCAACCTTTCCGGGGTGCACACAACAGCTTGAGAATATGAAATTGAAAAAAAGAAAAAAAACGTTAACTTTAAATTTATTGTAGTGCAGTGATTCTCAACCTTTTCCATTTTTCAAGGACCCCGAGTTTGATGCAATTACTATTTCTGGGACTTTCAGAGTGTTACAGATCCCCATGGGTTGAGAACCAGTATTTTCAATGTTCCTCTCTTTGTATCGGAATGGAGTGCCACTAGAGGGAACCCTATCATTTATGTTGATTCTTGAGTATGTAACTCCCTGTTTTAACAGGCAGAAACGGCATGAGATCAAAGTGTGATGTGACATAAAAAAAATATATATAATCCATAATATAGTGACCCTTCTCAAATTAACTATTTCATTTGGAAAAGGACTTGACCCTGGACTCCATGATTGGCTGACATATGGACACTGAGGGGCTTGAGTAGCCAATAAGAGTGCTAGCAGTCAGTAGAGATTTTGGCCGACAGGTCCTGGATGCGGCGAGCACTGCAGCTCTTGCACAAGATATGGCCATCTAGTGGGTAGCAGCCACGGCCCTCACCTTCAGAGGACAGCAAGAGACCGCATTCCTGAAGGAGATAAATGTTCAATTCAACCGCAAACTCAGAAACACAGGTTGTTATAGTTTGGATATTTTCCAGGTCATTGCTATACACCAGGGGTTCTCAACCCGTGGGTTGCGACCCCTCGGGGGGTCGCCAAATTATTTTAGGAGGTCCCCAAATTATTTTCTAAAAAAAAAAAAAATAGCAGACCTACAAGCTCGTAGCGCGCCACTCTGTGGCGCGCTATGAGCTTGTAGATCTGCTATTTTTAAATAGCTAAATTATAACAATGCTTAAAACACCAAAAGGGGTTCCCGCCCAAAATGGTTTAAGGTTATTGTAGCAGTCAATTTATATTGGGGGTCGGGAGGGGGCGGGGCGGGGGTCCCGAGACGTTGCCAAAGCATTTTCGGGGGTCCCCGGCCAAAAACGTTGAGAACCCCTGCTATACACCACTGTTCCCCAAACATTTGTGGGTCGCGGACCTGATTGGCTCCTGGGCAGGCATAGTTTTACTGAGGTTAAGGTTATGTGGTTAGGTTTAGGGTTAGGCATAGTTGCAAAAACGAGAACTGTCAATCACAGCGACTACTGGCCACAGCAGGGCTTTCCTAGAACTGCGGTCCCAGCAAAACTTTCATGAATTAAAAACTAATTCAATGATTTCTTTCAGTAATTTCATGAATTCAAAGAAATATCTAAGAAATTCCATAAATGATAAAACAAATGTTTATAAGTAGTAGTGAATATAGCCGATCTACAATCTCTTGTAGATCTGCTATTTTCACTAGTTTTGGGAAGGTTTGGGAACCACTGCTGTACACTGTCCGTAGTCTCTAGAATGTTGGGGAGTACAATAATTTCACTGCCTGCAATGTCGTTGCCAGCTGTACAACAGTACTAAGGGCTACCGTACCTCACAGATGTAGCAGTTGACGTGAAAACTCCGGTCCAGGGCGACTATCCTGACTGTCTCCTCCTGACCAGGCTCTGGCATGATAGCCTGACCACACACCGAGCAGCGAGGGGCAAACTTCCTGTCATGAAGCACAAGGATCAATATGGATGGAATTAACAGTTTTATTGCTGGGATTAAACAATCGTGTTTCAGGTTTCACTGAACAGCCACTGCGCTGACCGTCGAGTTGCTCGTCATGAAAATCCACTTTAAAACCGTGTAATCTCTTGTCGTAGTGTTGAAAAGTATTCCAAAGTGGCGATCACAACAACAGAGCGGATGAGGAAGGTGCGCGCTGCGCGGCAACGTCGCCATTGCAATGAATAGGGACTCAATTTCCCGTAACCCTTTGCACGCTAGAGCGACAGACTTTTTTGCGATGACGTCATAAAAACGCGTCTCCTATCCCACTCTGTCCGATGGATTGACAGTATGACTTAAAACTGATTAAAAACGCGGATTAAACAATGAAAACATAACTCGAGCAACTCGTGAGGTTAAGTGTTCTACAGTCAATTAACTCGAGTAACTCGGGTTCAGTAGTCAAAGTGTTAATGGCAAAAAAACATTTTCTTGATCAAATGAAAGGTCTTTCAGTATAGGGAGTTGTGTATGGACCTGTGGAAGTCGTCTATGCAGTGGATCTGGGAAGTGGCATCCACAGTGAAGGGCACTCCATCCAGGCAGCAGTTACAAACCACACAGGTGAAGCAGCGTGGGTGATATGCCTTGCCCATGGCCCGCAGGATACGGTCCAAGATTGGTTTAGAGCACTTGGAGCAACGCTCTAGGGTGCTCTGATGGAAAAATGTTGGAGCATGAATAATTATGTTAGAAAGTGGGTTGCAGTGACCAAGAAGTCTTAAAATATCAAAATTGTTGCAGAAATTAAAAAAGAAAAGTTGAACAGTAGACTATGTCAAAGGACTATGAATTATCCCCAACTACTGCATTTCCTCTACTCACAATGTAACAGCTCTCGCAGTAGCTCTTCTTGTCCAGGGCGTAGAAGGGTTGGCCTCGGAGACGAGCATGGCAGGTGATGCAAGTGAAACACTCCACGTGGAACACCTGTTCCATAGCGATACAGCCGCTGCCATCACCGAGCACGTTGTCACCGCAACGCGCACACCGGCCTGAGACGAAATGGGTGAAAAAAATACTTGGTCTACAGAACAAATGCGAGTGGCTATGGGGAGAATGTGACAGTTAATGAAGAAAAATATGCTTTAAATGCAGATTTCTTTTGGTGTGGCAGGATAGAAATTAAATATATCAATAAAGACGGTACCAAAATATTCCTCTACAGGGGGGTGATTCATGTCATACACCAGCTTCTTGGTTAGTCGATCCAGCTCTTCCTCAGGCCTTGGTGTTGCTGACCCCTGATGGAGTTCATAGGAAAGGAGTAAAACACTGCGACATACTTGGATTTATTTATCCCTTGATGACTCTCTTTGAATACTGTGACTTTGCACAATGTGTATATTTCAATTTCAAGACTCCACGCTTGGATCGTACGTATGGATGAAAAGCGATGACTAGGCAAGGAAGAGAGACCACTAAGAACCTACCTTGCCAGGTTGATAGGCAAGACTATGTCCTGCCCCTGGTTGGCTGCTCTCCAGTCCCCTCTTAGACATGGAAACCTGGCTGGGTCTTCCTCCGTTACCCGTGGCACTCCCCTTGTACACTGCCTCCGAATGCATCTCCTGGGTTTGGGAAGCGGGATGCTGAGAGTACCAGCCCTGGGGACCTCCCGGAGTCTGGGGTGGGGGGCGTGATGTGTGCTGGCGGGGAGGCGGTGGAGTGTAGGCCTGTTCAGCCTGTCTCCCAGTCTGGGAATAGGTGACAGGCTGGGCCGTCTTGACCTGCACACTGAACCTGGGGCCAGTAGGCGTGGAGGCTGTGGTGTAAGAGGCGGGGACGGGCTGTGGGTAGGGCTTAGACGAAGAGGAGGAGGAGTAGTACTCCTGCTGGTGGGAGCTGGGGTACTGGGCCACCTGGTGCTCATTGGAGTATGGTGGTGCCGGGTGGTACTGGCTTTGGGGATGAGGCGGGTAACCCATAGATGGTCGTCCCTGGGGCGAAGGGCCGCTCTGGGTTGCGGATGTGTAACGGTCCCCTGAGAGGTGTTTGTTGTAAGGCACATTGTCATACAGCTGTGGAGAGCAAGAAAGGTGTTTGTCGTAAGGCACGTTGTCATACAACTGTGGAGAGCAAGAAAGCAGTGAGAAACATGACGTTTCAGGGGCACTGTTTAAATGACATTTTTTGTGTTCAAATTGATTAGATTGGATATGATCAAAGTTGAACACCCTCCACTCCTCTGTTTATTTATTCAATGTATTAGAAGGTAATAAAGAAAAAAAACAACTACTGCTTAGATACAAGTGGACAATACTTTACAGACTTCAAATGAAAGGTTATTGTTGGTGATTGCGTTGCCATACCTGTGTGCTGGAGTTGTGAGGGTGACTGTCCAGGTCTGCCAGCATAGATGTGAGAGAGTCTATGTCTGCATCAATGTTGGAATGATGGCCCACAGGCTTTTCATGGCCCCGGTGCTACAAGCACAAGTGTATAAGTGCACATTTCAGTTTTTTTGAAACATCATTGTGTGTGTCAGGATTAATAATTTCCAAATTTTTCTACACAGTAAAATACACCGTAAGAAATTGGGCAAAAGAAAACGTCCTGCGTGATGACGTGTCAAGGCCCACATCAATAAAAGCCAATAAAAATGAAGCTCACCAGTTTGATTCCCATATCTGCGCTTCCGTCGAAACACAGGTAAAACGGAGGATTTCTGTAATCAGTAGATTACAGAAATCCTCCGTTTTTAATCCAATTCAAGATGACACCCAGACAGCGTATTACTCGTTTTCAACCTAATCATCACGCTAAAATATGTATATAGGTTGTGTACATGTTGGAAAAAATCCCCTGGCTTTTCTGCCGTCTCTCTGTCACTTTGTAAACAAACCACTGTGCATGAGACGGACCTATAGGACCCATAGCCTGGAGGGATGCGACGCTCTGATTGGTTCAGAAACTTCAAAGCCAGCGTTTCAAGCTGAAACTTCAAAATAAAATGCCCACCATTTCCGTTTCACTACACCTTTAAGTGTCAATGTGTACACTTACAGGGCTAAATTAAAACACACAGATGAAACAGTGTATTTCAAGACTGGTAGATGACGTTTCAGTAGATTTCACTTGTGCAAGAAATGTAGCCTGGTTAATAAACCAGACCGAATCAGCCGTTGGCAAAAAAAAGTTGCCTACCAGCGGATTACGGTCTGGCGAGGCTCAGTAGCACGCCTCTTTCCTACAGCAGAGAACAGGTCGGACCAATCGGGACACGGTATGCAATATAGGCGGGCTTTGGTACAGTGACGTTCAATGCTTGAGACTTTTGACTGACAGTAGCTCTGACCAATTGCGTCAAAGAGAAAATGTTCCCCGGGAAATGAAATCCAAGTGGAGCCAGCCCAGACTGATATACCGCGACAGTGTTGTGTGATATTAGTCTGGTTTATTAGCCAGGCTACAAGAAATGAGCCTACACACTTTAATTGTAAAACGTGTGTAGATTGTATGAAACAAAAATCACACCTGTGTGAAGAAGTGAGGGGCACTTTTATCATCATACATCATCTCATTCCAGCCAATCACAATTTGCATCCTCACCTTCGTCTTCAATGTTTGTGTTTACATAGTTTACACTAACACTCAAAGCTGGTCATTCATTGTCAATGGCATTCAATGTTTGTGTTTACAGTACACAAACCCTCAAAGTTGGACATAGGAGGGGCTAGCGCGCCCCTCAACAAAAATCAGTATTCTATAGCTAAATTACACAACAGCCACTTACCATTAGCTCATAACTGTCCATGTGAGGGCTCCAGTTGCGGTCCTCTTTGGGTCCATGAGGAGGTGGGTAATAGTGATCGCCAGAGGGATGCTGCATGGGTCCACCTAATTGGAGGATAAGCATCAAATCTGTGAGTGTTTAATATCTTGGCCTTAACCACTTGAACCCTAGCAGCTCTATTCTGGGCATATCATAATAGACAAACATTAATTAATTAATTCTAATGAGACCGTTAGATGACTCACTGTTTCATGTTTTTTTGCAACATGTGTTGACTGATGTGATCTTACCCGTGGGCCCTGTAGCCATGTATCTATTGGACATCCCTCCCCCTCCTCCTCCTCCTCCATTCTGGTCATAGAGGCCATATTTAGGTCTGGGGTCTGACGTGCCCTTCTTGTTGGGGGTTCGGTAGATGGCTGGACCTCCTGAGTGAGACATCTGGGGGACCACGCGCTCTGGGTTATCTTGAGTCCTTGGCGGCAGCCAGGTAGGACCAGACATGACAGGCTACTGTAAGGCCACAGTGGGACAAAGAAAGATGTTTGTTAGGTTTTATCGTGGTTGTTGGTAATTTTCCTGTACAATTACAATTTACGCAGACGCTTTTAATCCAGAGCGATTTACAGTAAGCAAGAACAAAAACATGGTAATACATTAAATAGTCATCATGAATCATACAGTTGAAGTGCATTGTGGTCCGTTTCGTGGGCAGGGTTCATGAGACCCTAATCACAGCAACATTACAATCATCACCTGTTGGGTTTGGGCATGTTTGGTCAGAACAAACAAGGTACAGAGAGGAAAGGAGCTCTCAGCTCTTCACGTCAGTCTCTACAAAATATTAAATATAAAGTATAAAAAAAAAGAACAAGACGTAACTACTCCTAAAAGAATCTGGGCAGAAGGTGCACGGTACGTTACTATTGTCATTGCATGGTGTTATTTGTGTGCGTTTATGCAACATGTGAATATATAGACATGTCATGGATTAAAAAGATGACAGCAATGTGGCAGTGCCAGTCAAGGACGTTAATAATTCAGGTTTATAATTCATTGTGGTTAAAAATGCTTGTATTGTGCTTTTTCTTTTACAGTTGGAACGTGGTCTATTCTGCCTCAGATGAAGACAGTTTAGTGCACAAATCAGAACCTACATGCTCTGCAGTATCCCACCAAGTTATAGAGTCAGTCGTACTGACTTTGCTGAAATTGCTTCCCAGTTCCCGCCCAGTGAAATGTGCAGGATTCCGTTTCAGCTCCCACTCAGATTCACATGACCCATAGCTGTGGCTTCTGTGTATTTGTATCATTGGTATGGTTGGTAACCACTGGAAACCGAGGGATGCTGCATCGCGGACACAAGCACTTAACAATGGGCTTCTAGTTGAGGAGCAGGAAGAGAACAGTCATTCCCAAAGGGTTGGGGAATTCCATCAGATCAGCTCTATGCTCCAACACGTGTGTATGAAGTTATGAACACCAAGACCCTTGAATGTCCACAGTGCTTGCACACACACAAACACACACACACACACACACACACACACACACACACAGGCACTTACAGGTGCAACTCCATAGCTACCACTGACTGTATCGTAACTATCGTATGCACCACAATAGTTATTGTCTGTCTGTTTACATGGCAGTTATAGATGAGTTCAACTCAAGTCAACACAAAAACTAGACAGGAAGTGTCGTGTCATGATGTCTGTACATCAACACCTGGTTCACAACAATATGTTACACATCCTCTTGAGGATAAATAACAACAGCTGAGTTGACAAAGGTGTAACAAGCTTTGGAAAGATCCCTGCCAATGAAATGCTGTCTTCTTGACAGGGGAGGGGGCATACATATAAAAACACAAAAGCGTCATGAGACACTTCAAATGCCTGCTTTATGCTCCAGTGGTGTTGCACTGAATTTTTGTTGAGTGTTGCAAACCACTCCAACAACTGGCTTTGTACCCGTGTTTGTTCGTACCAAAAAAACGAGCATGGTTGCTATGGTTAGTGTGTGACGTCACTGCACCACTCAGTTCACACGGGTGTGATTTTTACTTTTCTAATAGCTTACAACGCATTGCACCTGTGATGTGTAGTGAGCTTGTATGTAGACCGACTATTGTCCACACATTACATCGTCATATAAATTGGACTTAACGCAGACATTAAGAACTATACATAAAATAAACAACAAATCTTAAAGTCTTTCTTTCACACACTTTTCACTGGCAAAGTGTTGGTCATATCTCATGAGTCTGGGATAGCCGCAAGCAACACTAGATCCTATTTTATATCAGGAATCTAGAGTTGCAATACCAACCCTTGACAACCCATACAAGCTTGAATTATCATCAATGGTGGATTTGTATTAAACATTTGCAAATACAAAGAGTATAATTCAAGCTTTCCGTACCAATGCAATGTTGGTGAGTTTAACATTGTTTAGTACAGTCAGAAGGACTTTTCCATTTGGATGTATGGGCTGTCAAGGGTTTGTATGGTATTGCAACTCTAGATTCTAGATATTAAAAATAGGATTGAGAGTTGCTTGCGGAGTTGCAGCTAAGTCTGGGACACGTGTGTGCTGGTACTATGTTTTCCAATCCTTTTCTGTTGGAGTTTCTTTTTTTTTTTGGTGAGCGATACAAGATTGGTGTTATTTAACTCACATGCAGATTGCAGAGATGCCCACTGGGAAAGCATACAGCAATGTCAGCATTGTCAAAGAAGTGAAACTGACAGAACACATTCATGTTGGTGGTTATATATGCCAGTCTGGAATGATGTTTCTGCTTGTAAGAGGATTATAATAACCAGGAAAGAGAAAACAAAATGTAGCTTACAGGGATACAGTATTTCACCACATTCTAATTGATGTGGTTTCTGTTTCATCAAGTCTTTCTGGTGAACTGCTTAATCACCAGACTCCTGCTGTATTGACATGGATTTTGATTGCCTTCATTCAGACAGACTGAGACCGTGTCCGATTATTATATAATATCATAGGCTACTGTCTGTGACTAGCCTCGGAAACCCAGACGTTTTTATTTCCAGGGAGACTCAGTGACTGACTCACTGACTGGCTGCCCCACTGCAGTAGCCTATATACCGACCTGATTTAAACCCTTTCATAATCCGGCGGAGCACTCAACTCAAATCGGAGGATTGCTGGGCCATGAAATTAATCACAACGGCTTTATCATTCTGTGATTTAATCCATTTGTCGAGGTTGTTATGTGCGTGCATCCGCCACGGAGCTCATTTATTATTTATTATAGTTGCACATCGATTAGCCATAGCTCGCATGAAGCTAGCGCTAACTTCGGTGACTGTCAAAGTTGTTACATTGTACAGTCTGGATTGTATTAAAGACAGATTGCCGTTACAATGTAGCAAATGTAAACTTCCGCAATGGGGAGGGGGGGGGGAAAACAACATGGCGTGAAATGCAGTCCAGACTCAGGACAGCGAAAAATCAATCAACATTGTGCTAGTACTACAGCATCATTTCCTACCTTATTATAGTTCCACCGCGTCTCTTGTTCCCTTCAGTGTGATCATCTAGAAACACAAAACGACAACATGCTGCTCAGTTCGGTATCTCTGTGTGTGTGTGTGTGTGTGTGTGTGTGTGTGTGTGTGTGTGTGTGAGTGAGTGTGTTGTTGTTGTAGTAAGACAGAGCAGAGGATGAATGTATCTGTGTTTCTGCTGCTGCTTCATTCAAAAATGTGTAAAAGCAACCCGCAGCAGGCTAGCAGCAGCAGCAACCCTAGGCTGTTTCTCTCCTGCCCCGTCTAAAACTGGCCTCGTTTTGCGTCATAATTGTGTCAAATTAACAGCTTCGAACATCTAAATAATATGCCACGGCCGGCGGGGGATAACTGGCGACAATTAACTTTAATGACATGTTTGTTTACTTGTTTGAACAGCAGCGAAGCGGCATGGCGACGCGAGTTCAGCTTGTGCCTCGTCTCTCTCTAGTCTCTCCCGGGGGGCTGCTAGTGTACTACTTGAATAGCCTCCAACAGAAGGATAGTGCTGGGGAGAGAGAGGAGAACCCACCGCCGCCTAGTTGTCTACGCGCACCCCACAGTCCCACTTCAACACACGTCCCCCCCGTCTCCTCACACACACACACATTAAAGCGTCTGAGTAACTGACTGAGTGAGTCCTAGTCCTACTAAACTTTATTTACATTTACATTTTAGTTTCGGTAAAACAACCTACTTTGTCTGTCGTGGAGTTTCAGTCACAGGCCTTCGGTGCAGCAGTCTCGTCACCGCATTCCTAATGTGTGACGTAGATGACTGTCTCTTGGTCGTCGGTGGGGGGGCGGGGGCATGGTTGTCATTTATCAAAGGAGGCACATTGCAAGTCGAGTTGACCTGTAGTTCACGCAGCCGAGGCAATGGAGGCATACATACAGTAGCTTAAAAAAATATGTATTTGGCCGCAGACCCCCCATAATTTGAAGAGAAGATTCGTGTAAAGTGGAAAAAAACATTTATTATTATTACCCTTATTATTGTTATATTATTATTACCAGTAAGACGCCCTGATGGCGAGAAGCGCGTGCACACATCCGCCTGGGTGACGACGGCAGACTGCTGGGCGAGCGCTGGCGCTTAATTGGCATGGGGGTCAGTCAGATCAACATATGGAATGAATTCTGTAGTGGCCATATATGGAGCGTGTCTTGAGTGTACAGGGTTTGATGAGGTCAGATCAACATATGGAATGTCAGAAGAACAGGAAGGACGGGTGGGGTAGGATCAACATATGGAATGTCAGAACAGGTCAGCTCCATTTATGGAGATCTAATGGTTTGAGGTCAGAGTTGCTGGCCGGCTTCATATATGCAGATATGTAGATCTAAGGGTCTCCATGATGTCACGTGATGTCACGAAGCATGACCATATATGGAGGCGTGATGTCACGAGGTTCTGGTTAGGATGCCTCTCGGGCGTCTCCCTAGGGAGGTCCTCGATGCACGTCCCACTGGGAGGAGACCAGGGGGCAGACCAAGGCGCAGATGGAGGGATTACATCGACTCACTGGCCTTGGAACGTCTCAGGATCCCCCAGGAGGAAGTCACTAATGTTGCTCTGGAGAGGGAAGTCTGGGGCTCTCTGGTGGAGCTGTTGCCCCCGCGACCCGACTACGGATAAGCGGTTGAAGATGGCTGGATGGATGTCACGAGGCGTGACCATCAGGCGCGTAGCGTGGATCAAATGATTGACTGGGCAAATTAGCATCGCGATCGCAAGGGGGGGTGGGGGGGTTCGTCTCCATATATGGAGACGTGATGTCACGAGGTGCCATTGACAATGAAAGGAGAATTTCTGTCATATGTGTCTGAGCAAATCGACATCTTATGTCATGATGATGTACGATGATAAGAGCGCCCCTCACTTCACACGGGTGTGATTTTACTTTATCCCCCCGTCTCCCCAATTTGAAACACAAAATTATTTAAAAAAAAATCATGTTATGTTATACTTTCCAAATTTGAAAAAATAGCCAATCTACAAGCTCACAACACATGGCAGTGTGATGCAAGGTGAGCTTGCTTGTGTGCTATTTTAATTTTATTTTAATTTTAGATTGTCACAATATGGTATTACTCCCAATGTTGATATTGATTTGATTTTGTTCATATCGTCCTGCCCTACTGGAAAAGTTCAATATTCTGACACAATAATAAGGCATCTGATTTAGCATTTGTTTGCATGCAATATCATGCAATTAGCCTAGATGAAAATCCTTAATTTCTCTAGCAGTATGGAATGGGGGTTTTCAAACTTTATTGTTCCACTTGGCATGTTTTTGTAGATCTGTAGATATTTCTCTTTGAGTGGCAAATGTAGACTACCGGTAAATGTATTTCACATTTCTCAGACACCTTCATAGCCTACACGCGAAACAACTCAGGCACCATGAAACCCTGTTGGGTGTCTCACATGTGGAGAGATCACAGCCAGCCAGGGCAGATAGTTTTAAATGACTGGCTTGTTAGTTGTTCTTTACTGGGTGCTAAGGTGCACGTTGACGTTTTTTTTCTTCTCTCTTGACCTACTGAGGTAGGAACTTTCCTTTTGCAATGTAATGTTTATCGAGGATTCAGTTGATACTGTATCGCAAATTAGACTATTGTAATGTGTGAGCGAAATGTCTAATGTGACGATGATATAATATGTTCGTCAAATAAATGGTTATAAGCTGTCATATCCATATTAACTTTAAAACAATATTGCATATCCCTGCTGTCACTTGCTGATATTGGAAACAAATCTCTATTTTGGGATATTTTTGATTTGTTCAAATGCATTATAGTTTACAAATGTCTGTGTGACATTTACAATTCTGATGGTGTTCAACTTTTCATATGTTGGTAGCTCTGCAAATATAGCTCTACAAACAACTCTTTGGAGTTGTTTGCCATTTCTATTTTTAGCTGCAGATGATGTAGTAGACCTCATAATGTAATAACATACCCTTATGTCCAAGGTCCTTCATTAAAATGCACTTAGCACTTACATGTAGCTACTAGCTGACCACCAGTATTCTTTCCATTTAGTTCCCCTTTATAATGCTTTCCAATGTTGCTTTGTCTAATAGTTGGTTTATACTTTTATAAAGTAATATTTCTATATGTATATTATTTATTATTTATTCCATATTTTCTTCATATGTATGTCTGTCTGTGTGCTGATAAAGCATTGCCTTTTATGTATTTCCTTGTTATCTAATAGTTTTCTCCCCCTGTGGTAGTGAGCATGGAGGTTGAGCGTTGATGGCTGTAACATTTCCCTCTATCTCCTTGTACACATTCTTATTTTGAGGCCCAGGGTTCAAGAGTCAACAGTTTTCACCCTCTCGCCTTACCTCCCCCTCCCCTTCCATGTTCCAGTTCCCCTCGTCTCTCATGGGAGCTGGGGAGCATATCAGAGGCATCCTCATGTTTCCATAAGACATTTCTCTAAACAAAGTTTTTTCCCTCTCCCCTAGGATTCAATGTTTTCCTTTTAATTGCTTGTTTCCCCTGATGCTCCATTGCTGCCTGCCACAAAGGGGACAAACAACTATAAAACTACTGCTGGTACCCCCCAACGTGAGTGCACAGGAATACACACGCATGCGCACACGCACGCACGCACGCACGCACGCACACACACACACACACACACACACACACACACACACACACACACACACACACACACACACACACACACACACACACACACACTTCCTCCACAAACTACGGCTTCTCTGTTTGCCCTTATATGTCCAGGGCACTCAGCAATCACAGGAAGAGACAGTTTATGTGGCTCTGTGTTATTGTTTCTGGCCCTGCAGTTGTCAACACCTTGGCACCAGCTGCTGAATATACAGACAAAGCAAGGTTTGAGCACACGTCTTGTCAGGTTAACAATACCACGGTCTGTCCAGGAAACCACAAAATGAAGGGATTCCCCTAGGTTTAGCACATTCCAGTTGCTTTAAGGAGGAGATGTCACAATGCAATTAATGCATGTATTAATTTAGGAGCCCTCTCCAGCTCTGCCATTAATTTGAGCACACTTGTACACTGTGGTTGGTAACTTACTGGTGGCTATAGTGTGGTTCATGATAGAGTTTAATGTCTCCTAAAGACAATATGCATTTAATTACAGTAGAACTGTAATAAATAGTAGGACTTTGCCATAACAACAGTGGCTTGCTGATGGACACTGACAGACTGGCTATGATGCAGGAAATCACTAGTAGCTTGGCCCCAGCCTTGCCAACAGGGCAGACTCAATGGCTTCCGCTCATTGGTGAACCTGTTTAGTAATGTTCTCACTTTTCCTCAGCCGCCCCCCTCATCCGCTCCTTTCACAATGCCTGGAAGTTGCCGAGACCCACATCTCCCTCACTGTTTTCTTAAATATTGTTTTTCTTTTTCTTTTTCCACAAGGACACAATTGATGCAGCCTCCATCCAAACAAATAAAGAAGGGACACACACACACGCACCCAACACCCCTCACAAACACTCTGCTTCCGACTCACATTTTCAAAGGATTTATAACCAAATATGGTCATGTCATGTCAGATTTGAATTGCATGCGCGATTCAATCGCATGCATACAGTAAGTTGTAATTTCTGTATTTTGTGAATAGTTTATCAGACAGAAATGTAAAAAACAGCCACAGAGTACAGTCAAACACTTAGTCCAAAAGGGATAGCACCAAAGGGTCCTTGTCTTGTTGGTCTTGTTTCCATTTAGGCCCTATGCAACCAATTAATAGACAACTGTTACAACTGAGTCTAAGAGCAACAATTGAAAATATGAATAAAATCAAACAACCCATAACCTATTTATCAGTGAATATTCACACCATGTATCTCAAAAGTATGTCATACTCGGAACAACACAATATCTAGGAACCCATTCTGAATCTGTCTTAAGAGATTTGGAACAACATGCTCCTGTTCACTCAATTGCCTGCCTGCATGAAACACTTTGATGCAAGGTGTGCCTCGCCTGTGTGAACCACTTTGATGTGAGCGGAACACAGTTCATGATGCAGTTTTGCAGTCCCTATATTAACTGTCTTGTGCCCGGGTTTTCTGTGAACCCAAGGCTACACTGATGATGAGGTAACTTTCCGCTTGTTCTTTTTTATATATTTCTTAAAGTTATGAGAGACCCCTGAACCCTCTGTTTCACCTTCCTCATCTCCTGCTTGGTTTATTATTGACGGATGTCCTGCGCGGGTGGTTTTATCCATGTTTCGGTGCAGCCTCGCAGGATGCATACAGAGAGGTGTGCGTGTGCGTGTGTGCGTGCGTGCGTGTGCGTGCGTGTGTGTGTGTGTGCGTGTGTGTGTGTGTGTGAGTGAGAGAGAGTTCCTGCACATCTGTCCACTACATTGCTAGCAGTCATGGAGGGAGGGAGGGTGTTGGGGGGGGGGGGTTGTTTTTCAGTACCAGTAGAAGGTGTCTCCCATCAAGCCCTATCAATTTTTTTCCCCCACACTTTTCGTTTCCTTCCTGTCTGTCCCCATTGCACGTCCCCGTCCTATAACGGGCAGCAAGCCAGAAGGTTCCGGTGACTTGTTATGGAGCGCTCATTAATCCATGTTCACCTGAATCTGTCACCTCAGCAAAAGCACCGTTTTCATGTGCTTTCAAATACAACTGTGTAAATTATGTTTAATGTTTTTTTTAATTGAGATGATGGTTTTCTTACAGAGTTATATACTGGAAAACATTAGATTTTATTTTATTTTATACAGTATATATATATATATATATATATATAAACTTGTAAGATTGCCTGACAATTACTGTAATTCATCTAGAGAGTCCCTCAAATCCTATATGGCAAGTCTCCAATTTTGGTTTATAATTTGTTTATCCAGCAAGTTGGTAGCCTGCTCACTTCCTCTCATCCAGTTTCCTATGTCCTGGAGAGGGGAGATGCGTAGTAGGATAGCGGAAGGTAGGTAGATGGGGGAAACTCTGATTTGGATCATCTTACTCCTAGAGATAGCCAGGCACGTACATACCTCCCCAGGGTTTACCATATATATTTTTTCAAGGCGGCCTGAAAACACGCATCGCTTTCCTGCCATTACTTTTGCACAGACCTACTGGGTTAGACAAACTAATAGCCCACTAAAAATACTTGGAGCCGAGGGTCTGGGCTTGGGCCTTTTCCTGCGTTGCTTCCAGGGTGCGCGTGGGCCGTTGAGGAAAGAGGAAACGAGCATTGGTTGTGTGAGGCTTCCTGCACGACGTTATAAAGAGTCCCCTCCCTTTGGTCCACCACTGACACTCTTTACTCGGAGGTGGTGGAGCCAGTGAAGCAAGCATAACCAGAGGCATCTTAGATTGCAGACTGATCACTGAGCCAAGGGGTTTGACGTCAGTGTGGTGAACGTTAATCTCGTCCCTGCTGGTCGGGGTGAGTTGGAAGTGGTTTCTCAATCCATTTTACCCCCCATGATGTTTCTTGTGGCTGTTGATACAGCTGCTTGCTTGGATTATGGATTTTGTTTTCCCTCATGGAAATATGAGTTATCTGCTGATTTAGCCTTAGAAGGTTTTGACCTGGAGTTGAATCATGTAAAAAATAAGAGTTTAATAAGGAGCCATTTAGAGAGCTTTCTTATAACTGTAAGTTTTTGTTTGTTTAGATTTATTTATGCTTCATTAGATAGCAGAGAAACAGGAAAACAAATGCAGAGAGAAGGGAGACATGCAAGACATGGCGGGAGTAGTATTAAAGATGTGACTCGCATGAGCATGTGGTCCATGCAACTGGCTGAGCCACCAGGCACCGCAAAAATGATTTTAACCCAAGGAATGTTCTTCTTAAGAGTGCAATTTACAGCTTAAGTACAGCTTCGGAAATAAGGTTTCAGTTGGAGGTTGAATTACACCAGCATGGGTTATTTCTGTCTTTTTTTTCTTTTTTAACTTTTGGAAATTATTACCATGCCACATTCCTTCTTGGCATTATGTAGTAAGTGTGATTTTGTGCTTATTAATGAAAGTCAACATACATACATACTAAAGAAGCATTTGCTGATGTCTGTCTTTCCTTACTCCCACAGGTACGAGTAGGGAGCTGGTCTCACCTAACAGATGTGTCTGGGACACTCCAGTCTATTTATTCAGTCAGTTTGACACAGGTAAGTCTAACTTCAGACAGGAAAATCTAAACCTTACCAAATATTTACACCCAATGTGTATTACAGTCATTGTATTCATTTCGATTAATACTCTGTAAGGGTTTAAGGGGATGTTTGATCTACTTGTACCACTGTTAAGCATGCGATTACCTGCAATAACTCCCAACCCCTATCTCTATCAGCCATTCAGCAACTAATTGGTGATGGAGGTGGTGGAAGGATACAGGGTCAACGGCCGCGGTGAACAGAGGACCGAGACCACAGCGGAGGGATACGTGAAGGAGTTCACGCGGCATTCTGATGATGTCCTGCAGAACCTGGACGAGTTGCGTCACCGGAACATTCTGACCGATGCCACCCTGGAGGTCGGCAGTGTTCGCCTGCGGGCACACTGTGCCGTGCTCGTTGCATGCAGGTTGGTGCACTGCACGCGGGGTCACATCTTTGTTTCTCCCGGACTCATCCCTTTGTCTTTGTCTTAACTTTATAACATTGTTATAATTTCTGTTTTCATTTCTTGAAATCGACCTATCCCCTAACATTGTGTTGTTCATCACCTTTTTCCTCCCGGTCTTTGTCCTTTATTATCCCGCAGGGAAAAATCAGTCGCAGCAGTTAAGGTTACAACTACAACATACATGTAATAATAAGAAAAGGAAAAAGTACTGTAGTACTAGAAACAAGGCAGAAAAACAATGACTTCTGGGGCTATTGGTCCCACTCTTCATGCCTCCTTCCCTCTCTACAAACTCCTGGCTTTGGCTTATGTATGGATGACTACTCTACACACACGCTCATCTCCTTCTCTTTTCTCCCCTCCCCACACACACAGCGGCTTCTTCTACTCTCTCTACACACGCCGCGTGTTGCTCCAGGGGCGCGACGGACCGGAGCAGCTCATGACCGTGTTCCTGCCCAGCACCTTGGACCCATCCAGCGTGTCCCTGCTGTTGGACTTCATGTACACATCACGCCTGCCTCTGACACCACGCAGCGCCCCCGCGGTCCTCGCTGCCGCGGCCTACCTGCAGATGGACCACGTGGCCGATGCCTGCCGGGCCTTCATGCTGCTGCACAGGTCAATCCACAATCCACTGCAAATATCCTGCAGAGACATTTTGTCGAGGAAACTAGGAAGATGCTTCGGTATCTTCCTCATTCCGGCCTACAGGATTAGTTGACCTTGGACAGGATTAGTTGACACGGTCACCCATTTGGGATACGAAAGCTTGGAAGATGCTATTATGTGGGTGACCAGGGCATACCTTGACCTGGCTGGAAGCCAATATAGTCTTATTAAAATGTTATTGAGTGCATCTGGGTTTGTGACATGATGGGACGTTAACCGTTTATTTTGTTCTACAGGGAGAGGGTGAGTGTTGTGCGTCCTCATTTGGAGCTGGACTCCAGTGTATCTGTAGCCTCTGTTGCTCCCCAGTTTGGGGACATGTCTAATCCAGCTCGTCAGCCCCTCCCAGTACCTCTGCAGCCAACAGCAAAATCTGCCAGGTGAGAAGAACGGACTTGTGCAACACGCACTGTGTGTGTGTGTGTGTGTGTGTGTGTGTGTGTGTGTGTGTGTGTGTGTGTGTGTGTGTGTGTGTGTGTGTGTGTGTGTGTGTGTGTGTGTGTGCCTGCAGAATGCCAAGAGTGTTTCTGCGGGTGTCGTTTGTTTGTGTCTGCCTTTGTCTATTGACAAGTTTGGCTCATTACCCCGCTTCCTTTGTTTCTCCGCCAGGGTCCCAAGGGAGGGTGGGGCCTCTCTGAAGCCAGGGGCTTTCCCGACCTGTGAGCCCAGGTCACCGGTGCTGAAACAACAGCCCGAGTCGCCCCTCTTGGGCAGTCCCACCCCATCACCAGACAGCCCCAGTCGCTCCAGCTGTCAGCCCAACTCCCCTTCTGAGTCAAACACCTGCAGTCTCACCAACCAACTCATGGTATGACTGCATCAACACAGAACACACTCAGTCTTGAAATTACCATTCTACTATAATTGTCTCCACCAGGCCGAAGGCATGTTTTGCACTCCGTCCGTCTGTCCGTCCGTCCGTCCGTCCGTCCGTCCGTCCGTCCGTCAGGCTGATTGGCTAAGATTGGCTTCCAAAGTTCGCAGGAGTGCTCAGTTTCAAACAAAATGCTGCAAATCATGAACACATCGTGTGATTTCCGTGAAATTGTGCACGCACATTCCCACTAGGCCGAGGAAGAAATGCCACATGAACATTTTCAATTTAGCCTCATGGTGGCGCTATAACTGGCCGGAAAGTGTTTTTACCTCTAACTGCACGGATCTGTGGATAACTTTGTATGCCAACTCCCTAGAGGCCAAGGAAAAACCTTTGCCTGGAATTTTTCACATCTGCTCTTTATAGCGCCACCAGGAGGCCGACATATGTAAAACACATTTTCGAATATTACTCCTTCAGATTTTATCCAAATTTCACGCAAATCGGTACACATGCTCTCCATAGTCATGTGATCAAGATGGGTTTGTTTGATTTCTCATAATCCACCCTCATTGGCTACGATTGGCTTCTAAACTTTTCAGGAGTAGCCCGCTTTGTACCCGTTTTGTACAAATCGCCACAACTACTCAACGCAGCGTCTGATTGTGGTGAAACTGTGCATGCATATTCCCACTAGGCTTTGGAAGAAATGCCACTTAATTGACCGTTTTCCAATCAGCCTCATGGTGGCTCTACAACAGGCCAAGCCGCGACACACACACACACACACACACACACACACACACACACACACACACACACACACACACACACACACACACACACACACACACACACACACACACACACACACACACACACACACACACACACACACACGTTTATATTGCTCCTAAACATTTTGCCAAACATCACACACACACTCCTCCAGAAGGGCACTTTTTCTAGTTGTGATTGTTTTCAAATGGTAGAAAACAAACTGTGCTCCCATATGGGCCTATTGGATATAGACATTTTGCCAAATGGGCTAGGATTATCATTAGGCATCCTGATAAATGTTGTTTTAGAATAAGAAAGCTTGTTACTCTGATGTAACCAATGTGGTTTTCTTTGTCCATCCAGAGTGACGCCAAACCAACTCCAGACCCCAAGGCCTGCAACTGGAAAAAATACAAGTACATCGTGCTAAACCCTCTCTGTGCTGTTGCCACGGTGAAGGAGGAGGAGCCAGAAGAACAGCAAAGTGGCACACCCACTTCTGACAGAACAGACATGATGACCCCCAAAGAGCCAAGAGAGGCGTGGTCTGGAGAAGTGCCTGGTCAGATTGATAGGTACGTTTGTGAAAACAGTAGTAGAGAAATAAATTATGAATGGATGAGAAATGACAATGTAAACAATAATATATCAGTATACAGATATTAACTTGCGGGCCACATTAAGTGATGGTGGGGGGCGCCAGTTGCCCACTATGATCTAATTAAAAGGAGGGCGATTCTCTTTCAGACAGGGGCGGGCCTCCTGCTACGAGGGTTCTGGCCGAGCCCCTCCCCCGGGGCCACCCTGCTCTGTGGACCACCAAGTAGAATCTCCCGTGCACGTGCACGGAACAGGTGAGCACAAATCAAACCTCTGTCTTATAGCCTTTACTTCACATACCCTCAAAAGGATTCACTTATTGTACAGTATTACATCTTGATTGATTGCTTGATTGTTTTCTCTTTCCTCAGTTTCGCCTCGTGTCATTTTTCCAAGAGACCATCCCACTGAACCAGAAGCAGCCCAACACAGCCAACATATTGTCAAGTGTGAGAATTACTGTGTGCCATTCTGTTACTCTGGCAATCTCGGTGGAACCAAGACTGTCTGTGCAGGTACGCTTACCCATTCAATCAGTAGTAACAGTAGTAGTTTTTTGGTTTATTACTCTATACTATATTACTAAACATGCACATTACAAAACAATATGCCAGGTTACGGCTGCCAGATTCGTATTTGATTGTAAAGGTCACGTGAATACATATTTAATATCATGTGTCTTTGACCGGTCTGGCCCCTAGCGCTGGGTGGATGTTTTGCAGAAACCAAAAAGCGGAAGTCTGAGCCAATCTTCATCTGCGCTCAGGCCGGGCCCTGTGATTGACAGACTGATTGGCTCTTCCACTTTTTGGTTTCTGCACAAAAAGCACTTGGGGGGGCCAGACTGGTTCGCAGAAAACACGTGATAATGTGAATTCACGCGATAGAATTCTGGCGGATAGTATGGTATAACAGGCTAATGTTTCACTGAAGTCTGCCAACAGCAGATCAGTTTTAGATGATGGATGCTGTGAGCTAATAGTTGGTAATCACCTTCACCCTGACAGGTGACAAGCCATACCGCTGTAATGTGTGTGGTGCTCAGTTTAATCGGCCTGCCAACCTGAAGACTCATTCTCGCATCCACTCTGGAGAGAAACCGTACCGCTGTGACACCTGCGGCGCACGATTTGTTCAGGTGAGGTCAAGACCTGCTTAAAAGCAGTTGTATAGTCATTAAGTACAGTTACTCAAGTGCTAGTCTCTTTGGTCGAGACAGACTAAAGAGGGCTTTGTTTTGCCAATATTGCCAATCAATCAATGCTATACTTTTTGTAGGTGTTCTTTTTTTTACTTTACTGGAGTATTTCCAATTTTCTAGGTAAATACAGTAACCACTTCAGCCCTATATACATTTCGGCCATTTGAAAATAGCCAATCGGCATGTGTGTATGTGTGTGCACACGCTTGTGTCGATTAGTTTGGTACAGGATGTTCCACCTGGTCTTATATAGTTAGAGAAAGTTAGAGAAATGTGTGGCAAATCTGCAAAACAAATGCTTTATACCACTAGCTTTCTTTTATAAAGATGTCTACTATCACCTCTCAATTTGTTCCAACCTAGCCTCGGTACCCAGGCTTTAATTTCGTCAGCGCAAAAATTGAAAGCTTGTGGGAACGCATTGGCCGCTCTGGTCTTGAAGTGGGAGTCAACCCTTCCGGGTGGGAGTTGCTCTACAGATTGGTGAGATCCAATCAGTGCGCAAATCTCAGCCGCGACCCGCCCCTCTAGACCAGAAACCGAACATGTTAGCTCAGGCTAGTTCCATATAAGGCAAAACATGAATTATGCTTTAAGTAGCATGTGACGTGTCAAGCTAGGGGGTTTTCATGATTCTGAATCTATTAGCATTAGTTTTGCACGAAAAACACTCATCGGGCTAAATTCGGCTTTAGCCACTTGCCCAAATGTGCCCAAATGTGCTGACCGTTTTAGCCATAGAAGTGTTTTTCAAAACTAATGCTTGCAATGGATTCAGAATCATGAAAACCCCCTAGTTTGACATGTCACATGCTACTTAAAGCATAATGACATTTTGAAAAATGTGCCTTATATAGGTTGTTAATGGTACCCCAACTTTTTCAGCAGCTGTCACAAAGTTTCCCATTAAAGGGAGTTGGGTTGGAACAAATTGAGAGGTGACAATGTAACGTGACATACACCTTTATGAACACATTTGTGAAGAAAGCTAGTGGTAAGCATATATTTTTTTTTTTCTTTCGGATTTGCCACACATTTCGCTAACTTTCCCTAACTAATATGTCAGCCTAATGAGCCTATATCCGTTGTGTCCAGGTTGCGCACCTCAGAGCCCACGTTCTGATCCATACCGGGGAGAAGCCGTATCCCTGCCAGGTCTGTGGAACACGCTTCCGTCACCTGCAGACATTGAAGAGCCACCTGCGCATTCACACCGGAGAGAAGCCCTACTCGGTGAGTGAGACGTCAGTGGTGGAAAGTAACCACGTACATTCACTTAAGTACAATTTTGAGGTATTTGTACTTTATTTCCAATTTTACTTCTACTCCACTACATCTCGGATCCAAATATTGTACTTTTACTCCACTACATTTATATGAAAACTTTAGTTACTACTGTAGTTACTTTGTCGATATGGAATTTTATTATTACAAAACATACAGTAACCACTTCAGCCCTATATAAATTTAAGCCATTTGAAAATAGCTGATCTACAAGCTCATCGCGACGCATTGTGAGCTTGTAGATCGGCAATTTCCAATGGCTGAAACATTTTGAACTCTTTAAATGGGACATTCTGCATAATGAGTATTTTCCACTTTTGGTACTTTAAGTACATTTTGATACCAATTTAGTACTTTTACTCAAGTAAATTTTGATTACTGGACTTTTACTTGTAACGGAGTATTTCTACATTGCAATACTTTTACTTAAGTAACAAATGTGAGTAGGCAGACAGACAGACAGTCCATGCCTTAAAACAAGTTCAACCCTACGTATACATACTTAGTAGACCATGAGCTGCTATAGTATTTCCCTCTAATCCAAATCTATTTGCCGAAAATCAATCTGGGAACCCATCGGCAAAAAAGGAAAAAGTCTGTCTCGAGAGACTAGCCGAAAAATAGACAGTAGCGTCAAGAGGCGGCAAGATGCCGCCTAGAGCAGGTGTCTCTTCCGGGATTTTAAACAGCTGGTGGCGTGCGAGAGTCATTTCCATCCACCAGCTGTTTAAAAACCAGGAAGACGCTATAGGCGGCATCTTGCCGCCTCTTGACGCTACTGTCTGAGTACACTGTCACACAACACATTGCATTGTCAGCTTGTAGATCTGCAATTTTTACAGAATGTTTGCCCCCCCAGAATAGGTTATAGCGATATACTGTAATACATACTGCACCATGCACAATGTTTTATTTGCTAAATGGCTTGCGTCGTGCAATAAAATACAACAGCACAAGTGCTGACATCGAACAGCACACTGTGTGATGTTGGCCAGATCGTCCAACCATCATCATCCCTGTTTTCCTCAGTGTGATAATTGTGACATACACTTTAACCATCATCATCCCTGTTTTCCTCAGTGTGATAATTGTGACATACACTTTAACCATCATCATCCCTGTTTTCCTCAGTGTGATAAGTGTGACATACACTTTAACCATCATCATCCCTGTTTTCCTCAGTGTGATAAGTGTGACATACACTTTAACCATCATCATCCCTGTTTTCCTCAGTGTGATAAGTGTGACATACACTTTAACCATCATCATCCCTGTTTTCCTCAGTGTGATAATTGTGACATACACTTTAACCATCATCATCCCTGTTTTCCTCAGTGTGATAATTGTGACATACACTTTAACCATCATCATCCCTGTTTTCCTCAGTGTGATAAGTGTGACATACACTTTAACCATCATCATCCCTGTTTTCCTCAGTGTGATAAGTGTGACATACACTTTAACCATCATCATCCCTGTTTTCCTCAGTGTGATAAGTGTGACATACACTTTAACCATCATCATCCCTGTTTTCCTCAGTGTGATAAGTGTGACATACACTTTAACCATCATCATCCCTGTTTTCCTCAGTGTGATAAGTGTGACATACACTTTAACCATCATCATCCCTGTTTTCCTCAGTGTGATAAGTGTGACATACACTTTAACCATCATCATCCCTGTTTTCCTCAGTGTGATAAGTGTGACATACACTTTAACCATCATCATCCCTGTTTTCCTCAGTGTGATAAGTGTGACATACACTTTAACCATCATCATCCCTGTTTTCCTCAGTGTGATAAGTGTGACATACACTTTCGCCACAAGAGCCAGCTGCGCCTCCACCTGCGGCAGAAGCACGGGGCGATCACCAATACCAAGATCCGCTACAAGGTCCTGGCCGAGCCCTACCAGTCCATTCTGCAGGCTTGCTGAAGAGCCTCGTGCCTATTACAGTGGATCCTGATCACTGGATCATTATTGTAAAATGGCTTGAATTTGGTAGCTGGCTGAATCTCTGACAGAATGTGAAATCAATCTATGGGTCGGGGCAGTACACATGGCTTTACTGTGTCATGTCGTCCTATTATTTCGGAGGCACCTAAATATACGTACATCAGGTGGGGTTGTGTACTGATCCCGGGTTTAAGCAATACTAGCAAATATAATGAGTTATTACATCATCCTTGCTGAACTTAGGATGGCTGTGATTTACGAAAACGTTCACCCACTATAGCCGCATACCTCTCTTTGAGTCATCCTTTGACAAAAGATGACGCAAAGACAGCTATGCTTTGTTTAGCGGCTAAAGCATCTGGAGTCTCAATTAACATTTTGACACTTTCAGTTAAATTAACGCACAATTTTATTGTGTAGATGTCGGTGAACTGTAGAGCCTGTCAAGCAGTGGCTAGACTGGTTGAAATATAAACTGGCTATATTGTCAGAGATATGGGGTCTGGTAGCATCACTACACAGTAGTATTAATTTAACCTCAGAGTTAAATTAACACTGGGTTTTTGGTGCATGTGTGATGGCAAGGTATGGAGCTTGGTGTGTAGACTGAGTGGCCAAACATTAGCAGTGGAGATGGTTTGGCGGTGTCCTATGAAGCTATTATTGAGGAATGTGTTACTGAGGGTGAGTGAGGAGAGAGACAGAAGGGAATGGGGTGATGATGAGAAGATGAGAAGGCAAAGATATGTAGGCTACAGTGGAGAAATGAAGGTGAAGGCAAGGTGAAGAATTAGGGATAAAGTAAAGTTATTGAGAGAGTGGTGTTGAGGTGATGGATAGAGCAAGTGAATTACAAGTACTTGAGGATATTCTTGTTTTTGTAGTCGTATTCTAAATTTCTATGACTGACTTTATCCATATTTGGCAATAAAATAAGTAAGAATTTTTGTTTTGTTGAAGAATTTGAAATCTCCATTTTCATCATGATACAGTATACTGTAGCAATGTCTTGTGGCTGATGAGGTTTGGATTTGTCATCTTAAAATGTAATTCAACTAATATCATTAAAATGTAAGGCCTGGGGCCTGAATGGTATTTGACATGTATGTCAAATGAAGCAGTAATGTTATGGAGTATTTTTCTATTATAAGATATTTAAAAGGAAGAAAATGATTGTTTGTTGTTGGTATTAGTGTTTAATGATAATTCTATTTTCTAGTCCAAGCAGGCAAAGGACTTTGTTGTCTTGTGCAGTATAAAGTATGGAATATGAATATGTAATAATGTTTAAAGAAACAAAACATTTGATAAGTTAAATGTGAGCACGTAAAATGTGTAATGGGTTCTTTTGCTGGACAAAGACAAACTGTTTTTCTACAAATTAAATCTTTTTATATCAATTGGTATGTTTGTGTCATATTCATTTTTTTTGTCATATTCAGTGCCCCATCATGCTCATTATATTTGGTTGTGTGCTGAATTTTACAGGATTTGTAAATGTTGAAATACACGTAGATGTCCCCAAAAGAGGCAGGAGGATGAATTGAATAGTTTTTGTCTGTCTAGGTCTCCAAAAGGGGGTGTGTGTGTGTGTGTGTGTGTGTGTGTGTGTGTGTGTGTGTGTGTGTGTGTGTGTGTGTGTGTGTGAAAAACCAGCACAATCTGTATTTTCGTAATGTTCTGAAGCAGTGAACCAGCTTTTCTCCTTCCCGCCTTCAATTCCTTGCCTCCAGACTTCCTTCCTCTCCTTAATTTGCTCATTTGACCCATGAATCATGTCTTCAGCAAAGTCAAAAGAGCCTGTTACGTTTTGTTTTATTTGGTTTTGTTTTTCTGGGTGTTGGTGTGGAAACAATGAAGACCAGGGCACCTGTTTCCGGTGGGATCCTAATACATGGTGCACACACACTGCCACTATGCTCCAGCTATGCTCCTGCTGGTGCTTCCTGAGAGTGATGGGAGGTCCTGGGGGGGCGGGGGGTGTTCGGGGATCCAGACCCCTGTTGAACTCTCTCACCCTCTGTCGTCTCCTCTTCCTGATCGGTGATGAGTAGTGGCTGCTTGAGTTTATTGTCTAGGCTCGGCAGACAAACGTTGGAAGTGAGAGGGACTTTCCAACCCTCAGCCTCTCCACAACCTTCCTATCCATCTGGTACAACAAAGTCATCTCCATGGTATGATTTATAGGATTATGGCAATTGTCGTATTTTCCTAACAAACCCTGACTGGACAAAGAGCACATTACGCACAGTAGGCTATATTGTATATTAATTGTATAGGTGTCTCCCTGTCTCTCTGACTGACACTTGGCCTGAATTTTCATTTCCTTGCCAGGCTACTAGGCTTCAGGGGCTGGAGCCAGGCTGTCTCTCTCCAGCTCTTTGATAAACAAAAAATCACACTTGAGTGAAGTGAGGGGCGAGTGAAGTGAGGGTTGCTCTAAACTTTCAGCCAATCAGAAAGGTGAAAGAAAGCGGAAAGTATCCATTTATCAGCTTCATTTTTATAGGCCTAGTGTTCCTGTTCCAGTTCCTTATTCTTTCGGTCATGACCCACTCTTCATGACCATAATAGGTTGTGAATACAAGCGGACAAAATTTGTTTTCTCAGACGAGTGGCTGGCATCCCCCTTAGATATAGCCGGGTGAGAAGTTCAGTCACGCGAGAAAGACTCAGAGTAGAGTCGCTGCTTCTTCGCCTGCAAAGGAGCCAGCTTAGGTGGTTCTGGCATCTGGTCAATATGCCTCTCGAGCGTCTCCCTAGGGAGGTCCTCGAGGCACATCCCACTGGGAGGAGACCCTGGGGCAGACCAAGGCGCAGTTGGAGGGATTACATCGACTCACTGGCCTTAGAACGCCTCGGGATCCCCCAGGAGGAAGTTACTAATGTTGCTCTGGAGAGGGAAGTCTGGACTCTCTGGTGGAGCTGTTGCCCCCGCGACCAGACTACAAATAAGTGGTTGAAGATAGATGGATGGTAAATGGTGCATTTATATAGCGCCTTTATCCATGGCGCTTTACATAGATTGTGCATTACATTCACCCATTCACACACACATTCATACACCGATGGCGGCGGAAACCATGCAAGGCACCAACCAGCACATCAGGAGCAATTAGGGGTTCAGTGTCTTGCTCAAGGACAGGAGCCCGGGTTAGAACTGGCAACCTTGCGGTTACCATCCAGCCACTCTTCCCCTGAGCCACCGCCCCATCCCCATGGATGGATGGATGGATACTTTGGATAGTGTTCCAGTTCCAATTTTGTCTGCTCATTTCTTTGTGTCATAACTTCCACTTGTACTTGTTTTGATAAAATTGGCATAATAACCCGAACATGCATTAGCTGGAGAGACATGGAAACTCCTATTAGTGAACAAACACTATATATCAATGAGTACTATCAGAATATAGAGCTATTATCACTTATTTTAACCAAAGAAAATCACTTTAGTCTTTAACTTATTTTTTGGTTGATACAATTTTTTTCGAGGGGGGAGCTTAGCCAGAGCTCTTAATTGATCCCTTTGAACTAAGTTGATTGAGCCATAAAAGTGTCAAACTTGTTCTGTGCTTGTGTTATGTCAGAGGGAGGGGGGACAGGGAGTGTGTTTGTACTGTTGTGTAACATACACAGACCTCACCTGCCTAGTGTCCCTTTAAACCGTTACATCTGACTATAGTAGGCCTACATCTCTATAATAGTAATAATAAATTATAGTTATTATCAGGCTATGATGACTTTTCTCTGATGTCCCTCCCGCTCTCGCTTCTCTTTTGAGCCAAGGGTCTGTCTCCCTCTAGCGTCCGCTCGATACACAACAGGAAACGCTTTGCTGAACAGTTTGTGAACGGTTTTTGGCTGTGTGATAAAAAATGAATAAATAAAATAAAAACACTGTCGATTCCATTCCAATACCAGAACTAATAATTGTGCATTATGCCGTGAACCTTCTCCTC
Source organism: Electrona antarctica (assembly GCF_951216825.1). NCBI lineage: Eukaryota > Metazoa > Chordata > Actinopteri > Myctophiformes > Myctophidae > Electrona > Electrona antarctica. The sequence goes on from NC_136802.1 coordinate 18,405,719, forward strand.
ACCTTCAGGAACGTCGCAGTCTCACAGAACTGATTATCATGTTTACTCCTGTTTACTCCATGTTCCACTTGCAGGTCTCTCGGTTTTTCTAGAGACAGTCGAGTCCGGAATATTAATTAATATAAATGAATTTACCTCCACCGTGGAGCTACACAAGTAAACCAACGGCCAGTATATATATTTATAAAGGCTAAGGTCATGACTCATGTCTATCTAAATGTAACACAAAGTAGGAAAAGCCCACTGCCATGTCAGTCTGTCTGACTCTGGCCCCGGCTTAACAAACGGGTGGCCAGCCGACACGTCAATTCAAAAGGGAAATATATCGCACAGCATGGTACATGTAGGCTACGGACTGTTGTAGGCTACTATACACAGCACTGTGACAGCAGATGTGACTTATTTATTCATTGGAATGCCTTCTAATTGAATGCTGCCCTCAGAAGGCATTCCAATTAATATAAGTCAGTCAGATCTATCCAGTATTACACAGCGAGCGTGAAACGGCGTTGCCATTATTGTGCAAAAAGCGTTGCTTTAGGCAGAGCCACTGAGCCAGATACATGGCTGATGGCTCTGGTTTTAGGTTGGTAATCGGGTCACTTTGCAGGCTGCCGATCCGGTCTATGTCTGGAGCGGATACGGAAACGGTGCTTTCATGTATGTGTGCGTGATAACTACCGGATACAGTGGGCGGGCCTTTAGACCGGATTGAGCAGGGTATTTCTAGTCTCGCGTTACCAGACTGTTGCCTCCGCGATTTCCAAACGCATAGCATTCGGAGATTGTGGAATAGTTGTCTGGTAACGCGAGACTAGGGTATTTCAGAATGAAAACCCAACCGGCGAGGCTTCGTTCGTTGTTTTGGATGAACTGGGGGGCTGGGCCATAGGGTGGGCCATATGTCTATGGGCTGGACCACCAGGGCACGTGGAGCTCGGCGTGATTGGATGTAGCAGTTACATATTGTCCTCTTTGCAATTCCATTCGTCAAGTCTATCTTTTCCCCCAAAAGAACAGATCTACAAGCTATAACAATTACGCGCCGCACGTCGGCGCGTTGTTAGCTTGTAGGTCTGTTCTTTTTGTCAAGCGACACCGTCATACACTGCATGGCTCAGGACCAGAAATCACATCAGCAGGGGGTTTGCTCCTCAGCTAGTGTCAGGATCAGGAAGCTCGGTGTGACTGGTGGTGGACCTGGTGGTGATGTTGGATGAACACAACACGCTGTCTGGAGGAGGTATGGTAGAACATTCTATACAACCATGTTCTTTTACAGGGCTTGAGGTCAACTTCTGAGTTCTGACTATTGTTTGTTTGCTTAATTGGGTCTGCTGTGTTATGGTGCGTTAGTCTAGTAGGCTAGTCATCGACTCACTTAACCAGGTACCGTTAGAACAAAGTAAAGGTGCACTTTGACCAACTTTGACCGTGCTCACTGCTATTAGACCAGTTTGAACCCCCCCGGATCAGATCTAGATGGTACAGTTACCAGGGTAACTAGGCACATTAATAACATAGATTATTTTCACTTTATGGTGAATTAAACAATTGAATGTAATTTACTTGCCTGTTTTTGTGGATTTAAATGGGATATAATTGTTTTTTGAATGTGCAAGCATGTTTGTGCAGATGAGTGGTTATTTTGGGCTGTTAATCTTAGAATCCTATTGAACAGTGTTTGGGATATGAACCATTAATACAATAGGCTACTTATTGTAGCCTAGGGGCACAAGTGCCCCTTCATTGTGTGCATCAAATTCCATAGTAGGTGGATATTATGAAATCAAATGGTTGAGCCATTTGGTGTGAGGTTGAACATTTGAACCCCAGCTTGTTTATCAGGGCAGGGGTCTTTCAACAGACCAAAATATTTTCTACATGCCCTGGCCGAGCAAAATGTAACCCTATAGGCTACTGTACCGTACGTTGTCCTCATATATGAAATTCTGTTATTATGCATCTTTAGGATCACAGAAATCTGGTGTTCTTGGATACTGTGCTCCTCTGCTTTAGCAGGTGGGTACACACACACACACACACACACACACACACACACACACACACACACACACACACACACACACACACACACACACACACACACACACAAAGAAATGAATGAATGCACAGAAACTTATGTACACGTACATTCTACATTCCCTTAGCCCTGAAACATGACTGTCATGATGATTATCATGACAGAGCGTCATGTGAACCATGGCTAGCTCTCCCTACACACTTGCTGTCAAACTTTTATTCAGTGTGCTTTCAGTTAAAGGCTTGCATGACGTGCCATTATTTATTTCAGTAGTACTGATGGTTGAGCTTAGTATTTAATTTGCTAAACAGAGATGGGGAGACACCTTTTACTGAACAAGCAATGCTTACGATCAGAATATACAGTTTATCACAACTGTAATAATAGTATGCTTGTACTTCCTCTCCCAGTGTAAATTCTTCCGCCCCTCCTTCAACACACATCGCTCCAACAAACTGCAGCTATTTTTTAATATCTATGGAACACGCAACTTGGACAATTGGCCGAACGTCAATCAGAGCCTCACTAAAGACATGCTTTGGTCAATGAGGAAGTATTTGAGTGATACTTAACAAGTGCTCGTCTCAACACGGGTTCTGTAAATGAGGAAATGACTACCTTTTTACGATTTTGCCATGATGCATTTGGTGGTATATCTGTTCGAGTGTCCTCTGTGGATACTTTAACTGATATTATTGGACTTCTGGAGAATCAATTGTGTATTCATAGATAAATGAATACCAAATAATAATAATATGGGCAAAGGAAGAGGTAATGTAAAGCTCCTTTTTTTTGACAGACATATTTTGTGGAGATTAATAATGTACATTTATTGAAGAGATGCCTTTTCTGATGTTTTAAACGACACCAGGCAGGGGATATTTGGACAGAGACTTTAACCACTTAAGGTGCCGTCACACCAAGCTGTAATTCTGCCAATGCTTTATTTTTTGTGGAAATCAGCAAATGGCAACAACCAGACCACTCACCATGCTATGTGCGCGGGCGGTGCTTATAGAAGCCCTTTGTATTGATTTCCATACAAGGTTTGTATGGAAATCAAGCGCTTCCCTTCCCTAGTTCAGCTACAGATATGCTGGATCACTGTAACGCACCTGGGATTGATATAAACTGATTTAAGGTGTAGATTATCGTGAGATTTTGTATGTGGTCTAATCAGAAACCAGCCAATCAGAATCAAGTATTGGGACTAACCGTTTTTAGAACTAGGATTTTACTGTGCAGTGCCTGCCATTTTCACAAACCTTGAACCTGTCTCCCTCTCTTCTTCCCCCTAGCCATGACTAAGGCCAATCCCCAGCCAGAGGTCCAGCGCGTGGAGCCACAGGGTCCAGATGGGGGCTATGGCTGGGTGATGGTGGGGGCAATGTTTGTCAGCAACATGCTGGTGTTTGGTGTGATCCGCAGTTTGGGGGTTTTCTTCGTGGAGTTTGTGGAGTACTTTGAGGAGAGCGCCCAGGCCATCTCCTGGATCAGCTCCATAGGACTGGCAGCGGAGCAGATCTTCAGTGAGTCCATGTTGTATTTATGAATAAATAATTATTAACATCATTGAATGTCAGAAGACCCCTCTGGCCCCAGACAGGTTGGATCTTATAACTCTGTGTGTGTGTGTGTGTGTGTGTGTGTGTGTGTGTGCGTGCGTGCGTGTGTGTTTTCTAGGCCCGCTGGGCACAGCACTGTGTAATGCGTATGGTGCCAGGCCAGTAGTAATGGCAGGGGGCTGCCTCACTGGACTGGGTCTCATACTGGCCTCACAGGCCAAATGCCTCACACACCTCTACCTCACTATGGGCGGCATTACAGGTAGAGCATCTCTCTAAAGAGAGATAATAATTTTTGTATTATTGTTTTTGGTTTCATGACATAACATTTCATTTATTTTTATTTTTCGTTTAGGTTTTATGACCTCAATTACACCCAAACAACCTGAACTTTGAACATTCAGTGGATTTTCTGTGGTCTGGGATTTTCTCTCAAGCCTTTTGAGCTGCAATGAAAACAGGCAAAACAGTGAAAACTTAGACATCTGCTGGCAAATCCCATTGTCATATATGGGATTTGCTGGCTCTTACATCACACTCCACAGGAAAATCAGAGCCAGAAAACCCCAGACCACAGAAAATCTACTGAATGTTAAAAGTTCAGGTTTTTTAGGTGCAAAAAAAATAAATTACAAAAACTTTTTTTTTTATCGCAAATCCCCTTTAAGATATACAATGATTCTTTTGGTTTTGTTCCCCTTCCCCCATTATGGTTCGGACCTCTGTGGCATGTTACAGACAGTAGATGGCGTTTGTATTGTGCACCAGGTTAGCTGCCTGAGAGACACTGCTGGTGCTCATGCATCTGTTTTGGAAGTGTGCCCACTTGCAGCCAGTCTGTTTACATTAAGTACCAGTAAGACGCCTAAGGGATGTTAATTATACAACAAGTTGACAACGGTAAAACACACCATCGGAGCTCCGCGGTAGGTAGAACATCAACAAGCCTGTGAGGTGACATGTTCAAAATATAGACATGAATGAACAATGTCAGTCGGGATCAGGATGTATTTATTATTGAGAATTCCACTCTTCAAAGTCGGCGCTCGTAGCCTCGTAAAGGCAGTGACGTCCCTTAAAAGTGACAGGTTCTCCGTCTGCCGTCTCCCCTCTGCTCTGTTAACATTATGGGTAACTCATTCAAGTGGTAAATTAAATGTGAAATGCATCCTCTATTGAGAAAACAACAAGATACTTCATACATTTGGACACATTCAAATCAATATAGTCTTCAGTTCATTTCGTATTATTTTAAAAGTAGGCTAACTACAGTTTCATTTCTATTTACTTCTATGGGCTGGCCTGACTGACGGGAAATGCATTTCATAGTAAATGCGACTTGTGGTTGCAACAATGTGCGATTTGGAAACGGGTGATAATAACCAATTAGACAGTGTGCTTATCGACACTCAAGGCCATCGGCTCCTTGTGTGGGCACTCGCTCTCCTAGTGGCTCGCTCAGGTGCGGGCCTGCCTTGTTTTCAAGTGCCATAAAAACTGAAAAGCGATTGAGGACTGGTTTGTGACGGGTGCTAAATGCATGTACACTCATCGGGATCACCTTCCTCCTCCTAGGTTTGGGCTGGGCCCTGGTGTTCACACCAATGATGGCCACAGTGATGCGCTGCTTCACACGCCGGCGCTCCCTGGCTTTGTCTCTGGGATTCACAGGCATCGGCATCTCCTGCTTCGCTTTCTCCCCCCTCTTCCAGCTGTTGGTGGACACGTACAGCTGGCGGGGGTCTCTGCTCATCCTGGGTGGGCTCAGCCTCAACTTGGTGGCTTGCGGTGCACTTATCCGTCCCCAGGGAGGACAAATTAAGGTTGTGGCTAAGGTGGGACAAGTTGTTACTTGCTCGGCTTAACTGGTGGCGTAATCAGTTTGTTAATATATTTGGAGATAGTGTTTATTTCCTGAACCAGCACTTTTATTCTTTTTAAATATTAAGCAACATGGCAGTGAAATGTGCTTAAAAAAAGCTGACCTACTTACTGTATATCAGACAGAGGCTGATTAAATATTTATTTTTACTGCAATAATCTTAGTAACAAACTGGAAGTTGATTTTCATACTACACTGAGCTGAATCCAGAGGCTTCTTTCAAAATCGAACCACATTCAAAGGTCCACACAAGGCACACATATGGTCCTTTTAAATTCAACAGGTTAAATATTGGTGACAAACAGAGTTTGGATATAGAGGATATAGGGTATAGAATAAAATGTCAGGTGTTTTGTGAAAATGAATTTCCAATATGTATCTCTCTCTCCCCTCATCTAACTTCCAGGAAAAGACGGAGTCCAGATCTTCGTGTTCTGCCTTCCTGTGGCAGGTCTACTCCTACCTGGAGCTGTCGCTGATCTTCCAGAGGCCTTTCGTCACCTACTGTGTGGCCATCACTCTATTCAACGGCGGCTACTTCATTCCTTACATCCATCTGGTGGCCCACGCCCGCCAGGTGGGCTTCTCCGAGTACCAAGCTGCCTTCGTCATCTCTGCCACCGGCGTCACTGACATGGTTGGCCGTGTGCTGTCGGGCTGGTCCGCGGACATGGGCCACATCCGTCTGATTCACTGGCTCACCCTCTGGACGAGCCTGACGGGCGTGTTTATTGTGATGCTGCCCGTGGCGACCCTGGGGGGTTCCTACGCCGGTCTGATGGTGTTCAGCCTGGCATATGGCTTCTGTGCCGGGGCTCTGACCCCGGTGATCTTCTCCGTGGTGCCCCAGCTTGTAGGCATGGATCGCATGGTGGGGGCTCTGGGGCTGGTGATGCTTATCGAAAGCATCGGAGCACTCCTGGGGGCTCCGCTGTCGGGTGAGTGCACATCTGACAACTGAGATCATAGTGCTAAGTTGGGGGTAGTAATATTTATTTTGTATTGTTGCATGTAGGTATACTGTCTGTATGAGATCAAAGGAAGTTGAGTTGTAGTTTCTCCCTTTGTCAATACATTTTTTCTTTTTTTTTTGCCCTTCAACTTCCTTTGATCTCAGTACACTTTGGGGCCGGCAGCACCGTTTCCAAAGAACTGGGACGTGTGCGCTACTCTTTGATCGTGATCGACATAACTGGTATATAAAATAAACAAACAAATATTTGTATTTGCTATTTTAGTATCAAATAGCTTATTAACAATAAGTGAAGTACAAGAAGTTGAGCCCAGGTTATTGAGAGCTTTCAATGTTCTAGTCTTCTTGAATTGTACACAGCAAGGTAGGTCCTGGAAGCCAATGTACTCACTGTAAGGTAGGTCCTGGAAGCCAATGTACTCACTGTAAGTCTTTGCAGAATAGGTACATGTGGAGTTTTCTCTTGTCTCCTTCTGGGGGTTATCATTCTGACTGCTTAATTTGGGATATGTTGTTTGTTTTTGGTGGCCCCAGTAAACAATGCATCAATCCTGGAAAACAGAACATGTGTTTTTTGCATCAAGTTGTGATAACCAAACCTAGAGCGGTTCGATGTCAAGGATAACCCTGTTCTGCTGTCCATGATGAGCTGCTACTGTAGGGCATTTGAGGCTACGCAGAGTTTAGAAGACGGTGGTGGTATCACATGATCCGTGGGCTATTGGTACTTCAGAAAAGGTCAACAGGGGAAGACCGTAAAACACTCTGAGTGTTGTCTGCCATGATGACACTGCAGTCCATGTCAGGTCAGGTTAATGTGCAATCTTGAATGGGGCGAAGAAGATGATCATCTGTGGTGTACAGGAATTTGGTGTCATTTATACTTTCTTCAATGATTTTCTCACAGAATTGTAATGCATATGTTGTTAGTAACTCTGCCATTGCACTTTCACTTCTGTTCAAACTGTCTGGGTTGAGACAGAGGGGAGAAAGCAGAAGTTTCCCCAACCTGGCTATTCCAAACTCTCAGTGAGTTGCTTTAATACTGTGCGGGATTAAATAATCGTAATCCCCATTTGACTGCTGTTGTTTTTCACTAACCTTTTGAAGAACCACCCGGCCGCGATCAACAGCAGCGGGGAACTGGGAGACACGGGTGCTGCCATTATGGGCCATACATTTTGCATTGTGCCTCAATTTCCCAGAAGCCCTGAGAAGCCAGTGTGACTGATACATTTTTTTCAAGTCAAGTGATCGGGTCACGTGACGTATCCTACTGTGTCTGAGAGAAACCATGTATCTCTTAAAAATCAAAAACAGCAAAATTAACAATGAAAACTAAAGTCAGGAATGTCTTGATCAGGAGTCAAACTGTTTTAAGTAACTAAAAAGCATGGAGCAGACCGTCTATTTAATTACATAAAATGCTGTATGTTTTAAAAAAAGAACACAAAGAAATAAAGACCACAAACGACTCTGATGTATATGCTCGTAAGAAAAGCAGAAGAATGCCAATACTCACAAAAGTGTCCTTCAGGTACGTTTTATTCAAGTAGGCATGAGCCACTGTTTTAGCAGAGCCTTCTTCCTCAGCGTGATACGAAATACAGAACAGGTATGTCACCTGCCACCATGCATACTTGAATAAAAAGTACTTCAAGGACTTTGAGTGCTGGGCTGGCATTCGTCTGTTTTATTGAACTCTTCTGAGCTGTGCTTACATTCTTCCTAGTTTGTGCTAGTAACAAAACCACAAAGTGGCTTTATTGTACCAATGACATACAATAAAGCCACTTATTATGAAAGGTTAATGCAATTTGATAAGGGATTCTTCCTTTTTATGTCCATTAATTAATTCATTCCTGTGACCTGTGCCCTCCGCCATCACCACACAGCAAAGTCCAAATTTAACTGAATTAATTTAACTCTGTGGATTTTACTTAATTGTCAAGCAGACACTCTTGTATGTCCTCCTTCATTGGTTCTTTTTCATATAACAATGTCTCCACTCTGACTGGTTCTCTCCTCGCTTATCGTCTGTTTTCTTGTCTGTCTCTCTCTCTCTTCAAAGGATTCCTCAAGGACCATACAGGCAGCTACCTCGCCTCCCTCGTGCTTGCTGGTTCTTCCCTCATTCTGGGAGCCCTGGTCCTCACCACTCTGCCACACTTCTTCTCCCGCACAGACCCTCCTTTGAAATGTTCCTCTGACAGCAAAAAGGAGGCTGAAAGCTCAGAATCTGGACTGATGGATAATCCTGACCCCAACCCGGATAAACTCGACCCTTTGGAGACAATTTGCTATTCGGAAACCCTGCCGAGCTTTGCTGAAACAGTCCCAGACCAGAATCACAGTTTGTGCTCCTAAACTAAAGCAGGAGAATTAATGTGAGTGGCTGAATGGTTTATGACCTACTAGTGAATGTAAGTGCATCAACACATAATCATGTTTGGGACCATATTGCTTGAGTCCAACAGATCCTTGTCAAAGTACTTCAGTTGGGTCCTTGCATTAATGTGCACTAACCTTACAGTACATGCAAGCACCAGGGTTTAAAGGATACCAGCAATGCTTGGATGCCAGTAGCCATTACAACACCAGTCAGCAGGGTAATGGGTATTATTACAGAGAGGGTCCATCAACCAACGTTTTCTCTGTTTGGTATCTCAGTCCTATTAAACAATATAGCTGAGAAAGGATGTAAAAAGAGTAGATGACATTCAAAACACGGGTCACTGGCTGGATTTGACTCCAGGATGATTTGGTGTGTGTCCACTATACTGTATGTGATGCATTGCACGCACAAATTGGCTGAGCCACCAGTGAGAATTCACTCTGCCTCCTATATTCAGGGCTTAAAATGAAAGGCGTAGGCCTTCATTATACGCAAATGTTGGGAGGGCCTTCAGGCTTCCTAGCACAGCCTTCGCTCAGCCTCACATCTTGGATCGTATGACAGTAAGAAATGTGTAACCTTTAGGGCTCACCTCACACTCCCTAAATGATCCCTTACATATTCTACAGTATGTACTAGGCACTCATATCATGTGCACATAGCACATCACTGCAGCCCTTCGTGCGCTTACTGTTCATGCATTGCGGGGTGGCATGTATTGCTATGAAATTGTGCAATATACCAATTCTGGTATTTCAGCATGAAGGTAATATGATCAGTAATATGATCTTTTTAATATGATTATATTACAGATCGCTTTCTTGTTATAATCCAATCCACACACTCCAGTTTGCACAGTTTTCACTCTTGTGGTTTCATCATCATTTTAAAAGGTAGAACATTTGAGGTCTAACTTTTCTGTATACCAAATGCATCCTTGCTATTTCTGGAAACTGACAGAAGAGAGGGGACTACATGTTATTTCACATTGTCATAGCCTGAGTGTTCTGTGCACTAAACAGTGGCTCACATTTAGAACCCTCTAATTTTTACATAATTCAATTCAGAACGACAATGACATACAGTACATGTTGCTGATAGCCGGGTGATCTTTCTTGGATTTAGTAGGAGTTGTGATCAGATTTGGACCATCAGTGGTCGGCTAGTCCAGTGTTCAGCACAGAACACGTTACTGACTCTTATGAAACATTATAGTACTTGGTGTGAATTTCTTTACTCCACCACATACTGTAAACTCTTAACCACATGAATCCAAATGGGAGATTTGGTGTAGAGGGAAAAAGGATGGGACCTGGACGGTATAGAATCCTTGGGGACTCCGGTCAATGAAGTACGGTTCAAGTGGATTACATGAACAATGTGCCTCTGATGGTGGAGAGACATAATTTACCTCTTGCTTTGTTTGACAAATGAATGAAGTAATGTTTTTCAAAGCACAGCAGTTGCCAACAGATGATGCTATAACTATTAACTACCTGGCTGACACGTTCATATTTCAATCAACGCCGAACCCGACAGGGTGATGAAGGACCATCACCCTGAAGGGTTTTATCGAACCCTTAAGGGTTTTATGGGTTCACTGTACACTATCCAGCTTATTACACAGCTAATTACGAACCAAACCAATGATTTAGCCCACTTGAATTGAATTGTCCCTATCCTGTTTTCGTAATAATAGCCGATTTACAAGCTTGTCACATGGTGATATATCTTGTGAGATATTTTCTGCAAAAAGATTTAGGGTAGAGGGGGAAGGAGTGGACCAAGTATAGAACCTTGTGGTACTTAGGTTAGTGAAGTATTTAGAGTCTAAATGGTGTTAAGACAAAATCATATTTTGTCTTGAACACATTGTGTTCAAAAAATATCTTTGCTATGAAGATTTGAAGATTATTGTCCATAGCAACATAAACATACATAGGCAGCTGCAGAATCATTTACTGTATTCAACAATGCTAATAATCATGGATAAATTGTGTGTTTTTCATGTTGACCAATTTTTTTCTATCAAGTCACATTTTATATTGTTTCCTTTATACTTTTGCACTTTGAGAAACAATACACCAAGCGTGTTACTGCATGCTGAATAGAGATACATACTGCATAGAGAAACCCATGGTGGGTTTGAGTCAAGTTCAAAGAGCATTAGGTTTGTAGGTGTGCTATAACTGGGTCACTGTGACATGCCAAATCGTAATGGCCTGCTTCGTTCGGTCACAGTGGTCATTATGTAAAAATGTAACCCGAGAAACTAAATGCAGATGGTTGCTTATTTACAGAAGCGTTCTATTCCACTACTAAAGCATGTTTAAGGACATGTTCTTAGAAGTGAGGCATAACAGACAGTTTCTCTAATTTTTCCAGATCATATTTTATCTTGAATAATTGTACTGTACATAAGCGAATGCCATAATTAACAGAGAATGTAGTACTTCCAAAGCTGCATGCAAGTGCAGTACCCCTTCACTAATGCAACACTGCAATAGTGAGGTCAGGTATGATGTTTCTTTATAGGAGTCCCTTAGAGCTCTGCCATTCCGTGTGTTGTAAAGGAGTTCTTCATGGACATTCCTAAAGCACTTCACATAACACTAACTTAAGGAGGAGGTCAGGCAAGACACATGTCAGTCTAAACTCGGCTTAGGCCATATTGGCCTATCGTACGTATGCAGGCCATGCTCAAATGCTTAGTGGAAGAAATGGGCTGTGCAAGAAGCTGGATTTTGTGAAAATGCAGGAACCCTGGCCTTTGGTCACTGTAAACCTTATCATGTGAGCCTTAATTCCCAGTGCCGGATAGTGGAAGTCTCTCCTGGCACACCAGTCCTCGGTCTATAAACATATCATATTCACACCAGTCCTCGGTCTATAAACATATCATATTCACACCAGTCCTCGGTCTATAAACATATCATATTCTCTCCTGGCACACCAGTCCTCAGTCTATAAACATATCATATTCACACCAGTCCTCGGTCTATAAACATATCATATTCTCTCCTGGCACACCAGTCCTCTGTCTATAAACATATCATATTCTCTCCTGGCACACCAGTCCTCGGTCTATAAACATATCATATTCTCTCCTGGCACACCAGTCCTCGGTCTATAAACATATCATAGTCTCTCCTGACACACCAGTCCTCTGTCTATAAACATATCATATTCTCAAGAAAACACATCTCTGCTGTCCAACCAGTGTGATATGTTAACACCTTCCTGATATCCCCAGGCACAGTCGGTGTGCAGTATGAAGCAGTGATGCAATGGAAGAGTTCAGTTTATGTTTTTTGCATAAACTATAATGATCATTGTTTTTTGCTTTGTTCAAGTCGAGAATGGTGAACAATGGCTATATTGTAAGTTTGGGGTTATTTATTAACCTTTATTATGATCTTGGCAACTTGTTTTTCATTATTGTTCGTCAAGCAGGAAGACTTACTGATTCTTTTCCACATTTTGTGCCTTGGCAAGCGTTCAAAGCCAGCAGTGTTATGGCTGGCATGCAGTAAGGAGCCATACTATTGATAATGAGCTTCTCTGGGCTTTTTTTAAATGGCATTATTCTGTAGGTTCCTTACGGCCGTGGTTTTCTGCTAGGTCCCCAAGAGAATAGCAGGGAAAATAGTTTAGGCAAGTACAATGTACCATTATTATTATGTACGCACTGATGGAATTGTATTGTGATTTAGCAAAAAGTTTCACATTTGAGGGTCACTATTGAAATCTTCAGTATTTTCACATTCATTAACATGAGAATCAAGACTTAATTATTGTATTTTGTTTTTGTACTTCATAAGACTTGAGTATTGTATTAAATTTGTATAAGCCACACAACATTTGTCTACCCATAATCCAAGCCCAAAATCCCAACCTGCACCCAACGAGAACTGATGATGATGATGATTTGTGTCCGTCTTAACTTGAATAAGATTTAATAACCATATAATATGATTGTTGTACTAATAGGAAAATGTTTTGAATACTTACTAAAACACTACACTCACTGGAAATGTGTTTATATTGTGTTATTTCCAAGTACTGTACATGAGCATTGATTGCTGACAGTAACACTAATGTTACATCAAAAGTGTTAGACAGCCAATCTGATATTGTGAAGAAAATACCTTTTTATTTACATCAAGGACATGAGACTGGATATGGTGTTGTGCTCCTTTCTCTCTCTTTAGTACTTTTCAACTGATTTGGGTCAGGGTGCACTTCGAGGTAAAAAACAATCCTAATATAGAGGGTATGCGCATGCATGAAGTGAATGGCAAATCGAGTAGCAAAGTGAGTGACAAAGTCAGTTTAACGTCGTTTAACATAATTGAATGCAATCAGATTTTCTGACTTTTCTGTTTGGATGTATGGGTTTTCAAGGCCAGAAAGTAGTTTTTTGCCACTTAGTAAGTGTTCCCGCATAACTTCCTGGTATGAGGATGATGTCACGTGCATAGTGCATACCCTCTACAGCTAACAATCTTAAGGTCTGCCGCAATATTATTAAACTTATTGACAGGGGAGGTTTTCATAATACAAAAAAGTTATTTTTTTAATGAAACGCTATATAGTCTTCAACTGTGTTTCAAGGTCAACAGATATAAGGAGTTGTGGGAAAAGGTCTTGGATGTTAAACTTGATACCGAGATGTGGTCAGATTGCCTTTGAATCTGCTAGGAAAATATTGTCATGTAATGGAGTCACAGAGAGCCAGTACATGGTATTTCACAGTACCCCTTACTTTCTAAACAGAATTGGACCTCATTTGTCACTCTTAGGCTATGTGTGAAGTGTAAAAAATAAGTGGGAACTTATTATTGTGTTTGGCAATGTCCTTTGATATCCAAATACTGGAAAACATTACTAAGGAGCATAATCTCAATTTTCCACACCACTAAAGAGAGAACTAGGTTGTTCCTCTTTACTTATGGGACAGTTGTCTTTATCCACTTCTTGTTAGCGACGAGATTCATCCAATTCCAGTGGATCAGGGAGAAACCTTCAGTCACAGGTTGGAAAACATTTAAGGTTTTATTTAAAATGTATAATAATCTACCTTTCCTTGATCATCTCCCTGGTGATTCTACTGCAGAAAGGGCACTTCCACTATGTTTTGTGTGTGTGTGTGTGTGTGTGTGTGTGTGTGTGTGTGTGTGTGTGTGTGTGTGTGTGTGTGTGTGTGTGTGTGTGTGTGTGTGTGTGTGTGTGTGTGTGTGTGTGTGTGTGTGTGTGTGTGTGTGTGTGTGTGTGTGTGTGTGTGTGTGTGTGTGTGTGTGTGTGTGTGTGTGTGTGTGTGTGTGTGTGTGTGTGTGTGTCAACCCATGTATGAAACTCATGTCTATAATGCATAAACTGCTATAAACATACATGCAGAGTTATAAACAGATTATAAAATGTTTATACAAATAGTTATAAGCACTAATAGTAATTATTCATAATGCTTTATAACAGTAATCACACAACACATTATAAAACATTTTATAATAATAATGTCACTACTTTTTCCTCTATGTATCTAATAGGTGAAAATATCTATAAAATATTGGAGGGGAAAAAGAAAGGAAGATACTCTTACATACAGTATAGCCGCTGCCTACTCTATGCAAAAACTGATATAATGGTGCCCCCTACTTGGAATTGCAACTCTTGACATTACAATATAAAGTAGCTGTGTACTCTTTATCAGCCTACTAGCTATTCATTGATATGGATTCACCAGAGTCTGGCACCTCTACTCAACACTTTAGAGTCTAAATCTATTGATTTGCTCCTCTGACTGTACTGGTGATGTTTGCTGAACTGTCACAATGTTCTTCACAGGGTAAAGAATGATGTTTTTTTAAGCGGTTGCCATTGATTAGTCACACAGGTTACACAAGTAATGTTATGAGGCACAACCTCCATAGCCTGGCTAATAAGCCAGACTAATATCACACAACACTGTTGCGGATTTCTTTTTGCCAACGGCTGATTCGGTCTGGCTTATTAGCCAGGCTACAACCTCCATGTATATGGAAGATTTTGAATGTTATTAAGTGTCCTTTTCAAATATTATGCAATCCTTGCATTTTCTAGGTGTTTTAAGTATGATAGATCATGGTTCATGCACATGAAAGAGGGCCAGTGTACAGTTAGGGTGGTTATTTTAATAATTATAATAAAGTATTAATCATGCTACTCTATATTGAACAAGTTTAGACTTATAATTAGACCCATCAATATATTATCTCCCATCTGCATTCTGTCTGAGAATTGTGTGCAAACATTTTGGTGATGGATATTATATGAAATCAAATGGTTCAACCAGTGACCAGGGTTAACGAGATACTGTCTAGCTTCCTGACATCTTCTACCGGCTCGCCCCAGGGTTGTGTTTTATCTGCCTTTCTTTACATTCTTTATACCAACGATTGTGTTAGCCATTTCC
Source organism: Electrona antarctica (assembly GCF_951216825.1). Classification (NCBI taxonomy): domain Eukaryota; kingdom Metazoa; phylum Chordata; class Actinopteri; order Myctophiformes; family Myctophidae; genus Electrona; species Electrona antarctica. Next base: position 18,421,029 of record NC_136802.1, read on the forward strand.
ACAACAGATTCATCATTAAGTACGCTGACGACTCGGTCATCGTCAGCCTGCTTGATAACGATGAGAACTGTCACGGGCAAGTGGTAGACGACTTTCTATCCTGGTGTGACAATGCTTTCTTGCAGCTTAATGTCTCTAAAACAAAAGAGCTATGCATAGATTTTAGACGTTCGCCACAATCCCCCCAGAAGAGTGTTGTCAATGGACAGACTGTAGATATTGTACCCAGTTACAAATATCTAGGCACAATTATTGACGACAATCTGACGCTTGTACTGTCTAAGGAAATTGGCTAAGTTCAATTGGTGTAAGGTCTTATATAGACTGATCAGCTGTGGTCTGACGTAATGTCTGACGTAATGAAATCACACCCGGGTGAACTGGGTGACCGTAGCAACCATGCTCATTTTTTGAGAACAGACAGACACGTAAACTAACAAAGCCAGTCGTAGGAGTGGTTTACACCACTCAAAAACAGGCACAAACATTCCTTTGTCCCTGTCTCTATTTGCACACTAAATGCTGCTGTGGGTAGATACGTACTTACCTTCATACTTTTTTACTTACTTTATTTGTCTCGTGCCTAATGCCTATGCACTCGCACTTTTATGACTATCGCATAGCACTTTAACGCCTGCACTTATGCACCTTTGTACTTTGGTATGATCTGCTATGTGAACTGTTTGTTTATGTGTACTGTCATTGTTTAATGTATGTCTATGCTGCAACCCAATTTGCCCTTCGGGGACACTAAATAAACTTGAACCTTGAACCTTGAACCTTGAACCACCTTATGAGGTGTGATGATTATCGCATTGAACTCCCACTACTAGACAACATCACAACATACTGTGAAAGTATGTTGAATTTGTGATGACATTTGCATGATCTGAGAGACAAATTGAACATTGAGCGGCAAATGTACTATCGGTCGTACTTTGGACTTTTTAGGCTGTAACGTATTGTAGAATGTTATACCTTCCATTCAGCTCACCACTTGCTCAAACAAGTATAGGATTAAATTAGGAGGTTGAACAAGCAGTGCCTAAAACTACTTCCATCTGCAGCTGATTTCATCAGGTAAGTGTTACAGTAAGTACATATTTTATGTTATTACACTGTGAAATGTAACGTTTAACGGTACAACATAAGAGCATTAGATGTCATGATTTCCAACATTATGTGTCTCTCTCTCTCTCTCAGCCATGACTAAGGCCAATCCCCAGCCAGTGGCCCAGCGTGTGGAGCCACAGGGTCCAGATGGGGGCTATGGCTGGGTGATGGTGGGGGCCATGTTTTTCAGCTACATGCTGGTGTTTGGTGTGATCCGCAGTTTGGGGGTTTTCTTTGTGGCGTTTGTGGAGTATTTTGAGGAGAGCGCCCAGGCCATCTCCTGGATCAGCTCCATAGGACTGGCAGCAGTGCAGTTCTTCAGTGAGTTCACGGCTTATTTACCTCTTAATTGTGTAAGTATATGAATAATTAACATCTTGTTTGTCAAGAGACCCCTCTGGCCCCTAGCAACATGTGTGTAAACAGATGTGGTGGATTGTGTGTGTGTGTGAGATATGTTTGTAATGCTGTGTGTTGGTAGCCGCCACATATGGTACCATAGGCATAGGGTACTGAGTGATATGCTTATTGTATCATGAAGACATGACATGATTTTGTGAATTTAACCTTAATAATGTACCCTTACTATTTGTAATATTTGTATGCTCTCTTTTATGAAGGACATTGTGTGTGTGTGTGTGTGTGTGTGTGTGTGTGTGTGTGTGTGTGTGTGTGTGTGTGTGTGTGTGTGTGTGTGTGTGTGTGTGTGTGTGTGTGTGTTTTCCAGGCCCACTGGGCACAGCACTGTGTAATGCGTATGGTGCCAGGCCAGTAGTAATGGCAGGGGGCTGCCTCACTGGACTGGGTCTCATACTGGCCTCACAGGCCAAATGCCTCATACACCTCTACCTCACTATGGGCGTCATTACAGGTAGAGCATCTCTCTAAACAGCACAATATTTATGTATTAATGACATGTTAACCTGTGGAAAAGTGGTTAATTATTGTGGTTGTAGAAGTTGCTAAACAACCTATTCATCATGAACCAGGTGATGCCTTCAAAATATATACATAATACAGAAAATAAAAACTATAATGGACTCTATTAATAATGTCTATGGAACCCCATATGTGGCCATATAGAGAAAACAATGCATACTGAGGACACATTTGACTATAGAGTGATAAAACTAGTATTGTGTGGCTACGACTCCACTAGATGTAACTCTCCGCTAGGCCGAAGGTATTTTATAATACTTGTACAGATTATGTCCAACTCCAAACATCATGCAAATCTCTACACATTATCTCTATAGTCGTGTGACGGATTTGTCAGATTTTTCATATTCCATCCCGATTGGGTAAGATTTGCTTCCAAAGTTGCCGTTTTGTACAAAATGCCTCAAATCATTAACGCATCGTCCGAGTTTGCAGGCCCTGGGTAGGCAACCCGACCTGGCGGAGACCTGTTCACCAATGAGCACACTTTTCATTTGTGGCCACAATTTGCCTGAGTCGTGCGCATTAATGGGAATTAATTATATCTTGTGGCAACAAAATACTATTTTGATTTTTGAGCGCTCATTTTGACAGTGGTGACAGAGCAACAAGGGCAACTATCGGAGGGGACTGTGAAGTGAAGTGCCAATCAGACGTAGTGTGTTTGGTAAAACAGTCTTCTCTGTTAGAGCCTCCCATCACTGGAACAGTCTCCCCACAGAAGTAAGAGAGACTTCCAACTATCTGACCTTCAAATTCAACCTGAAAAGGTGGCTAAAAACAATTCATATCTGTAATCATGAGTAACTATCAGCACTATTTAGTATTTATCACCGGTGTCATTTCTCACTCCACTTTGCAGTTGTTCTGTCCCCTGTACCATGTTGATCTGTTCCTGTATTGTACTGTATTGTATTGTGTTTTTGTGTGGACATAGTGTTGGGTGCTGGCACACATGGCATCAACGCATGGTGCTGTGTGCTGGCACACTACACACTCTGTCTTTCTTTTATCTGAATTGTATTGTGTTTTTGTATGGACATAGTGTTGGGTGCTGGCACATATGCACACATGGCATCAACGCATGGTGTTGTGTGCTGGCACACTATACTCTGTCTTTCTTTTTATCATTCATTTTTTAAGAGCCTGCCCAGGGACTACAGATGAAATTTAGCTTTGGCTAACTCTGGCCCATTTACATTGAGGTGAAAACTGACATGTTGATTAATGAGCTTGGTCCCTGTCAAATAAATAAATAAATAAAATAAAATAAATGTTAGTAAAACGTGGCCTCCATATAGTTATTTTTCTCTCTATGGCCACTGTGTACTGCCGTACTGTACAATATTTAGCTATCAATGATTACAGGTTACTGTGTGTGCAGTTTATGATCAAAGCCACATGCCGTGTTCAGTGAACAAGCCTCACTATACAGGAAATATACGGTCTCTCTCTTCTAGGTATGGGCTGGGCACTGGTGTTCACACCAATGATGGCCACAGTGATGCGTTGCTTCACACACAGGCGCTCCCTGGCTGTGTCTCTGGGATCCACAGGTAGTGGCATCGCCTGCTTTATTTCCACCCCGCTCTTCCAGCTGTTGCTGGACACGTACAGCTGGCGGGGGTCTCTGCTCATCCTGGGCGGGCTCAGCCTCAACTTGGTGGCCTGCGGTGCACTTATTCGTCCCCAGGGAGGTTCTAAGGTGGGGCAGGTTGCCAGGCTTAACTGATGGTGGTTTATTTTAGTACAAAAAGAAAGAAAATAAAATGTAGGGGAATTTGTTAGTAAAAGGAATAACCTAACTAAGAAATTAGTTTGGCCCAAAAGTGCATATCAATATGAAACAAAGTGAGATATGACTTAATTGATTATGTTGGCTAATCTTAACCTTGATTGTGACCTAGTTGATCTTTGACCATTTTAAGTTTCATCATGACAATCCGATCAATCGCTCTCTAGTTAGTTTATTCACAGACAGCAGTGATTATAATACCCTGTCTGTCACATATTGCCATATAACCATATGGATGATAGCAGATCTACAAAAACATCTAGCTTATAACACATCAAATGAGCTATATACTGTATATCCGGTGCACAACACGATGTACCAAGTATAACTCAGGCTTTACTCAATTGGCTCATTTCTGTTTGGTTGGTCAAGGTATTCTGCTGTCTCTTCCTTAAAGCTGCTGAAAGAAGAGATTGATGAAAAACAAAAAACAAACCTGAAACAAAGCAATACTGTTAAGCAAACAAAATGGACCATCAAATGTTTTGATGATGACTGTACAGGTGAGAATATGCAAGTTATTGGTTAAATATATTAATGGAATGTAAAATGTGCCTTCTCCCCTTATCATCCTTCCAGACAAAGACAATCCAAGAGTCCAAGTCTTCGTGTTCTGCCTTCCTGTGGAAGGTCTACTCCTACCTGGAGTTGTCGTTGCTCTTCGAGAGGCCTTTCGTCACCTACTGTGTGGCTGTCACTCTCCTCAACACTGGCTACTTCATTCCTTACATCCATCTGGTGGCCCACGCCCGCCAGGTGGGATTGTCCGAGTACCAAGCTGCCTTCGTCATCTCTGCCACCGGCGTCACTGACATAGTGGGCCGCGTGCTGTCGGGATGGTCCGCGGACCTGGGCCGGGTGCGTTTGATTCACTGGCACACGCTGTGGACGAGCCTGACAGGCGTGGTTATTGTGATGCTGCCCGTGGCGACGCTGGGAGGTTCCTACGCTGGTCTGGTGGTGTTCAGCCTGGCATATGGCTTCTGTGCAGCAGCTCTGAGCCCAATAATCATCACTGTGGTACCTCAGATTATAGGCATGGATCGCATGGTGGGAGGCCTGGGGCTCCTGATGATTATCGAAAGCATTGGCGCACTCCTGGGGGCTCCACTGTCGGGTGAGTGCACAATCGTGGTTTTCTAAATATTCAGTGAACGATTTGATTAAACATATTCATGGAAGGGCTGGCTGTGTGACAATAGAGGTAAAACACCACCTACCAACCAGAGGCTCCATTCCTTAGCAGCGGTACCTCTGGCTTGGCTGGATGATCCAGAGACACAGTTGGCATAACTGGGCAGCCAACCGGATTGTGCTCCGGATTGAGCCTACAGGTGGATGCTGGCTTAAGCCCACTCCACACCAATGATTCGCCATGCAACTCCTTGCAACATGCAACTACTTGAAATTACTTGCAACCCCCAATGGCAGTTGCAAGTTTCTTTGGTGCGGTTGTCCTTAAAACTGTTTTGTTGCAAGGAGTTGCGACTAGTGGCATTGGTGCGGTTTGGCCTTTACAGGGGAGACAAAATACAGAAATGGAGAGCAGCAGCAATAAGCAGTTGCATTTGGTTGTGTGTGCACTGCAGTGAGAAGTGTCACACATCTAGCCGTGTGACTTGAGTTATCTCAAGAGTCGACTCACTCCATCATCTTTTCAATGTCATGCAAAGGAAGAAACAATAATGCTTCATCTGTAGTAGCGGCATGATAGATGAGAGGCTTTCAAAGCATCTGTTATACAAGCTCCAAGGCCAAACAACAACACATAAAGATGGAAACTTTGGGAAAACAAATTCAATGTTTAGAGATAGATCTAAATGAGAAGAACAATCCAACAAAACAAATATCTAATACTTTTGAGAGCCACATTTAATAAATGATCTATTGCTATAGCTGCAGGAATACTTCATGTGCTGTACAGTAAGGGATACTTCATTATACACTGCTTGCATTATGTGTGGCAAAATCATTGTAATCACTTCTGTGATTACAAAGGCCAAGCGGTCAACAAACATTCAATAATTTATCACAATCTGTCAATGAACGCAAAACAAGAGATGATTGTAGAGTAGAGTCCCAAAAAGGTAAAGCATACATTTATCCTTTACATTTTTGAAAAAACAGCCATGAGACTTCCAAATGAGGAGTTAAAAGTTAGGTAAAATATTTGTGAGGCATCTCTATGGTGAAATATATTTCCTTTCCTCCTCCTCCGCTCACTGGTTCTCATGTTGTCCGTTTTATCTCTCTCCAAAGGATTCCTAAAGGACTATACAGGCAGCTACCTCACCTCCTTTGTGCTAGCTGGTAGTTTCCTCCTTCTGGGAGCCCTGGTCATCACCACTCTGCCACACTTCTTCTCCCGCACAGACCCGCCCCCTCCTCGGAAATGTTCCACTGACGGCAAAAAAGAGGCTGAAAGTGCAGAATCTGGACTGATGGATAATCCTGCACCCAACCCGGATAAACTGTACCCTTTGGAGACAATTTCCTATTCGGAAACCCTGCCAAGCTGTGCTGAAACACTCCCAGACCAGAATCACAGTCTGTGCTCCTAAACTAAAGCAGGAGATGAAGAATTAATTTTAGTGGCTGAATGGCCCATGACCTAGTGAATGTAATGCCTTCACTAGGTGATTATCTTGGATAATCATGTTTGGGACCATATTGCTTAAGTCCAACAGAGCCATGTACTTCAGTTGGGCCCATGCATTAATGTGCACTAACCTTTTGATGCAACCACCAGGGACAAAGGCCAGCAATGCTTAGATGCCTGTAGCCATTCCAAATACCTGCACTGGGTACAGGATTGAACGCTTTCTCTTTTTTGAGGGGCACTAGCCTCTCCTATGTCCAGCTTTGAGGGTCTGTCTAGACACAAACATTGAAGTCAAAAGTGTGTAAACACAAACATTGAAGACAAAAGTGAGGACGCAAATTGTGATTGGCCGGAATGAGATGATGTATGATGATAAGAGCACGGGTGCGATTTTTATTATTTGTTTGGTATTTCCATCTTATTAAACAATAGAGAAAGGAAAAGAAGTGTACAAAAGTGTAGACACAGGCCACTAGCTGAATCCAGGATGTTTTGGTGTGTGTCCTGTGTCCACTATACTGTATGAATGTGATGTACGCACAAACTGTCTGCAGATGTGTATATTTATCCTTGTGCCTGTTGGAGAGGGCCTTCAGGCTTCCTAGCATATAGCCCTGCTCAGACTCTTGGATTGTATGACATGGGGAAATGTCATACAATCAGATCGCCGCCCTCACACTCCCTGGCTGCACCCCATTCGACTGGTATCACCCCATATAATCGGCGAAATCATCCGTTATCAGCACGTTTGAATGGTGCCAAAATGTCCATACTGGCATCCTCACTGTTCAGTATGTCATTATCAGCGATTGTAGCGATTGTCATTATCACTGATGTCCTGACGGAGGCGCGCCGTGTCTGGTGGCCATGAGCTGTGATTGGCCAGTAGTCACTTGAGTGACAGCGAGAGACATGGAGGAGTCGCATGAGTGACGTCACTTGGGCAGGCCTTCAGCAAATGCCTTCAGCACTTCTAAATAAGAAAGCTGCGGAGAACTGTTGCTTTGTGTTCACTCTTTAATGTTTTCTGTTAGTAATCTAATCCCCCTGGCTCTGATGTTGTATTGTTAATAACTTTGTTGTTTGTGCTCGTTTGTTTGTCTTGTTTTGTATTGTAATGTATATTGTCATGACTGTTATAAAGATTTGTTTAAAAAAAAAAAAAAAAGCCTTCAGCAGTGCACTTCCGCCTTCATTGGGATACACGTCGCTCCAATGAACTGCAACGGCCAGTGAGGCATCTATTTCTTATAATATCTATGGTTGCGAAGGCCACCAGACCCGACTCAGCGCCGTTCGAGTTACGTCCTGATTCGGACATACTGGCTGCAATGAAAGCCAGAGACAAAAAATGCTCTGAAGTTCTAAAATGCAAGTCAAAGCTAGCCAAGCGCTTCGACAGTGTTCGCCAAGCTCGTTTGAACAACCTAAATACACAACGAATCAAACTACGAAACAGTGTAACTGCCATGACCAAATCAGCTAAAAGTAACTTCATTAATGATAAAGCTGAGGAAAACAAAAACAATCCTCATGAGCTCTGGAAGCTACTAAACAATCAACTAAGCTATGGTCAGAAACTAAAAACCAGATTTTCGAACATAAACATCAAATCTGACAACACTCTCATCACTGACAACCTTGATGTGGCCAACTACTTGAATATCTTCTTTACAAACATATCAACAACTCTGGTTAACAAACTGCCCTCCCACTCTGGGCTCTTTGGTGTAGAGCACATTACAACCTTCTACAAAAACCTAGGTGTTTGTAAAGACGATTTTAAACTAGTTATGGTAACAACTGATGAGGTAATTAAGAAACTGAGTGCCCTCCAACCCCACAAGGCCACAGGACATGACAACATTCCCTCCAAATTTCTCAGAGACTCAGCCATCTCTATAGCTCCAATCATCACCCACATAGTAAACCTCTCCATCAAACAGGGACAGGTCCCCCAAGATTTCAAACTGGCCAAAGTAACCCCCTTGCACAAGAAAGGGAGTAAATTAGACCCCGGCAACTACCGCCCTATTTCTATTCTTAGTTCCATCTCGAAAGTGATGGAAAAAATAGTCTATGAACAGGTTGAAAAGTATCTTGCCACTAATAAATTATTGTACGAGTTCCAATCTGGCTTCAGAACATCCCACTCCACTGACACATGCCTCCTCTATTTGAGCGACCACATCAAACAAGAGGTGGACGCTGGCAAATACTGCGGCATGGTCATGCTGGACCTCCAAAAGGCTTTTGACACCGTGAACCACTCCATACTGGTTAACAAGCTAAAAGCAATTGGTTTCGATAGCACATCAGTGAGCTGGATGCAATCCTACCTGGAGGGGAGAGAACAGATGGTGGAAGTGAACGGAACACTGTCCCCCCCCCTCCCAGTGAGCTGTGGCGTTCCACAAGGAAGCATACTAGGGCCTCTACTGTTCCTAATATATGTAAACGACATGACTTCAGCCTGTGACTGCAACTTGTTCCTGTTCGCAGATGACTCAGCACTGCTGGTCTCGGACAGGGACAAACTGCAGGTTGAAAATGCCCTCAGCTCTGAACTCGGTAGAATCTGCACCTGGCTCGCTGATAACAAACTATCTTTACACCTGGGAAAAACTGAATCCATTCTCTTTGGCTCTATTAGTAATCTCAGCAAGGCAAATGGCTTCTTGGTTAGAGTGGGTGACAATGTTATCACACGTAAAGATGAAATTACCTACCTAGGTTCCATCCTGGAGGCTAATCTTTCCGGTGATAAAATGGCCACCAACGTAATCAAAAAAGTCAACCATAGAACAAGATTCCTCTACAGGATCTCCTCACTGGTCAACAAAAACACCTTGAAGACCTTAACAGGAGCCCTTGTACAGGGTTTCTTTGACTATGCATGCACCTCCTGGTACCACAGCACCTCAAAGGCCCTTAAAACCAGGCTCCAGACTTCCCAAAACAAACTGGTCAGGCTCCTACTTGATCTAGCCCCCCGAACCCACCTCACCCCTGCCCACTTCGACAGGCTGGAATGGCTTAGGGTCGACGACAGAGTACAGCATCTTGCAATGGGTCTGGTCCACAAGATTCGATACACCACCAAGATACCCATGTACCTGTCTAGATACTTCCTTAATGTTAACGAAGTCCACACCCACAACACCAGAGGGAGTGCAACGAACCATGTACAACCCAGATTCGGCACAAACAAGGGACTAAATTCTTTTCGCTCCTATGCCACTAAAATGTGGAACGCCCTACCAACTGTCATTAAGACATGCAAATCCCTTGACTCTTTCAAAACCGCTCTCAAAGGGCACCTACGGACGGCTGCAATTCGAAACTGGCCCCTGTAAAATCGGAATCCCTCAAACACGAACGCAAGGACAACACAAGAGACGGTCGCGGCCACACAGCCAACTCAAGGTATGGCCACTGAGCCAACTTGGGGACCCAACGCAAGGACAACACAAGAGACGGTCACGGCCACACAGCCAACTCAAGGTACGGCCACGGAGCCGACTTGGGGACCCAACGCAGCTCCCCCAAGGAAAACAAACAAATTAACGGAGCTGAACGTGAATCCCCCCCACCGCCCACCCCTTTTTTTCCCCTCACTGTATATATTTCTTTTCCCTTTTTACCTCCTTTTTGATGAATTCTTTTTTGATGAATTCCTGTTCTGTCTATAGAAGTGTCTATTTGTACGTCTCTAAATGTTTTGATGATTTGAACATGGTGGACCCTGTTGGAAACAAGTGTAATGCTTAATTGGGTCGTCCACTCACAGTTAACAGCCTTTGTATTGAGTTTGTGCTTGAAATGTACTGTAATTCTGCAAACTGTTAATAAATTCTTCAATCAATCAATCAATAGACAGAGAATAGTATTAGTAGCTCCTAGTTCCATGCACCAAAATGACACGTCCACCAGGGGGAAACCTTGACCAGGCTATGTGGCACTCACTCATATATCACATGCACATGACATACACATAGCACATCACTACAGGCCTTAGTGTGCTTACAATACATGCACTACAGGATGGCATGTAGCCTACTGATGTAGTCGCAGTGTCGCACGCACATCTACAGTATAGAAGTTACTGAGTTGAAAAGACATTCACGAAGTGGAGAACACCGGGTGAGTTTTTGTAATAATTTGATGTCTAACTAAAATACCAATCATAGAAAATGTGTTTTCCATTGATATTTCTAAATGTCACTAATGTTACTTCAAAGTGCTAGCAGTTAGCAGCTGATCTGATGGAAGACCTTTATGTGATCAGAATAACAAAATAGTGCCCCCTACTGGAAATTGTAAAACATTGACATCACAGCTTTGGGTTGACACTAATATTTACTTCAAAGTTCATTGTATACTGCATACATTTAGTTAAGTATCACTTATACATGTATGTTAATAACTGTACCACTCTACACAAAAACAAAAGGAAGTGTACAACTGAATTTTATTTGTTCATTAGATCTAAGTCTACAGCATCTGGTATCTGAGACAAAACAAAGTAGGAAACAATATAATATAAAATAAAATAATCCATAATTAAAACAATATTGTAATACTTTAGAGAAAAGGTATTTCCCAAAAAAATCTACTCCAAGCGCCAAACAGAACAAAAAGCATTTCCCTTATAAAAAGAAGGAAAAAAAAGAAACATAAGGTAGGAATTATGGACAGATTTCTGGTGTTAACCACTAGCTACACATAAAGACACCACATGCTGCTCTCTCTCTCCTTTAACTATTCCAATGTTCCCACTTGGGCAAATTGTTCTCGTCTTACGAGTAAACACAAAGAATTTACTGTTGGATTGTTCCGCCCCAATGAAGTCAACGCCAGCTGAGCTATGAGCTAACATGTGGCTGATGTCCAAGAGTGTGAGTGAGTGTGTGCGTGTACGCGTGTGTGAGTGTGCGCGTGTGTGCACGTGTCTGTCTTTATGGCTAGACGGAAATCCCAAAGGCATGTACCACCATGTTTTTAATGTGTATGTGAGTGCTTGTAACCAGATGTGTATTAGGACGTATGCGGGAAGTATGAGTGTGGTACACCTGTGTGTACGGGGGGCTCATGGCAGTATAGGTTAGCTCTTGGGGGCTTCGCTTTGGCGTCTGTTGAGCATCTCTGGGTTGTTTGAGGCCATGTGGGAAAAGTCCCTGAAGATGTCCTGATATGTGTCATCACCTGTAAGAGACACGAGAGGAAAAGACCTGGAAGTTAACGTTATAGTTCAAAGCAACGTCGGCCATATAAACCCATCGAGACCTGAGAGACCAGATTCTACAAAATAAACATCATGAAAAACCTGTTTCTATGGTCAGTGGTTCTCAAACTACCTGTACTTCATGTCAAGGACCCCAAAAATGTTATGTAATTGGCCGCCTGACCCCCATCAAGGACCCCCCCCGGATGAAAATATTTGACTTTAAACGTTCACTGTGAAAGAATATATATATTCAAACTGATTTGCATGCGTTTTCATGATTTTTCTAACAGATAAAGTTTAAAATAATGGTTAAAGTGGTTGAAAGCTATGGTGACACAGATGCGTCCTCAGGTCTAAATGGGTTAAAGCTAATGATACTGATGTCATGAGGGGATGCCCCCGATACATGCCAGACACACATGTTTCACACATGAATAATATGGTCTGTTCCGCACCGTATGGTATAAGATAAGAAAAGATAATGATCCTTTTATACTGTTTTTCTTTCCTTATGTAACCTCAGGCGTAGCACAGCATACTCGCAACATACACACAGCCATACACATCATTCATCGATTCAAAGCCTGTGATTGAGTTAATGCAAACTATTTTATGAACTATTTAAAACTTTCTAGCCCTAAGGCAAACAAAGCATGACAAACATGAATGAACACATGCATGCAAGCACACACACACGCACACCCACACAGTACCTCATAAGATGCAGTGGGGGGCACACTTTGCAAGCAGATGAGACCAGTTGGAGCGACTCAGTGGGCAGAGGGCATAGGCACGTGGTGCATGAGCACGCACACACACACACACACACACACACACACACACACACACACACACACACACACACAAAGCACAGCACATCAAATACTGACCAGCAGTGTGTACTGTGACAAAAAAAGCATCATTTGTCCATTCCTTCATGAGTGTTTTTTATTTCAGTTGACTAGTGTTGACAAAGAACAACTCCAATTTCAGTTTACCTCATAGGAAGCAGAGGAGGGGCCTTAGCCCCTGGGAGTTCTCGTGGAGGAATGGATGCTTTGCAGCATGAGAACATTGCCCCGGTAACAATAACAACGTTGTGAAGAACACACAACATCAACCTCGGGTTCAAGAACAGCAGTAAGCTCTTTGAAGCCTGATTTACACTTTGTCACACAACGGTGTCACATGCTGAAAATATACCCGATGTACAATTAAGCTCACAACCGAGCTCGTACTGTAGATTGGCTATTTTGGTATTTTTGTATAAATTAGGCATTAGAATTTGTTAGATTCAGCGTGAGCTCCAGTGGTTCTCAACCTTTTCAGGGCGCGACCCCCCAAAATAATCATATTTGAACTGGGGACCCCCCCCGGACAAGGACCTGGATAGGGAGAGAGAGCGACTCCCCACCCTGACGAGGACTTGGATAGGGAGAGAGAGCGACTCCCCACCCTGACAAGGACTTGGATAGGGAGAGAGAGCGACTCCCCACCCTGACAAGGACTTGGATAGGGAGAGAGAGCGACTCCCCACCCTGACGAGGACTTGGATTGGGAGAGAGAGCGACTCCCCACCCTGACGAGGACTTGGATAGGGAGAGAGAGCGACTCCCCACCCTGACAAGGACTTGGATAGGGAGAGAGAGCGACTCCCCACCCTGACAAGGACTTGGATTGGGAGAGAGAGCGACTCCCCACCCTGACAAGGACTTGGATTGGGAGAGAGAGCGACTCCCCACCCTGACAAGGACTTGGATTGGGAGAGAGAGCGACTCCCCACCCTGACAAGGACTTGGATTGGGAGAGAGAGCGACTCCCCACCCTGACGAGGACTTGGATAGGGAGAGCGAGCGAGTGCATTCTCCGGCAGTGGCGTAAGACGTGGCGTCGCCCTGTGGATAGGAGTTGAGGCATTATATTTAGTTTGACTCCAGATAAATATTGCCTTACAATTTTTGCCTCTTTCTTCAATTTGGCCAATGTTTGAACAACCTGTTGTTGATTACTTCTTTCTTTCTTTTTGTATTAAAGAGGTCCTTCAACTGTCACTTTACTGTCATCTGAGGACCCCCCCAAAAATCATGTGTGACCGGGTTGAGAACCACTGTTCTAATGGAGAAAAAACCCCCGCCTGTGGCCATTAAACGGGTGAAACTCGTCACTATTCACAGAATAGCGGGAAAATACTAAATAATTGCATCCTTGAGAACCAAAACCCTGCATTCAAGTTACCTTACATCTGTCATACATTGAATCTTTATATTCCATGTACTTAAGTTCTATATAACACAAAAATGAATGGAAAAATATCTATATTCCCAATAGTGGCCTGCACACTTTTACTGTTCTGTACTGTACATACAGTACATTATAAAGATCACAGCAAAGTCGAATCAACACATAGGATTTTACTGCGTATATATTAGAAAACAACAGGCCTATTGTAGGCTTTTTATAATATGTTGAACATCACGACTCAACATTCCCTTTTGAGGTTGTAGTGTGTTCATAAAGTGATGTTGTAGTATGTATGCAGAATCTGTTCATAAAGTGCCAGACATTTGTTCTTCTGCAAAGTGCAACGTGGAGAGTCCCTTTTACACCCTTTTGTCCCAAGAAAGACATTGTACTGTCTTTGTTATTAGACTCCGCCACCCATTGTACGGAATCTCTGGGAAATCCGTTTCAAGCCCTTCTTTACAAAGCATCATATTTCTGAGTGCAAATTCCCTTTCTCTGTTTGTTCGGAACGGAAATACAAGCGCCTCTTCTGGACTCGTAATTATGAGTTTATTTTCACTGGCTGATGTGGCTGAAGAAAGGC